>NC_039358.1:187707491-188040895 GCF_003573695.1 Papaver somniferum
CGTAATTGAAACAATAACTCTGCCCAAACCTAATATCATACATTGCAGAAATCTCACTATCTTATTATAAGATATACAAAGGAATGACTCAATAATGGATTTCGAGATCGATACCTTTTCAATTTGAGGATTTTAACCTAGAAAATTCAGAATTCCAATTACCAATTTCTCAAATTATATCACCAAAGTAATTTAGAGATCAAGATATTTGATGGCTTCATGCAATCCAACTTGATTTCATATTAGCGAAAGAAAGGGTTATAAAAGAAAGCCACGATAACTGCTCCTCCAATAGTATTGATGGTTATTACAACTTCTTTCAAGCAAAGAACCATGAACCCCTCTTAGATTCAACATCAACTCATGCGGTGAATAAGATGAAACAATCGAAACTGAGAGCAAAGTAAGGCTTAGTTTGGTATTGTTGCAGTTTTCGTAAAAGCACTTTTATGTTGTGCGTTGTTGTGTTGTGCCGTGAGAAAAAAGCGGATAGATTTTTGGTAAAATATTATTTAAAATTGAAGCTGACTGAAAAAGCAATCAAAGTGTGTTTGGTAAAATTTCAGATTCAACCATTGTTGTTGTAGCAAATGACAAAAACAGACATATCTCTTAGTTTTATTCAGTTTTATTGGGTTTAAAAATAATTAATTTTTTTACTGTATAATATTAATGTTCATACTAATTATCACTATCATTATGATTGTTAAGAAATTATTTTACTTAACCACTTATATATATATTTAAAAAATGAAATTAAAATTAAGTAATTATTTAATTTTTTTTACTTTTGACAAATTAAATAAATGGTATATAAAATAGTTCAAAATAATAAAAATAAGAATATTTAAAGAATGCAATATAATAAACCTGGCTAAATTGGGGCCTATGCCACTTAATTGGGGCATATAACTACATGACAAAATAGGGTCATTAGGAGAAAATTCATAGAAATCCCTTATCCAATATTTATATTAATGCCCAATATACCCTTATTAAATTAGTGTTAATTTGGATTATTAAATAATGTTTAATCAAGTTAATCCTGAAATTAACTTTCATTAATCGAGAATCAAAACTTGTAAAAAAAAAAAATTAATTTTTACTCGATCCAGAATCGGTTTATGTTAGTGCATTTGTAACCCGATTCTGGGTTGAGTTTTACGCTTAGGAAGATGTAAACCCAAAATCGGATTTTAATCAATACCCACATAAACCGATTCCTAAAATCGGGCTTTTGTGATGCATATGTAAACCGATTATGCCTTACTTTCAGAAACAAAATATTCATTACATAGTTTAGGAAATTAGCCCACTACATATATATAGGACTCAGTATGGGAATTCTAGAATTTGACACATCAAATGCTCATCAATGAACCTCCGAGAACGTCGATACAACATTGTATATTCTTTGTGGTGAATGAACTTTCTTTTCTCATTACGAATTCTCCATAGCCCGTTGAAACATTCCAGCTGAAATTCAATGAATTCTTATATGTTAGTATGTGAAACTAGTGTAGTTGGCATGGGTATAAAAATGATAGCATTACTCAGTTTTTCCCTAAGAGGAGCTCTTGGATGATAGTGGTACACCATATTTCTAACTATTACGTACTCTCGCATTGCCCCTTTAATGTATTGGAATCGAAATGCCAAGTCTCTCCATTTGCGGTTGTTGGGATTCGCGGTACGCCCATAAAAGAACTCTTTAACTCTCTTCCAAAACATTGAATAGGTTTCATTCGGATGTTCACGGAACGTATTAGCAAAGGATTTAACGAGACACAAATCTTCATGCGGTTCCCATTCCATTTTCTAGGCTAAGTGTGTGATATGGGAGTGGCTGAAAGAGGTTGTCCTTATATAGATAAGGACTCAACGGCTATTTTTTTCTAACTCAAATCAAACAATCGGATTTTATGTATGTCCACATAGACCGATTGTGTCCTTACAAAATCATATAAATTGTGCATCTCAACAATCGGGCTTTTTCAATGCACATGTAAACCGATTGTCAAAGTTACAGAAGTTTTCTTCAAAAAAATCGGATTACATTTGTGTACATGTAAACCGATTCTAAAAGTTACAAAACTTTTCTTCTTAGCAATTGGGCTACATATTGGTTGATGAAAACCGATTCTTGGCTTCAAAAGTTACAAGAGTTTTCTTCATCACAATCAGGTTTGATAAAGTTAAATGTAAACCGATTCTGAACTGAACCTCTGGGAAATTGTCAGAATCGGGTTACATATAGTTATATGTAACCCAATTCTGATAGAAAAATGCTAGAATCCTGAAATCTTTTCAAACACATTAAGTCATTCATAAACTAGAAACCAGATTAAGTCATTCATAGACTAGGAGTGTAACCAAACATAATTCGACGATAAGTTTAAGACAAGACATAAGTTTTGACTCCATAATTATCCATACTTAAATACATAAACATGACTACAAGCATTCATTCATGAACATCCCCATCACGACCACGTCCACCGCCACGACCATGTCCACCGCGTGCTCGTTTAGTAGGTTGGGCGCTGCTCGGTGCACCTTTAGACATCTTTTTGGGAGGGGATCTCTTTCTCTTCTTCTTTGGCTCATCCTCCTCCTCCTCCTCAAAATCATCCTCATCCTGCTCCCCAAACTTTGCACCAGCTTCTACATCTTCGAGACTGTTCAATTCATCGATTAGCTTTTCATTGGCCTTTACATTTTTCTCTTCCCTGATTTCCAGCTTTGCCCGGGTTATCAAGTATTCGACCCGTCTTCTCTGTTTCAATTTTAAATAACAAACATTCAATATATAATGCTAAAACCATTAAAAAAATCGTAATTGAGTAACAATACGCACCAAGTATTCGAGAGTCGTATCTTTCTCCTCTATCATGGGCCTCTCATCTACTCGTATCACTCGAGTATGCGAAACATTGAGGTACCACGGCATGTAACCCGGAATTGCATCGTCATCTGTTCGAGAAGGACCAACCAAATGATATTTGTGAGATGCTCTGTTATCCCAATACTCACATGATGGCAAAGGCTTGAGAACAATGACAATATCACTGTCATGTGCTTTCATTTTTGTGTCATTGAATTTGAAATCCTTGTGCGCCTTTGGGATTCTTTGTATGTAACCGCATTTTCTTGCGACTCTCGACGGGTTGTACATTACATATCCTCTTGGGTGAAACAAAGGCCCATGATATTCACTTTGGTCTGAGCACCCGACCATCTTTCCTTTTCCTTTAGCCGAAGCCTCCTTGTAAGGATCAAAAACAACATCCTTCGTTGTCAAGTTGTCTAACTGGCGTCTCAAATTCAAATAATCCATTCTTTGTTTCTTCGGCTTACTTCTGTAGGTGTACTTGGTTCCATATTGTTGTCCGTCCCAATCCTTGTTCTCAAAAGCCCTTTTAGCAAATATTGGGAAGTGCAAATATATCCACGCCTGCAGAAAAGCAATATTCCCTCCGAGTTGGTTCCTTTGAGCCCTAGAAGCCTTTCTCAACTGCGTCAAAGAGTGTGCAAGGATGGCAGTGCCCCAAGAGTAGTCTTGTATCTTGTTAAATGGTTGCAACAGCTGGATAAAGTTGGTGTTAACATGGGCACCGAAAACGTCAGGGAAGATAACAGCTCCAAGGATATAGAGGACATACGCATTGGTCGTGGCGATGATACGTTGCGACGTCACCTCTTTTCCCTCATGATGAAGCTTTTTTGTTCCCATAAAGTTTCTCCTCTGCCTCGAGATATGGAATATCCTCTGCTTTGCCTTGCCTACTAGCATCTCCTTCTTGGTCTTCTCTTCATCCCATTGGAACACTTCCTTGGTCCACTTGTAAATCTTGTCCCAATCAAGCTCTTGCGCGTACTCTTTGTGCTTCACGGCTTTACCTTCTATGCTTAGCCCGGTAATGAACTTCGCATCATTTGGAGTTATCGTCATTTCTCCAAACGGAAGATGTAAAGTATTTGTTTCCCCGTAGTATCTCTCGGCGAAGGCGGAACAAAGAGGTCTGTCGTAACCAAGGTGGCCCAAATTGTTTACCACAGAAAGCAACCCCGTAGAATTGACTAGATCGACCACTTCCGGAACTTCTCCCTTGCTTAATTCATCAGCTATAAGTGGCCATTTCGTCATCATAGTCACTGACGTTCCAGGTTTCATAAGACGAACGACATGCTTGTGATCCTATAAAACCAAACAACCACGATGGACAACAATCAAAACACTACACGGATAATAATGTTTACGTTACATGGCACAAGGTTTAGGTACTTACTATGGTATTGTAGACGACGCTGGCCCAACTGCCTTTGTAACCCCATAATACATTTCCTCCATCAGCTGGTATCCCTAAAGGTGGATCATCAGGGCCGCGAGCAAGCATCTTCAGATCGTCGGGTATGTGGTCACCTTTCGTCTTCCTTGGAACTTCTTTCTTCTGACCTTTTCCTTTAGGGTCTCCTTCTTGTTCTTGAACGACTTCTCTTATCTCTTTATCACCTTCCTCGTCACCTTCTTCTTCATCACTTTCACCTTTATCACTTTCACTCTCATCACTTTCTTCTTCAACACCTTTCTTGCCACGGGCACCTTCATCACTTTCACTCTCATCACTTTATTCTTCAACACCTTTCTTTCCACGGGCATCTTCATCACTTTCACTCTCATCACTTTCTTCTTCGCCACCTTCCTTGCCACCTTCTTCTTCTTCACTTTCACTCTCATCACTTTCTTCTTCACCACCTTCCTTGCCACCACTTTGTTCTTCATTCCTCTCCTCCTCACCACCTTCTTGTTCAGTAGGTGTATCAGAATCAGGTTCTTCATGTGTTGGTTGCTCCGCTTGAGGTGGTGGGTCATTGATGATGGTCCCTTTGGCTTTACTCCTCGTGGCCCTTCGATGAGAAGCATTCAAATTTTTACCATCTTTTCGACGAGGTCCCAAAGGCTTAGGAGTAGCATGGTCATGTTTCCTCTTATATTTCTTTTCGGCTTGATTTTTTTGCCTGTAGAATACGGATTTAAGCGACAAAAACAATGGAATACAATACATTTTTAAAGTCATGGTAAATAATCGGTTTACTTGATATACATATAAAACCCGATTGTTAACATAATGCAATCCACAATCGGGTTTTGTTATGTGCTAATGTAAACGGATTCCTGGAATCGGTTTACTCGATATACATATAAAGTTCATTTCTAAACTAAACAATCGGTTTTTTTGAAGACATATGTAATCTGATTCCTAAAAAAAAGATCCAGGAACATTGGCTACCACAATCGGGTTATTTATACAATAACGTTTCCCGTTTCCTTTTCACATACAGAACAATCGGCCTATAAGTTTATGAACAAAATCCGTTTCTAATAAGAATCGATTTACTTCGTGACTAACGTAATCCAATTTTGTGAACACTGAGAAAATTTATTTCAAAATTCTCGATTTCTAACCTAAAGCATGTTACTAAAACCTAGTTTAGAGGATTGGGTTGATAGAAAAGTTCCTGATTCGACCCATTTCTTCCTCTTGTGCGATACGAGCGGCTTCGGATTGTTCTTGCACTTCCCTCGTTCTATTTCGAATCGCTTCAACAAGTCCGGGATCGTCGTCGCTAGAATAATTCCTGTTAGTAGCATACTTCATTCTTGTTGTTGGTATCGACATTTTATAGAAGAAAGAAACGATTCATCGTCGTCAATCATCGACGATTTTTGGTTTGAAAAAAATGGAAAAAGAGGGAGTGGAGGAGGAGATGAATCGGTTTTTATGTTAAAAATAAAAACTGATTTTTGTTAGTTACGTTTATTAAGGATTGATGGGGATAATTTAGTAATATTAATATTTTTTGAGGGTAATTTTGGTAGTTCACATAAATATTAGACACCCCTTATCATTTGAATTGGTTAGATGAAGTAATCAATAGGCCCCAATTAAGTGGCATAGGCTCCAATTTAGCCAGGATAATAAATAGTAAAACATTTATTGTATATAAATTTAAGGGTAACTTTTGTCATTTATAAAATAAAGTAGGGATAAAAAAGATAAATCAAGCATTAAATTTATGTGGGACCACAGCTTATGCTTTTGTAGCTTTTAAAAGCTCCTCCTCCCCGGCTTATAAAAATTGAGGAATTTGGGAAGTGCTTTGGATAAAAGGCACTTTGATTTTTTTTTTACCAAACACCAACTTCAAAATTTATTGACATATATAGGTTTTAAAAGTGCTTTTGAAAAAAAAAAGCATTACTAAACTCAGCCTAAGAGAAAGACTGAATTCAACTTCTTTCTTCTGGGTTTAGTGTTTGTAGAGAACTGTGAAAATTAAGAATCTAGACGGGAAACAACCGATATTTAGGTTGAAACAAATTTCTTCTAGGTCGAAATTTGTTGACCCGCATCCCACTCGGTAATATTACTGAAATTTCATGACCGTCCAAGTCAAACACAATCCGGACGATCCCGACCGCGGAATGACCCTCTCCGGTAGATCCTGTCTACTGATTGACTCTTTGATCACAAAGACAAAGACCGTCTTTTTTTATTACAGTGATAAAAACTTATAAGCACGCCACATACGCGTTTTGGCTCAAGGGGATCAAATTCACGACCTATAACAAGCTAAGGAAGGTTAATTAGGTCATAAAACTCCTATAGGTTGTTTCCTAAGAGTCTCAATACATCAAGAGTTCAAATGCAATAAGGATTCCTTTCAAAAACATACATCCGCAAATTCCAGCGCAAAAACTTGAAAAATGACGACAATCCATAAGGAATTTCGCGGTACTTCCTGAAGCAAATATGTTCCCCCATATATTCCCAACAACATACTAAAAGGGCACCTCAAACGGAAAAACGAGCTAGGAGATATGGCCCCAACACCGAAGTTAGTGCAATCTGAAAAACTCATGAACTTTTTAAACGAGATTTCAGAAGTCGAAAGCACACACAAATTTGATTAGCCAAACGAACTCGGATTCAAGTGATTCTTTTTTTATTGTAAATTATTCCCTTACCTTTCAAAATTGGGTCGGGGACTAAAATCAGGGTCTTTATGAAGAGTTTACAGCTATTCTCCCTAAGTATCTCAAATCTGAATTTTTCTGACGAACACCTAAACAAAGTGAATCCTTAACAGATACGATTACTTATATTCATTCAATGGTCAAAGGAGTGTGAATATATGATCAAGGAGGTATAAATATCAAGACTTACCGAGGATGAATCAATGGAGAACGAAGGATGGGTATCTACATCAGCAAACTAAAAGATGATAAGTACTTCTGTTAACTTCTATGTCATCAGTTTGAAGAGTAGTATCGTTTTGAAAGAAGAACAAAACTACCATCGAAGCAAAAAGAAGACGTGATCATCATACCATGTTTGGAATTTTGGGATCAAGAGTTAATTACAAGCATTAAGTATAACGAGCGGGTTTCCTGTAAAACTAATTCTACTTCAAGCAGAAAGAAGAATATGACTCCAACAAGGAAACCCAAGCCACCTGGTTGTCCAAATTAAGCCAAAAACGTTTTTTACTCTATCTTCATGTGTGATCAGCCTCACGCAATGGATTCCACTCGGATATTTTCTCTCCCTCATGAGCACAAGGGCAGAGAAAATTAGGGTTTGGACAAACATAACCCTAATTTGAGACCTTCTCAATATTTTTAAAAGGGGATTTTATCAAAAGAGCCAGGAAAGTCTTCAAGTACTCACATACATGCCTCTATAAAAAGGTCACTCAAAGCCTCTCCGGCTTATGAAAGCATTAGAAACGCTACATATGAAGGCTTTCGAAATTTTGAAGAAAACAAAGGAAGTTTGATTCGAATCAGGAAACTAAATTCTTAATCCTCTCCAGACTGGTCAAGGACGTGTCTCTCTCTCTCTTCTATTGAGTGCATAATTATATCTAATATCTCTCGAGTCTCTTCTCTACACCATAATGCAGCGACAACAAAGCTCATAACGGTTTCCTACAGAACTACTTGTAGTTCAAAAAATTTGATAAAAGGGAAGTCTAGTGCAAATAGAGTTTGTGGATTTGTGGAACAGGGTGGACCGATTACTAAACTAGTACACGTTCAAAAATAGATAAAGGAAAATTTCTCTTTTCAATTATATCTCAAAAGGGAATCTATGACGCAAAAGGAAAAGGAGTTAGAACTAAAAGAGGAAATTATAGGAATTTGGGTCAAATAAAGAAACCAATAGGTCGTTTCTCCTTCCAAAATTCCTCCAAGCCGTATCCAAGCCCTTCCTATGCGTGGGAATAGTTTTCTAGGACAATGGGACGTCACTTCTTCTCTCGGGATTTTTTTAGAGGGATCAAAGTCGAAGAGAATTAGGGTTTTGAGGAAAATAGCCCTAATTTGGCTCAAATAAGGAAACCAATGTCTTTTATTCTTCTAAAAAATTCCCAAAACCGTGTAAAAACCCTTTTAATGCATGAGGATGCTCTCCTAGGCCAGTGGGACGTGATTTATTCTCTCGGGATTTTTTCAGAGGGATCAAAGTCGAAGAGAATTAGGGTTTTGACGAAAAAGCCATAATTTCAAAAATTCTGTGAAAAAGGGATTTATTCTAAACGAGAGGAAACCGAGCCTATCCTATTCTCTTAGAAGGTTCTCTAAGCCTATCTCACTCCCTTTTAGCTTATTACTCTTCAACAAAACGAGCTCATTAGGAATTTTGACCAAAATACCCTTATATTGCGATTTTGAGTATTTTCAAAGAAGAAAAGCCTTAATGAAGCCAGAGACCGACCAAGCTCTCATCAACTCATTCCAAGGGCCTCATACACGTGAATATTGAGTTCTCTAAGTGTTCGAAGAAGAACGGGATTGAAACGGAATCCAGAAAAGCAGAATTTCAGGGAAAATAAAGGGAATCTGGCTCAAAATAGGGAATTCGGGTTCATCACTTCCAAAAGCAGAAATAGAAGCGCCAATCTCTATTTCAAGACGTGACTATGCCTAGGGAAGTTCCATGCCTCTCTCATTCTAAATAAAAATCAAGCTCACAGTGGTTTTTGACGAAAATCCCTTAGTTTCAAAAGTATGTATTTTCACCAATAAAGAGGAGTCTGATTGGTACAAGGAATTAAACAAGCTCTCATCACATGAGGTACCGACTCCACAATATAGATGCACACCTTCCAAGCCTTTTCAAGCCTCTCCAGAGTGTCTGAAGGAGTCAGACGCAAAAATTAGGGTTTAGGTACAGTACAAGCCTGAATTCTGAATTTACATGAGATATGGACTCCGTAACTTCAAAAGTAAGTACCTATCTTTTCTCACGGCTCTTAACCAACATCAAGGCCATCCAGGAAACTGTTCATAAACTATGTCTTCACCACATGCTCACCGATACAAACTCAGAAGCTCAAGGATGCACAAAGAGAGAAAATTAGGGTTTTGGCCAAGTAAACCCTAATTAACAAATTCTATTCATTCAAGACGGAAATTTTGTCTCATCAAGACTTCATTATAATTTCATAAACGTCCAACACCAAGTCTCAGGAAATTCCAAGGTCCAGAATCGATTCCAAGATCAGAGTCACAACAATCGAAGGATAAACATCTATTCGGGGATTCTGCAAGGACGAACCAATTGTAATTGCGTATGAATGATTTGTTACCATCTATATACTCATCATAGAACAATCAAGGTTCTACTCTGAGTAGGGGACTTAATGTAGATGGTGAAATTTGGATAAAGGGCAAAAGTGTCATTTCAACCATATAGACAGAATTCAACTTTCACGAGAGAGATTAAGCCCTTGGTACTCAAGGTGTCCTTAGCCACGATTTCTAGTATATATGTCCCCGCAAGACACTGCTGGTCGTGATGCCGTGATTCCTAGCGCACATCCTCAACGAGATACTGCTGATCACGTAGGTTCTGTAAAGCGTAAAACGTCCCCGACAGACTTATAAACCAGAACAGCCACAATTCCATCATGTTTTTGCGAGCCACAGTTGATTGTGATGCCATGATTTCTAGTATACGTCCTCAACGAGATACTGCTGGTCATGTAGGCTCTGTAGATGCGTAAATACGTCCACGACAGACTTATGACCCAGAGCGGAAATTTGCATATCTCCTGTAAGCACGACCCACCCTATTTGAGATCAAAGACTGATTCCTAGTACATCATCGCGAGATCCACTGGTCATGTATGCTCTAGGCTCTGACTCGACTTACTGAGGTTTCCGGATAACTCCTCGGACATCCCCTCGAGATACGCTGGTTATTCTACCTCTGATCCTTTTCGACAGACTCCTAGAACATCCTTTCTAGATACACTGGTCTTGTTGTCTCATCATATGGACACACAGTTGATTCCTAGCACATCTCTGCAAGATACGCTGGTCAAAGACAAGTGAGCCAGAGTCTCGCAGAGACATTAATCGGGCGTACAAAGCCTTTTCTCTCTCTATCAAGGTCGAGTCCCAGGTGACCACAGAGAGATACGGATCCGTTAAGAAAATCTTCAGAGAGATTTTGATTCGTCCGTAAAAATCTCGGAGAGATTTAAATCTCTCTGCAAAAATCACGGAGAGATTTTTGAGTCGTCAGCAAAAATCTCGGAGAGATTCAAATCTCTCTGCAAAAATCTCGGAGAGATTCAAATCTCTCTGCAAAAATCTCGGAGAGATTCAAATCTCTCTGCAAAAATCACGAAGAGATTCACATGATATGCACACGCCTTACCTAGTGCTCAAGCCTATTTCTCAGCGTCTCAAACACACTCACGGCTAGTAAATTGAGCCTGAACTATACATGTATATCCAAAAATGTGGATAAGCTCTCTTGAGATCCGCATGCTCAACAAAGGAACCCACAAACAATAATACGATCTTTCTCATAACCTCTCAGAGCAATAAGTTGTTCTCTGATCTCTCTCTTCATCTGCTTCCCTCCCTAAGACCATCCCTAATCCTTTTTCCCTGTGACTGAAGAAGCCTTTGAACGGCCACTGTGCGTGGTTTAGGCGAAGATTGTTCGTGCTCAACCTCCCGTAACTCACTTTCAGAAGCCCTAGAATCCCACTTCTAACCTTTCTATGATTTTAGGTAACTACAACTCCCTATCACCGATTCCAAGTTTAATCAACTTTTTTTGGTTACAGATAACAATTCTTAGTTATGCTGCCTGTCTGTGATGAGTTTCAATAGTACTGAGGATGACTTTGACGTAGATTGAAAATCTCAATCTTAGCATCCAAACTGTTTTGGGCAAGAAGATTAGTCATATCTTCCCTTTCTTTTCCTTTATCCTCACAACCAGATTTCTTGAAGGAAGCATAAACATTAATAGTTTCATTAGAATCCATTCCACTCAAAGCTTTCAGAATCTTAGCTTGAGATCTGGTTTGAGGATACATCTTTTAGTATAAGTTCTCAAAAAAGATGAGTACATACACCAAAGGATTTTAACACATACCAAACATAGGTGTCAGCCTTAAATAAATAATGGTGACCAGATTTGAAAGGATTTTCCCATCTATGTGTTATCAAATCATAAAGATTTTTTCGAAAAGAATCAATCTTCTAGATCATGTATTTAAAAATACTTTAGACAAGGAAACTCATCCTGTTTACACAAGTTGTTGTAAGACAACTTTTCTACACATGAAGACTTATTAAGTATCTTCAGGTAGATTGTGTATACTCTCTATGTTGAATAAGAGATATTAACATGATACAAGATTCCCAGATACTTGTGCTTCCTTACATCAAACGATTGGGCATTGTAAGGATGCACTCTCCAACGCGTTTAAGTGTTACGGTGAGAAGAACCTTCCTCACCAAGTACCATTGAAGCAACATCTTCCTTCTTATCCTTAGGGACATGATATTTTGACCTTGTGTGGGTTTCGAATTCATCCTTTTTATCAGGAATATTGCGTGATGCTATATCCTTGATTATATTTTGATCCCAGGATGGTATATTCTTTGTATTCGAACCCGTGTGATCTTGATCTGCCATTAGACAGATTGCGGATCTCTTTCGTTCAAGACATTCTATATGTCCCCTTAAGGTATCCATCCCTTCTCGAAAATGTTTTTCTAAACACTTATCAACGTATACCTTTCGACATGTCTCTGTAAGAAGGTCTTCTATAAGGATTTTATTCCTTATTTGTGAATGTTCCAGTGATTGTGTAAGATATTCACACTCTGAAGTTTGTTGATTTACTTCATTACACAAAGCCAATTTTTGTTCCAAATAATCAGCCAGATTATTTTGAAGGCCGAGTGTTTCTCGCTTTCCTTCACAGATTCTACATTTAGTCGAGCAATAAGTTCTAGGACATCATCCCGGTTATCAATGTTTTTTCCTGTTTCTGAATAGGTTTCAACATGTTTGAAAAACCTTTGTAATATTTTACGAAATTCAGAATTTGGGCAGGATAGTGAATCAAATTTTCTCTCTCTTTCTGGAATAGAAACAGAAGATTTTTCACTAGTGATTGGGGTCGGATCCAAAACATGTTTTGATTTTGGATACATTCCTTTCTGATCATGATCATAATTCTCAATCAAGTTATCAATCCTGGACTTTCTTCTTGATTTTCGAAAAGACTTTCGAGACCAATTTCCATTTACCTTCTCTGAAAGCTTATTCTCACCATCTTGATGCTCATTAACTGAGTTCTGATACCATTTCTTATAGGTTGGATGGAACCAAACACAAATTATTAGATCTTTTCGTGTTTTCCTGCTCTGATACCAATTGAAAAGACGAGGGTACCCAAATGCATCATAATCTTTAATTTATCCACCTATAAGTCCCCTTAACGAAAGTGATTGTCTATGGACAAAGTCGAGAGAATACGACAAATCGGTATTCACACTTTGTGTGATCGTCTATGGATACAAGATCGAGACAATACGGTAATCAAAGTGTGATTACTTGATAATAGAGTTCGGACTTAACCAAACACTATAGGATCACTATCAAGTAAAGCGGAGTTAACGTTTGTGTATTTTATTCTAATTATAATAAATAATTATAATTGCGGAAATAGAAAAGTAAAAGACACAACAAGATTTTGTTAACGAGGAAACCGCAAATGCAGAAAAAACCCCGGAACCTAGTCCAGAATTGAATACTCTCAGAATTAAGCCGCTATACAAAATCTAAACCAACTTCGTATAGTTGAGACCAAGCAACTAACCCTAGTTCAATTAGTTTCTTCAGTATCCCCGCGCTTCCGACTTCCAATAAGTGCACGCACTGGAAAAACCTTTGGATCGTATTTCAAACAGTAAAGGAACAACAAATCTGTTTGGTAACAATTTTATTGATTCTTTCCAGATAAATATATCTCAAGTCATATGAAAAGGCTCTTCCGTTTAAACTAATAAACTCATTTGCCTGGTTAGATCAATCCAATCTCTATTACCTAAGTGATAAGATTCGGATTTGTAACAATCAAAATAGATCTCAAGAGAACTATTAGGTGTTACCGATCTCACGCAACTAATCAATCGAATAAATTTGATTCTAGTTAGATCCGAGCCGATCAAGGCTTGTGCTACATAAAGATATGAAAAAACAATAACAAATCTTCTTTGTCTTCAAATCTTCTTTGATCTTCAATTAAAACCTGCACAACACCACTTGAATCTCTTGTGATCAATCACGCACAAAACGGAGTCTGTTAACAATGGATTATCACAAGATGTTGTTAGATCTACAAACAGTTCTAAAGATCCCGTCGATACTTCGATCTAGTTTGAGTGAATTTTATATCATAAGAGAAGATTCTCAAGAATAAACAAACGAGGTGCAATCAAATTTCAACAACCGTTAGTCAATCAAATCAATCGAAAACTAATAAACTGCAATTATCTAGTTTCCCACCAACGGTACTTGTAGAGCTTCTTGATCCCACAAAAGTCTTTAAACGAGCGTCGTAAGAGATTTCACCTAATTAGGGTACATTTCTCTGCGGATAGACGACTCCACCAGAAACAACAAAAATATGAAGTTTGCTTGGCTCTTAGGATAGCTTTCTAGAAATACAAACTTAGGTATTTATAAACCAAGGATGTTTGGACCCAAGGAATTTCCAAAACTGAAAGTATTCCCAAGATATGCAATAAATGCCCATTCGGTTTTCATAATTCCAGGGAATGCTTTGTCCAATATTTTTCGAATCTCTCAATAGAATATCTCCAATTAGTAAATGCACATTACTAATTTTTATTTTATAGAGATATGCATTTAATTGCTGGTAATTAAATCATATAAAACTAACAACCTTAATTAAAAGATTCTTAATTTATTTCGGATCGGGATCTCCTTGAGTAATTAATGAATATCTTTGAACAATAAAAGATAAGAGTTATTGTTCGTGTTCAAAGTATATTGACATCTTTTCTTTGTAAATCATCTTTCATATTTACAATCTTGTAATCGATTATACCACACTTCCAAACAAGTTTAGAATTGGTTCATTTGTATATTACAAAACAACTATGTGATTGATCAAATATCAAATCATATTCATGGGTTCAATCGGTTCTACCAATCACTAGGATCGGTTATACCTTAATATGGAACACTTTTGATCGGTCACACAAGTTACCATGACCGGTTACATCAGTTACCAGGATCGGTTACGTCAATTACCAGGACCGGTTACCATATACTCATGGTATTGCTTGTGATCGGTCACACCAGTCAGTAGGATCGGTTACACCAATTACTAGGACCGGTTACACCAATTACAAGGATTGGTTACACAACTCTTTTGTGATCGGTCACACCAATTACAAATATCGATCATACCATCTCAGGTGATTACTTATGATCGGTTACACTAATTAATCAAAACTAGTCATACCAAATCATAAGTCAGGTATTGTGATTAGTTATACCAAGATGCATAACAAGTTACGACCGGTTCTACCATCTCACACATATTGGTAATCCAAAGATATGCAATGAATAACAATACCAATAAGCCTAACGATTTCCCTTTCGATTCATAAAACAAGTTCATGAATGTACTTCCTTTAAACAAATGTAAAACATTGTTTCCTAGGATGAAATCGTCACCTTTACCCATTCACATAATCACAATAGCATTCATAAGATCATGTCGATGTCATATCTACAAAGTTCAAAAGATAAGCGTTATACTTCGTAGTCTAATTACTTAATACTATGATCATATGATCATATCTCACTACTAGAGTAAAATATTCATTCACAGCTTCGCAATTATGTTTTCAATATAGCACGACTTGAAAGATACATTAGGAATGAAACAGTTCAAGTCAATATTACTAATCTCAAGAGAAGGATGATTCTCCGTTGTAGTTCGCCACTTCTTCACATTTTTCAGATCTTCGGAGTAATACTTGTATGTCTCAACATTCCTAGACTTTCTAGTCTAACCTAAAAGAAGTTAACTCTAGTACATAATCAAGCGACTTTAGATGACTTTTGACACACTAAAATATGACAACCAAACTTGACATACCAACACTTGGTGAGTTGAACCGATCTATGCTCTAACATCTTTTGTTATTCAAATGTCAACAATATCATTTATTTTTTGAATATATGCAAGATGTAAACTTGGAATCAAGCGTAATTAGAATGAGTTATTTTTAATTCGTTTATCTCCTCCACATGTAATAGAGTTTTGTCACTAAAATTGACCAAGGGGAAGACTGTTAGAGCATTGATCGGTTGAATGATTAATGTTTTTGATTGTGATTGTGGTAAATAGGATTCGTTTCAGACTTGTGAAGGAAATGGAATTTTTAGATTTAATAAAATTATATACAAAATTATTAACAATGGGTGCGAGAGGTAACCAAGACACTAGATTCCACTATTATGCAAAATTGAATGATAAATATTTCAAAACTCTATTCAATTCTTAAGTCCTCTTATCTTTAATTCACTATCAATCATACAGATTCTCAAACATTATTTGTAAACCTTAAGCATAGATTATCAAGAGATTAAACCAAGCATAACTTATCAAACTGAATAACAAATAATTAACACAATCATTCAAATAATTTAAAACTCTGCAAAAGCAGCGATTAGGTGAATTATATAATTAAATGAAATAGTTACCCATTTATGTTGCGTGAATAGCTTCCTCCATTGCCTTGGTTACGAGGGAATTAGCTCATCATAGTATAAATGCTCTCAAAATAATTTATTATGGCTCAAAAATGGTTTACAAATGATGAGAAAAAGAGAAAATGGTGTAAACAGCTAATGTGCGACCCACAGGAAGCGTCACACAAGAACGATACATATGAAATGTTGTAGTCTTTGGGAAACTACGACCCACACTCCACTGTCGCTGTCACTGTTGAAGAACGACAGTCTCTTACAGTCTATTGTTCTTCGTGTTCATCTTCATGAAGCAGCAGAAACAGAGTTTTGTTAAACTCTGATTTCGTATTCTCTAGCTCTCCCTAGCTCCCAAAACTCTCGACACCCTCTCTCACTTCAATTGTACGTGTATTTATAGTGAATTGAGGCCAAAAATCCGACCATTGATTGCGTATATACTCTCTTTAATTCGATTATTCCTCGCTGCCAAAAATAGAGAATAATTGCCATTTAAAGAATTTTCTCACGTCAACTTGCTTCCTGCACGCTCCCATTCGACTTATTCACGCCTCAACACTCTTCCAACGCCAGCAGAACTCCCCCATGCACACAAGAACTTCAATTTTTCTCGTGTTACAGTACACGTGCTCTGTTTTGGGTGTGTGAATCATACCGAAAATTCCAGCCAAATTTGATCGATCATGTCACCCATACTATGTTCCTTAACCTATATCACATCTCTATACCAAATTTCAGCCATTGAATCGACCCATAACCCCTTCATTTTGACGATCGAAATTCTGTCAGAAGTGAAAATGGTTTTCCCGCCAAAACACGAATTTGAATGTTGAAGATGATATGCCCCTTATCCTGAACTGGGGTGCGAATAACAGATGCCTTGGGGGTGACCCTTAGTAATTAGGTTACCCCTTATCCAAAATCGAGAGTCCGAATAACACTTGTCCTCCGGGTGCCAAAATCAACTTTTCGAGCCGAATTTTCCAAAAATGTTTATTTCCTAAAAATACATAAAAACACAATATTAGAAAGTAAAATGTGTCTATCAAATACCCCCAAACTTTTCGGACATTGAGGACAAATTAGACAAATTAGACACAAAAATGTGTCTATCAAATACCCCCAAACTTATTATTTGCTAGTCCTCGAGCAAATCTAATCTAGAAAGTAAAATGACTACACTTAGCACGTGCAGCAAGCCGTTAAACCACTAGGTGGCCCTAGTGGCGGAGTGTTGTCTCCGGAGGGTTTACCAGAGGTGTACCCACAAAACCTTTACTCCAGACCCTAACTATCTACAACGAACCTTGGAAGGCACTAAAGAATCTCCTTGGTTGGCTTACAATCACTGACTACAGGAGGAAGTACCCTGATGCGAAATTCCAATTGTTGTACACGAGTTTACACTCAAGCATACTAAAATTCATATAAAGTGACAGAGCTCTACTCAGATTGTTGCACTATGGACATCATATTCGGAGTCAAACTAATCATATGGATAGAAAAAAAAAGAGATGGAAATAGAAAAATGTAGATGGTTTTGATGTTAACCAAATGATCGATGTTTCACATATCTGTCTGAAGGCCACTGCCAGAATGAACCTATCCTAATGGACTGCGATACCGGTCTGACTAATATCAACACAACTGGCATATACAAGGGAACCAGTGGTCGATAACTTAAATCTAGATCAATAAACTGGAAAATACAAGGGAACCAGCAGGTGACTACACAGAACAATAACCATTTTTTTTAACTTAACGGCATGAATAGATCTTTTTGATCCAAGCGCATGCTTCTTGTAAGCATATTACACGATAGTTCCCACGGGTCCTGCATTCCACGCTTGCTTAGGCGACGGAAACAGGGAGAACACACGCATATTGCTATCCAAGTGTTAATACTTATTCCGATTGGTCTAACTGGTCCGGTCTTTTTTTTTTAGTAACTCAGTCATTCTAATTCACCCTAGCAGTGGTAAAAACTTGAATCGTGTGCCCCACCTAATCACTTAGAGAAACATAGTTTAAAATGAAAAAAAAATAAAAAATAAATGAAAAGGACTCAACGAGATATGGTGCAACTATCATGTTATTTCTAACACCTGAGATCTGTGCTTTTATGAATAGACTCTTTCGATGTTTCCATCTAATCAGATTGGTTCCTCAACTCCTATAACCAAGATGTTCCCATCCACTTAGATTGGTTAGTGCAAACCTTAATAGGCATAAATTTCTAGGCTCTGGAGTTTACTAATTGCAACTAAAAAGTTTCTCCCATACCCCCAAACTTAAATCTAACATTGTCCTCAATGTTCTAAAGATGAAATTAAAAGCATGAACAAGGAGAAACGGTTACTATTTGAAGCAAAAGAGTTAAGGAAGGATATTACCGTGTTGCATGAGATTGGGTTACCTCCCAAGAAGTGCTAAGTTTAAAGTCTTCAGCCAGACTTAGAAAAGGATTGGTCAACTCGAACCATAAAGTAACAGTCGAAATAAATGTAGGTCTTCAAAATAAAATAGAGTTGACCATAGGAAACTCCAGTGAACCAAGAAAATGGACAAGAAAAGCATGCCCTTACCTAGTTTCCTGAAAACTATCGCTAATTGCGGTTCAGGTTCTATGAAAGGGTCTAAATAGAATATTTTCATTGGCTGCGTTTCTTCATAGATGGGATCCGAATCACTAGGTCTTAGAGTCTGTAAAAACTCAAATACGAACTTAGAATCACGAAGTAATAACCTAAATAATTGCGGATCCTCTAAGTCAATCAGATATGACTTACATAGTTGACCACAGTGAAAGATGTGGTCTTCCTTAAGAAAATGTGTCGACCCTACTATCCTAAAGTGATTTGGTTTAGTCTCAAAACTTAATAACCGACACATCTTAAAATCAAAAGTTCCCACAATTGGTTGAAAAGTTTTTGGTGGGAAAACAAAGTCAATCTTGGTATCATAGCCCGGGTTAACCACATCAACCAGAGGATGGGTTTCTAACAACTGAGCTTCTTTCTAGACATCATTAGGTTCGGTAAAACGTGTATGAAGATAATCTTGTAAGATGGTTGAGGCACAAATGTCAAGTCCTACAGGAGGGTACTTTCTAAGAGTTAAAGCACACGGAGAATGATAATCACCCCCAAACTTAGAGTTTTCTGTGTCTCTAGAAAGACTAGTCACAACTTCCCTAATTTCTAGGTTATCAGATTCCTGGAAATGGTCAATAGATTCTTCTAAGTTGGGTTCATCCTCACTTATTTCTACGAGTTTATCATCTTCTAAGACTAGAGTTTTTAAATCGCTAGATTCTAAAACAGTATTCTCAGGGTAAAATTTTTCCTCTAAACCATTATCACAATCATGTAAAGGATTATCAGAGAAAGGCTCATAAACTAAGGTTTTAATCATAGTTACCTCCTCCGATTCACTGATAGGCACATCAAATAATGGATTATCCAACATACTGCAGGCTAAAGGATCATGAACTACATCGTCTAAAACGGTGGTCTCTAGTCAAATCCACATCCTTTTGAATAGGTGAATAATTATTAAAATTATCTGGATTTGTATTAGAAACAACACTATCATTATAAAGCTCAATCGGAGTAACAAATTCCTGATCACTATGCCTACATATTTCATGTTCTTCATCAATACTATCCTCATCATAATCATCACTATAATAACATGAAAATGATCGAACCTTATCAAAACAAGTAGTGTTACCAATTCTAACCTCGTCCTCTAAATTAGGCAAATATTCACTATTGATATCAAGGGTAGAATTAGAAACCCTATTTTGGAAATTTAGATTATTTCGAGCAGCATTAGCCAACTGTTCATTCTCTGCCTCTAGACATGCCTGAATTTCACTGAGCATAACACTTATACGTTCACCACTCTTGTTTATCATCTCAGAATATCGTGTACACTCTTCTTTTGAACTATTCATTGCAACTAAACATTTATACGTCCTTTGAATCCGTTGTTGGGTCTCTTCTAGAGATGGAACAGGTTCAGAAATATCATAATCAGGACTAGTTTCCAAAAACGAGTAACCGATACTACATTGTTCCTGATTTTCTTGCTCCTAAGACCAATTCGCGTGTGGATAGTAATTCGGCTCACCATGGTATGAACCATAACCTTGAAAAGGTTGGCGTTCCCAACTACTATTCCCACCATGGTCATAAAACTGATGATGTCCATATTCAAATTCAGGTCGATACTCATTGTATTGGCTTCTATCATACCAGTTCGACATTCTTAATTGCAAGGGAATTCTACACAACCACAAACAAGGCCGACTCGACTCTACCAAAACAAACCTAAAGATTTATAGCAAACAAAAAGCATGATGGCTTCACTTAGATTGTTTTCTAGACCAGTTTCCATTCCTTCGAAAAGGAATTCGTTACAATTTGAGCACACCCCTCTGGAATCAATCCGAGCTAATGTAAGTTGAATCGAGGCAAGGGAAGCTTAGTAGAGCTTTGATACCCAAGGCCTCACCGCATTAGAAGGCGGCGCAGTCACGCATTCAACTCACAGAAACCATCATGAACTTTGAAGTGTGCTTAAAGAGCAACCAATATTTTTGGAACCAGTTTCCTATTAAGCTCGTTACCCTATCGGTCTCGTTCTATTCCAAATTTTAAAGCTTGGGTTCGCGTTAGGTTTCGTTTTCCTAAGGCGGGCAAGAAGGGAGCGGTGATGAAATCCGAACCCTTATCTTGTATTGGCCAGGCCTTGCCCTTTACTAGGAATTTAAAAACAATCAAAATTCGTCCTCAATCAATGAATCACCTTAAGGAATACAGTAAACCCGCTGACAGGAGATTCGTGAGTGTTTCGATGGACTTACCTCCCGTACCAGACGGGGGATGAACCGTTGAAGTCGACTCGGGCCACGACTCCTATGTCATGTACGAACCCGAGGGGCCGAGACGATATTGTAATCGTCGTCCTTCCTTGCAAACAGTTTGTATATAATTTTTTTTTTTATATATATAACCCTTCCGTAGGGTTTAAAATTAAAATAAATTGTCCAAAGTCCAGTCCAAAGAAAAGAAATACAAAAAATAATAATAATAATTACAAAATAAAATAAAAATGGAAAGTCTCTAAAAAAATTTAAAAAAAAATAATTCTCTTTTTTTTTTTTGCTTTGTCTTTGTTCTTTCTCTTTTATCTTTAAGCTTTGATTCCAAGGTCTTTAGTATCCAACTTCAAACCTGTAATACAAAGACACAACCAAAGAGACGTAAAAAGAACAAATGGAATAATAAAAAATAATAAAAACCTAAAAATTCTACCTAAGCACAAATCTGCATCGGCGGCGCCAAAATGATATATGATTTTTCGTGGGTTGTAGTAATGAGGTTCAAACTCTCGGACTTGTGAAGATTAAATTTAAAGATTTAATAAAATTATATACAAAATTATTAACAATGGGTGCGAGAGGTAACCAAGACACTAGATTCCACTATTATGCAAAATTGAATGATAAATATTTCAAAAATCTATTCAATTCTTAAGTCCTCTTTTATCTTTAATTCACTATCAATCATACAGATTCTCAAACATTATTTGTAAAACTTAAGCATAGATTATCAAGAGATTAAACCAAGCATAACCTATCAAACTGAATAACAAATAATTAAGACAATCATTCAAATAATTTAAAACTCTGCAAAAGCAGCGATTAGATGAATTATATAATTAAATGAAATAGTTACCCATTTATGTTGCGTGAATAGCTTCCTCCATTGCCTTGGTTACGAGGGAATTAGCTCATCATAGTATAAATGCTCTCAAAATAATTTATTATGGCTCAAAAATGGTTTACAAATGATGAGAAGAAGAGAAAATGGTGTAAACAGCTAATGTGCGACCCACAGGAAGCGTCACACAAGAACGATACATATGAAATGTTGTAGTCTTTGGGAAACTACGACCCACACTCCACTGTCGCTGTCACTGTTGAAGAACGACAGTCTCTTACAGTCTATTGTTCTTCGTGTTCATCTTCATGCAGCAGCAGAAACAGAGTTTTGTTAAACTATGATTTCGTCTTCTCTAGCTCTCCCTAGCTCCCAAAACTCTCGACACCCTCTCTCACTTCAATTGTACGTGTATTTATAGTGAATTGAGGCCAAAAATCCGACCATTGATTGCGTATATATTCTCTTTAATTCGATTATTCCTCGCTGCCAAAAATAGAGAATGATTGCCATTTAAAGAATTTTCTCACGTCAACTTGCTTCCTGCACGCTCCCATTCGACTTATTCACGCCTCAACACTCTTCCAACGCCAGCAGAACTCCCCCATGCACACAAGAACTTCAATTTTTCTCGTGTTACAGTACACGTGCTCTGTTTTGGGTGTGTGAATCATACCGAAAATTCCAGCCAAATTTGATCGATCATGTCACCCATACTATGTTCCTTAACCTATATCACATCTCTATACCAAATTTCAGCCATTGAATCGACCCATAACCCCTTCATTTTGACGATCGAAATTCTGTCAGAAGTGAAAATGGTTTTCCCGCCAAAACACGAATTTGAATGTTGAAGATTATATGCCCCTTATCCTGAACTGGGGTGCGAATAACATATGCCTTGGGGGTGACCTGGGGGTGACCCTTAGTAATTAGGTTACCCCTTATCCAAAAGCGAGAGTCCGAATAACACTTGTCCTCCGGGTGCCAAAATCAACTTTTCTAGCCGGATTTTCCAAAAATGTTTATTTCCTAAAAATACATAAAAACACAATATTAGTACAAAAATAGAGTTCCAACAATACGGACATTGAGGACAAATTAGACACAAAAATGTGTCTATCATTGAACCCACCAAGCGTTGGCATGTCAAGTTTGGTTGTCTTATTTTAATATCAAAACTCATATATAGTCGCTTGATTAATTACTAGAGTCAACTTCGTTTAGGTTAGACTAGAAAGTCTAGGAATGTTGAGACTTACAAGTATTACTCTGAAGACCTAAAGAATGTGAAGAAGTAACGACTACAACGAAGATATCATCCTTCCACTTGAGGTTAGTAATACTGACTTTTATTGTTTCCATTCCTAATGTATCTTTCAAGTCGCTTTATATTGAAAACAGAACATGTGAAGCTATATTTATAATACTCTAGTGATTAAACCTTGTCATAGCATTATGATCAAAGTATGAAGGAATTATATTGAATTACGAATCTTTTTATAGATGGTGGATTTTCGACAAGGGATAAAATCGTAAAACCATAATTATAGTGCTCCTGATCCAGCAATCAGATGAGTATTGAGGCTCATGTCTCTTATCGAAAGCGTGAAAGCTCATGCCACAAGAATCTCTGACTGAGAATACTGTCTCTCAGAGTATATATAGATGTGTAGTCTCTCAGCTGAGGCAACGACATATCTCATGAATACTGAGCAATTTCAGTAATTACTTCTATATAGAATCGAAAGATTGGACGGCTCCTAGACAACTTGTCTGCTAGTATAGAGCAATAACGTCTTCAGGATGTAACAATGTTTTCCCTGACTATATAAAAGAAATATGACGCTTCAACAAGCTCATATCACTCAATTCTTGAATAATTAATGCTCCTAGACGATCGTACTAGTATAGAGCCCTCAATTAATTATTCCTAAATCATTAGATTCATTAACTGAATCTCTGGAAAATATTCTAGGTTTTTTCATAATATTTTGTTACTTCAATTCATGGTTCTTCCCAGCAGAATTCAATGGGTTAGTAATAAATATTCAATACACGGGCATCTGAGCCACTATCGAGTAAGCCCCGACCAAAATGGTGCAAGTGCACTCAGCAATAATGCACTAACGAGCACCTGAATGTACGAACGATCATTCCAAAACATGAAGGAACGATGAACCTATGCAAAAATAGGAAGAAAATAATAAATAATAAAATATTAATCAAGGCGCTGGGGGACTAGGCCGGCCGGCCAGTCGTGCCGTGGCCAATCCCACGCCCAATTTTATATTTTCTCATATTTTTATTATTTTCCTTGATCTCATGAAAATTCCATCATTTGAACAAAATTCCTTCGTTTCAGGGAAACTCCTCAATTTTATGGTGTTTCCTTCGCATCAAGGAAATAGTAAATAATTAGGAAAGGTGTGCGGGGCCAAGCCTACTAGCCGTCCGGTCATGCCCTAGTTGTGACCGGTCCCACACCTTGCATTTCTTATTATTTTATTATTATTATTTCCTTCATCCCATGAAATTCCTTGATTTCATGATATTTCCTTCAAATCATGGAACTAATACATAAAATAGGGAAAACTCACGGGACCGAGCCCTAGCCGGCCAACCATGCCCAAGCCGGTCCCACACGCCCTTATTTAATTACTATTAATATTATTTGTTTACCTCATCTCATGGAAACTCCTTCACTTCAAGGAAACTCCTTGATTTCAACAAAACTCCTTGATTTCATGATATTTCCCTAAAATCATGAAAATAATATAAAATTAGGAAAAGTGCCATGGGACCGAGCTCATTGGCCAGCCGGCCATGCCTTGGCCATAGCCGGTCCCACACTTTATGATTCCTTCATTTTATTATTATTATTTCCTTCATCTTATGAAGTTTCCTCAGTTTCAGCAAAATCCTTGATTTCTTCATATTTTCTCCAAATGTTGCTCAAACGCACATCAGAAAATATCAAAATTCTCAGGACTGAGACATGGACACTTTGGCGACGCGAGCATATTACCTTGACCGACCAAGGTTGGCTCTTTGGCTTGTAAGAGGCCGGTCCCACATACTTTCATCATTTGACCTAATTTGTTCACATTAGGTTCAAACTCTTCCAAACAGTTTTGGAATTTCATAAAACGATCGTCAGTCGATCCCGTGACCAACCAGGGCCGGTTTTCATGACCCCTTGGTCGGTCCCTCATCTCTTCATAATTTATTAGGTTTTATCACCTAAGGTTTAAGGTTCAGACGAACATTGTTTGAATAAATGATTAAACCAGCATTTGATCATCCTTTCACCAACTGGTCTTCAAGAGACTTTGGTATTTTCTCACTCGAGCATCTGGGCGCTACATGGACGACCCATCATCCTATGTAGCCGGTTCCTCCTTCACTCCGTGGTTAATTTTCATTAAACCATCAATTGATCATCAATTGATCGAATTAGGGTTTCGAGTCCAAGGTTCATAATTCTGAGCAGATTCAGACACTAATAAGTTTACGACGATCCCATGATCAACATTTTATTAATTATACTCGGTTCAGTTGTCAGTATCTTAAGATAATATTTTATTTGGTCATGCTACCAATAATTCATCAAACGAGCAACACTTGCTCAAATGAGCAATATTTGCTCAGACTAAGGAATATTAGTTCAACTACCGATATTCAACGATCCATGAGCAATATTTGCTTACCTTAACTATCAACATTTATTCGATAATTATACTTCTATCTCAACAGACACGTTCAATTCACGAGTCCCATAACATTTGTTCGACTCAGCAATACAAGGACTCATCGTCCCATGAAGTCAGCAACTGACTAACTAAATACACGTCTGCCTTACAGACTCCATAATCACGAGACATCAATCGTGTTACATGGGAGGATATTAACTAGAATTTTGGTCTGGCGGTCTACGACACGTGTGTTCATACACACTTTGAGAATGTGAGCAAGTCGCGCAATCAGTTGAAGGAGTTAGCAAAGTAGTGGGTAGAAAATCAACCAAGTCTCCGCACAATGAGCAACTGGTTTTAACACGATTTCCACTTCCCCACTCTTTGACTCCAGTAACTGTCACACTTTATGGGATCAAGGTGTTTATAATTCTAGCAATATAAATAAGTCTCTGAATCATGATTGAAAACAAGACAATCTTTTGCCAAACAGACAACACGAGATTAATAACTCAACGTCTGAGCAATTACTCTCAACAGAGCAAATTCAATCAATCAGAGCTTATCTTATTTTTTTATGCAGAAAACACAACACACCTACAATCTTCGATCACCATTGATCTCACACATTTCTCAGCTTCCCTCCTACAGATCGGCCCATCCTCTCTTGTGACCGAATTGACTCTGGAACGTCCATTGTCTTGGTTTAGGCCGGAGTCCTACAGATTGATCTCTCGAACTTAAAGCACTCCCTTCTTGCAGTGCATTTGTGTGTGGTTAAGCATTTCGCTCGGTTCAAGGAGCCTCCTCCGTATGGTCGTCTCCTCAATTCTGTAAAAGCCAACAAATCGTTTTCCCCATCTACGCTTTTGAACTTCGTAAATACGACATCAACATAATATATGTATTTAGTTACTTGATTATGTATGGGATACAGGTGTAATTTCACCCTAGGAAACTATGTATTATTATATTGGTTTAAGGAAGTAAATGTACGAACTTGTTTCATAATCGAAAGGGAAACCAATAAGTGTGTTGGTCCGGTATTTTCATTGAAGAATATTTGGATGACCAATGCAAGGTGACAAGGTAGAACGGATCTTAACTTATGTTTGGAATCACTGTAGAACTGGTCATAGCCTATATTGTGTGACAAGGTATAACCGAACCTAACTAGTATTGGGAGACAAGGTAGAACCGGTCATAACCTATATCTAGTGACATGGTATAACCGATCCTAACTAGTATTGGAAAGCAGGGTATAACCGGTCATAACCTATATTGGGAGTCATGGTATAACCGATCCTAACTTAGTTTGGGAGTCATGGCAGTACCTGTCCCAAGAGAAAAACCGAGTTTCCAAAATGCACATATTTCTTTATGTTGTGTGTGAATTCGGAATTAGGGTTTGCTAAGATAGGAAACCTCTAGATGTCGACATTATTTGAACATGTGCATAACTCTTATCATTAATTGTTTAAAGATATTCCTTGATGCTCAAGGTGATCCCAAACCAAAATAATATAAAAGCATTTCATTATGATTTTTGATTCTATATGTTTTAATTACTAGCATTTAAATCATATACTCTAGAAAATGATTATCATTTAATATGTTAAACAAATAATAAAAATTTTCTATGAGTGATTTCATAAATATTATTTGACATTAATTGGAAATAGGAAAACTGAAATTAGGTACTCATTGCATATCTTAAGAATATTTTCTGTTTTGGAATTTCCTTGTTGTCCAAACAACCTTGGTCTATAAATGGTTGAGTTTGCATTTCTTGCAAACTATCCTAAGAGCCAGGCAAACTTCATTCGTTTTATTTCTGGTGGATCCATCTGTCTGGAGAGAAAAGTAACCTAATTAGGAGAAACCTCTCACGACCGCTCGTTTAAAGACTTATGTGGGATCAAAAAGCTCTACAAGTACAGTTGGTGGGAAACTAGATAATTGCATTGTTATTTTAATTTTCGATTATTGCTTTGATTGAATAACGGTTGTTGAAACTTTGATTGCACCTAGTTTGATTATTCTTGAGAGCCTTCTCTTATGTCATACGGGTCAATCAAACTAGATCAAAGTATCGACGGGATCTTTAGAGCTGTTGTTAGATCTAAAGACATCTTGTGATAATCCATTGTTAACAGACTCCGTTTTTTGCTTGATTGATTACAAGAGGGTTCAAGTTTTGTGTGCAGGTACAATTGAAGATTTGAAGACAAGAAGATTTTTTTATTGGGTTTCACAATCTCGTGATTAGTGCACACATCTTGATCGGCTGGGATCCGACTTAGATTAGATTTATCTGATCATAAAGTCGTTTAGATCGGCAACTATCATTTGGTGGTATTCTTAAATATCTTAATCTGATAGTTGTGAATCTGAATCTAAGTTATTGATGCAGATTGATCTTACCCGACAAAGGAGTTTATTAGATTAAATATAAAATCCTTTTTCAAACTACTCAACATATCTTTTCTTAAAGATTGAATAAAGTGGTTACCAAACAGATTTGTTCCTTTACTGTTTGGAATACGATCAAAAGGAGTTGAGTACAAAAGTCTTTACAAGGGTATAGCAACTCAAGATAGTGATGTCTGTCTTGGGGTTCACGTGCGTGACCCGAAGGTCGTAGATGCAAGAATAATTAGGGAACTAAGTAACTAAGGGTAGTTTACTTGGTCTCAATCTCAACTATACGAAGTTGACTTTTGTTCTCCATATAGCGGCTTAATTCTGAGAGTATTCAAAACTGGACTAGCTCCCGGGATTTTTCTGCATTTGCGGTTTCCTTGTTAAAAAAATCTTGTTTGTGTTATTTACTTTACTTCCGCATTATAAGTATGTTAATCTAAGACACTTGATAATGATCCTGTAGTTAATCGGTTTTTATACGGTAACTATAATCAAGTGTATACCTTGTTGTTGTATTATCTCTACTATTGTCCATAGACGATCACACATGGTATAAGACTTATAGGTTGAAATTAAGCAATTGTGGAGTATTTGCGTACCCTCATCATTTCACCGATAACAAGAATATTGGAATATGAAATTCATTGTAGAACTATTTTCGATGGGTATTTACAAGGTCTTAATATATCTTCAAAAGAGAGTTTTATACTTCGCTGACGCCTAAGCATCATAGAGGATTGATGATTTTGGTACATGACGTGTTAACTTCGCCGTATTCCTTGTATCACTTTCTGGTTTGAACGTCTCTTGCTTCGGATATGAAGGAGTTCCATTGCCATTTGTCTTATATTGAAGAATCTGTTACCGTTGAGGAAGAATGAGAACAATTAGCGAAAGAAAATTTTCGTCTACAGAAAGAGTTGGATTTGGAAAGGGAATTTAACGAATCTTTGAGAAATCGTAACATAGAAATTCTTGGAAAATGAACTTACTCTTAATTTTATATCATTTTTATTTGTGTCTTACATTTTAGCACCCAGGCTTCCTTGCTTCCCTGAAATGTATTGTTGGAAGCAGGAACAAACTGCACTAGAGCGAGAAGAAATCATTCGAGAGTGCATATTTGATGTCGAATTATATGATGCCAAAAATGAAGAATATAGTGATGATGGCATAGTTCATCTAGATCGGGAGTTGGAGAATGTAGATGAGTTAAACCTTACACTTCACGAAGAAAAAACTGAATTGATCCGGGAACTGAAAGAAACTTAAAGTATGTTGAATGGGCATATCGCCAAGCTAAATCTCCAGCAAATCACTATTGACCAATTAGAGAGAAAGTTTGAAGAGTGGCAACAAAAAAGACATGGATTATCAAGAGAAAAGATGCGGTTGTAGCAAAGCTCCGTAGCTCAGAAGGATAATGAGAAACTTGCTAAGGATAATAAGTACTTGTCCGCTCGTCTAGAGGAGAAGAAAAAAATCCTCGCTAATCGTAAAGGAATGTCTAGTGACGATTTTGACAAAGCACTCAGCCGTATAGACGAGACAAGGGTTGATGTAGCTAGGTTAGCTATTTTGTTTGAAGAAACCCTTAGATTAACAATTCTGCAGAAGGAAGGTAATCTGCACGCTTGCCTCTGGTTGTACCCCTGTTCTTGCCTCCGCCTATGTTCTTGATTTCATCAAATAGAGTTTTTGTCATTTCTAGTTGATTGTTTTGATATAATTGATTATGTAGTACTCGATTAGGATTGTTTCCGAAAGAATGTTAGGGTTTTGATTAGTTGATTGAGTATATTCAGGTTTTTCTCTCTGAACTTGAAATGGAAGTGAAAACGTTTATGGAAATTATAGGAATAAATGAGAGGAGGGTATACGGTTTCTGATATTTCAGGCGATGACAATTAAAAAAGAATATTTTCGTCTTTTTCTATATTTTCAAATAACAACACGCGTTTTGTCAGTAAACACTAAATCGATGTGGGCCCGGGTATAAATGGACCAAGCCGAAATTTTCCCCTTTAAAGATTGGGAAAATTAGGCGTAGGCCCAAAAAAAATAATATTCTCATTGTCAGGCCCACAATTAATTTTAGGAACCGTAACACCCATAATTATTTATGTGACACCCATAATTATATAAAATTATTAAAAATGTATGCACGAAGGATTATGCATCCGCATGACAGGTTATGTATCAGGGGTATAATTGACAACGCAACTTGGATATAACATATCTAAAAATCCGCGCCTCGGAATTTTACAAATTTTATATTGTTGGAAATCTTTTTAAGAGAGCTACGCAACGAGTACAAACAAGAATATCAAATTTTTGTTTTCCACGAAAAAATCGGAGGTGATCATAATTTTAGGCAAAATTTTCGAAAACTTGATACATAGCCATTATGCAGCCACCAAAAAAGATGCATAACACATTCTGCAGATGCATAACGAATTATGCAACAATTTTCTCCACTGCACAACAAATTATGCATTTGGATAACAAAGTTATGCATGTATAACAAGTCATGTAACCATTGTTTTGGTTGATTTTAGTGCGTACATAAAAAAAATTGATGCATAATGCAGTATACATCCATATTTACGGATGCATATTAGGTTACGCATCTATTTTCTCGATGCATAATGCATTATGTAGCCATATTTTCGGACGCATAACAGGTTATGCATCCATTGTCACGACTTCATAACATGTTATGCAGATATTATTGTAGGTGCATGACAAGTTATGCAGTCTTTATTTTTGTTGGTTTCAATAGTAACAAAAAAGTTACTGCATAACGTGTTATGCAACCGTTTTCTGGACTGCATAACAAGTTATGAAAAAAAAATTGTAGATGCATAACAGGTTATGCATCCATTTTCACGACTGCATAACATGTTACGTAGACATTTTCTCGACTGCATGACATGTTATGCAGTCATAACCACATCAGCATCTTCTTTTATGTTTCAATAACTCCCACGCAAACCATTATCCTCCATCAGCACCTCTCAATCCACCACTACCAGCTTTCACCTACTTCAATGCAGCAACAAATACAACAACAAACACAAATACATTGAACCATCCTTTGAACATTTCGCGTACATATCATGCAACAAGACTACATCCAACACAAACATCCATAACAAGTCCACCTCGTATCGCTCTAGAATGCAACTGTTGTCCCCACTGAACACTCCCAAGTTCCGCTGAACCCGAAATAACATTACTAAGCCTAAACATATTAGGTTCAAATTCACTCGATATCATATCAACAAACAACCCAAATGCTTCTCGACCAAACCTACATTGTGTATATCTGGTAATCATTTGAGTCCAAGCAACAACATTTCTCACCGACATTTCATCAAACACTCTCCCTCGCAGAAACCAAATCTTCTTCGCTCTTCACATACATATCAATCAAAGCACACCCTACACATAAATCAGCATCCAAATACCCAGTTTTCACCACAAAACCATGAATCACCTCCCCAATCCATCCAAACCCAGGTTACCCCTGAAATCAAAGCAACAACCAAGTTTTCTATACGTATCACTTGAAACACCCTCTTCCTGCCATAGTCATCTTCCCGAGTGGTCGTAGGTACAACTACAACTTCGGAAAGGAACCCTTGCAATGTAGTTCCGGTTTCCGTTATGATCACAATCCTCAGGGAGGGGTGAGGATGAGATAACTGGACCTGAAATTGGAGATCGAGATGGAGAAGATTGGGAAGACTGGGATGGATGGTTCAATTAAGGTGAAGTTTTTGGGTCATTGGTTGCTTGTTTATCATTCAACGTCTGATGATCACTTTTGTTCCATCGTGTGATATCATCACCACCAGCATGTTTGCTGCTAACGGACATCCTTACCGGACTTGACCGATAGAGAAAAACATTGTACTGAATTAACAGGCTCTATCTAGCTAGGTTTCTAGGTATAGGTACTTACTAGTGGATGCGAAGAACAGTGGTTTGAGAAAAGCAAATTGACGGAGAAATTGGAAACGAAACGAAATCAAATCCATGGATGGAGATGGAGTTCAAGCAGCGATAATTGAAGTTGATGTCTTAATGGATGAACATCTTCCCAATGGTGTTGAAGTATACGTCTCAGATCCATCCTATATTCCTTCCCAGTTTCTCAAATCACCAGCGGCGACCGTTGTTCTTCTCTGTCAACCTGATAACAGCTTCAATAATCATCAAGAACCCCATCAATCTCTCAATCTGCATCTTCTCAGCCATCCTCCACACCTCAAATCTTTCATACGATCCACAAAACCTAGTTCGTAAAGCTCCTCCAAAGGAAACGAAGACGAAATATGAACGAAAGTATAATTTTAGAAAATATGGGAGAGCGAGTAATTTTTGGGGGAAAATTGGGTGCGACTGTGAAGTTTTTTTTCGGTGGGTTTGATAGTGGGAGAATTCTAAAAAATGGGTATGACTGTAGTTTTCACTTAAAGATTTCTGGGGTATTGAGGTTAAGGCATAGTTTAGTTGTTATTGATAGTAGAAACTTACGTTTAATCCCAAATATGTTGGGCTTTGGACGCTCTAGTCCTGCCTTCCAAAGTCTAATACTGGGAGGTCCAAATTTACTCAATTTAGAACGAGTCGGTCCTTTTGTGAACGATTCAGTCCAAAAAGGAATTTTGATGATGACAAAAATGACCCTTATGTAAAAAACTGCAATACAGATTTGTTTCAAAATCATTTCTTCATTGTCTTTTAATCGACAGAGCTCTCCAGCAAACTTTAGGTTTTAGTTTCAGCTCGATTATCCTTACAAATTTCTTTTCTCTCTCCCAATATGTTGTTCTTCTTGGTCTAATTTTTCGCTGAAACCCTAGAAATTAAGAGAGAAGGCGAATATCGATGGAGAAGTTTATGCATATATCAAATTCAGAGGAGGAGATTCGAAACTTCAGATTCAGATGAGGAGATTTTAAACTTATATATGTGAGACTCAATGTTCTCTGGAAGCCTAACTACTATGATTTCTTCTTAAAATCCTCTTTTGGTTCATAGATAATGTTTCGATCAATTATTTTGCTGATGATTCTTATCATTCTGAACCTGTACAATCACTAGGATTCAAGTTTATTTGTTTGTATTGGGAGAAACGATGAGTTTTGTAGTAGCGATCTTGAAGTTTGTAAGTATTTTACTTATATTTTTGTTTAATTGACTATATGATAAATTGGAAATTGGATCTTGTTTTTTTTAGTTTTCTTGGATTTGGGGATTTTGTTGGATTCGTTTATATCTAACTGGAGATTGGTTTACATGATATCGATAAGGAATTGGTTCATGAAATTCATGATAAGTCTTTACATTTCTAGGATTAGAGATGTCTTATACTATACAATATATGATATGAAAATGAAAATTGAAATTAGAGTACAAGGCGAATGATTTTTATCAAATCATATTTCTTAAACCATAATTTGTTGTTAGGGAAAATTAAATCATTATTTGTTGCTAGGGAAAATTATATACCATATTTCACATGTGATTTCTAATTCTAAATTTGATTAAATTGACGTATTACATTTTTCTGCAGATTGAGGAATTTCGCTTGCGGCTAAATGTCGCTTTTGTGGCTGCGTCAGATTTCGCTCCTATAACTGCGCCAATTGCATCTGTAATGCAAGTGTACATATTGGTTCACCTGTAATCCAAGTGTACATATTGGTGCACCATGCACCTATAATATGGTGATTTAGAGGAGGATGTGAAGTTGATTCAGCTGAGAAGAATAAACTTCAGGAACATGCATGATTGAGTTTGAATTTGTCCTAATGAAAGCTTCAACTTGTGTATGCACTACTATATTTTGAATTGTTACCTGTAGACAAATTTGAGTGGCGTCTAATGGATTACGTACATTTATTAGCTTCTTACAGTTTGTGGTTATGTTTTGCAGGAATTTATCAATTTTACACTGCACTATATTGCTGATTTGATATCCCAATCAAAAGGTAAGTGAATGATATAAGGTCTTGATTTTTTATGCACTCAATAAATTAGCTAAATGAAGGGATAACTTGCTTTTCTTCTTACTGTTTCAACAGGAGAACATCTATGGATTTCAGAAATGGAATGATTAATGTATCACCAATTGGACAAAACTGTAGTCAAAAAGAACGAGATGACTTCGAGAAGTATTACAAGGTATATATAGCGAACCATTCATTTTAACAAATATGTACGACGGCTGGTTCTTGCTATAATATTTCTTTTTCATTCCAACAGTAATAAATTAACAATACTTACTCTAAAACATTTTAGATTCACAATGTCCGACCAAAAATGGGTTCTGTGTTTCGGGAGAAGTTTGCTCATCTTAACCTGACATTTTCCGTCGGAGGACAGATAAATTTTGATGTAAGTCGCAACCTCAGTTAAGTTTGAGATGTTTGAATTGGTAATCAGTAGGAAGTAAACCTCATGTTTGGGTCATTGCTTTGAGCAGGTATTTCCTCAAGGTTGGGCCAAGACCTGCTGTTTGAGATATCTAGAGGAGTTTTAAGAAATTCACTTCTTGGAGATAAAATTTACAAGGTAATTTTTTCTCGATCCCTTCAACATAGTGTTCAGTTGAACAACGGTTTTCATGTGGAATACCTTACAATTGCGACTAATTTCTACCTCAAATGAAAGACGTTATGTTGATTTTGATGCTTTAAATATTCTTTTGACGCAATTTGATAGTTCTCGACCTATGCAATTCTTATGGTATGCTCTTAAAAATTGAATTTATTGTTTGAATAGGGAGGAAACAATCACGAGATTTATGAGTTAGAACGAACAGTGTGGTCACACAGGTAATCTCCCGTCTAAAAATATATTGTGTAAAGGTCCTAATAAAAGCTTTACTAGTCCTAAATTAACCTCTCGTTCAAAAGATTATCTATAAAACATTCATTTTTTTGATTGAATTTGTAGGAAATGTTAGTTCCGCAGACTTCTTCTGATATTAAAACTATAAATGTCGGATTTTAGGCTTATCCAATAGGATAAAGCCTATTTCTCGGTCTATTCCAATTATTTTTTTTGAACATTTACATTTTTTTTTGGGTCCCCTGTACTCTGCTCTTCTCTTGGAGTTGCATTCAACATCGGATGATTTTACTAATTATTAGAGATACATCAACGATACTTTTACAGACCGATAATGTGCACATAGTTGTACACCTGCTATTGTTAGCGTGTATATAAATATACACCTGTTATTGTTAGCGTGTACATAAATGTACACCTGTTGATTTTAATGTGTATATTGTTCAACCGCATGCTCAATTTTGGAACTTCCAGGTTTGAAAGACATTACTCTTCTATTTCTTGGCCTTAGGGCAGGGTAACTTGGATAAAGGTTCTCTTTCATGATTTTTGTAGATGTTTACATGGTGGTACACCACCATGTGTACATATTTGTACACCTATAATATAAGTGTACATTGTTTTACACGTGACAGAAATTACATATGTACATGGTATCCCATTTTAGGACTCTTAATCAAGTTTTAGTGAACAATCTTTTTTCGTTTTTTGGATGTCGAATTAGTGATGTTGTGATTCACTGAATGTTGGTTACGACAGAAATCTTAGGGTTGTCTGATTGCTCCAATACTGTCAATTATATCAATACTTCTCTAGCAAGCAACAATTCAAGCATCTTTCCACTATAACAACGTAGAGATTGTAGAATCAAGGCCAAGTGCAGCAGTAAGTTAAACGAAAATCCAAAGTCATTGAGAAACTAGATCTGATTCACATAATATAAACACAGGCTTGCTAATGTATTAATCCATCCAAATAATCATATCTATTGTAGCTTTATAAATGCTGCTTCTATTTGACCACAAGAACTTCAATCAACGGATGCAACCCAAATTGGCAACAATCTCTCGAATCTCGGTCAGATATACAACATAAAAAATCATTCAACAAAAAATATTGGTAAGTATATATTCTTAAAAGTACGTAAGAATTAACCGGTGTATTTTCTTGTACACCAGTTATATAGGTGCATATAAAAGTGCATCTTTTTTGTGCTTGTTATACGAGGTGTATATGCTTGTACACCTTGCTCTTGCTCTTAGAGCTTCAATGGAGGAAGATAGGCCAAGAAAAGACGATGCTGCAAGGGCTGCAGAAGAAAAATGAGGTGCACAGGCTTCAAGTTCACATGATACAACTATGACTGAAAACGCTGCCATTATGTCTGATGGAGCTAATACAAGCGATTTGATGGCAAGTCTCATGCTTGTTACTGGTTGTCCTGGGGTTGAATTTTTGGTTAGAAACAAGATGCAGTTTATGATTGTACATGAATTAGAAGATGTGGTTTTTTACAGTGAAAGAAAGATGTGTTTGGTTTGATTAGAGTTTATGCCTGCTCGAGTCTGAAAGAATGTGGTGTTACTGAGATTTCAAGGGTGTTAGAACTGTTGATTTGATGAATATGAGATGGAGGCAGTGCTGTTACTTTGTGTGATTTAGAATCTGCAGTGAGTAAGCTGATAACGAAATGAAGAAGCATTGTGTATTGTTGCTGGCTGAGCAATTACAGAGTATGGATGAGCTGCAACTGGCTATGAAGCAATTGCAGGTGATGCTATGGGAAATTTGGAAGAATGGTTTGTTTCTATGTTGCAGTACAAGGCCAGGAATGGTGCAGCGGAGTAACTGATGTTATTAATATGGTAGAACTCTGAAGTAGTGATCTGGTGAATAAACATGGAATTGCAAAGATGAAATCCAAAATGTGTGATGTTGGTGGTACTGAGGAGCAGGAATTTATGTTGTTGTTGGATGGGTGGTGTTGCTGCAGAGAAGTGCAGCTAAGATTAGAAAGCTACAAAAACGGACAAAAAATTTGAGTTGAATGGTTGAGGTGTTGTAGTTGTTTGCAGCAGTAGGGTTAAGAGTGGTTGAGCGTTGGAGCTGGTGTTGGTAATGAGTTTGGGTTGTAAACAGATTGTACTTTTGTAGATGTTTAAATGTTTGTACACCAATGTAAACTAAGTTTTAAAAAAAATGAGAATTATATAGTCATATTATAGCTCTCGGAAAGAGTTTTCCGAATATATAAAATTTGCAAATTTTGGACAAACGGTTAGAAAGATAAATTGATTTTAATTTCTTTTTATATTATTTAAAACTACTGACATCGTCATGAATCACTTTGGACTAAACTCCAAATATTTGGACTAAATTGTAAACCAGGAAGATTATCTGTGTACTTTCAATAAAAAAAACTAATTTGTAACTAGCCGAATGAGTTAGGATTAACTAATATATTTGAATAGGATTTGGACTAAACCGTATTTTTCCCTTATTGATACTAATCAAGTTGTGGATTTTTGTTGATGCTGGGGTGAATGGTGCTGTAAGTGTTAGGGATTCAAGGGTTTTGAATACTTCTGGAAGAAGGATACGTGTAAAGTCATCACGTAATGATTTTAAGTTTTCCGTCAATCCAAATTTAAAGTTCATGAGAAAACTACGTACCTAATTTTAAGTTCGTGGATTATTTCGAAAGATCATTTTTTTTCTTTGATTCCAATCAGGTATTGAACATCAAGATTCTTGATCAAAATTAGCGGTCTTAGGTTTTCCACTTAGAATCTTCACCTGTTGCAGTTAAAGATCTTTTAGGTAACTATACAACTATAGATTAACTGAGGTCATAAAACGCCAAATGCTCTAATTTGGTGCTGTAGCAGTACAAGAGCAGACATACAAAGAAATATAACGCTTTGTGATTTGGAATGCATGAGCGTGAGGTCTGCTTTTGTTGAATAACCTACGCTCAACAGAAAACACTGCACTAATTTACATTAGTCGAGTTTGATATACAACTATTTAAAATAAGAAGAAGAAGATATACACCAGCTTTATATTTTATCATATCGGATATACGCAATACAACATATACCAAAACCACAATTTATAATATAACCGATCAAACTCAACTTGTGAATATTGGGAGACAAAAAGGATTCGCTCATTTACGTGAGGACATGTGATTCATTTATACTGCTTTTGGTTGGATCTGCTCAAAGTCGAAAACTTCGAACATAAGGCGTCTCACATCTGGCTTCCCATAGACAGTGTAAGAAAGCCCATGAATGGCTTGTTGAACTGCAGTTGTGGCCGGATTCCTGAGTCTGCGGTTGTGTTCGTATGAATCCTGGACTGATTCACCATAGAGAATGAAGCGGTGGAGGTGTTTGTCTCTCAAGTACCTTCCACAAAATTTGTTTAGTAAAAGTCGCCGATGCTTCTCTTGTAACCATCTTCCAGGGGCATCAATATGCTTCATCAGCAACCTCTCTGCCATCACAAGATCCTACATATTTTTCACAAAAGAAGAAAAAGGAAATATTCAGGAATGACATCATGACAAAACAATGTAGTACTGTTACAATAGAGACATGGAGCACAAGAAGTATTCTGATGAGTTAGAAAAAAAGGAACAAACATATTCAGAGTATATAGGCATTTTTACTTGGGTCGATTCTCGGATCTAGTTTTGGAACGAAATCCTGAAAAAGCCCAAAATTTACAGCTCTTTCCAGGTTTTTTAGTAATATAATATGCCACCATGTTCCCAGTTACTTAAACTCGTCAAAAACTTGATAGGCAGATATTTTTTTTCAGTTGTACTAGTATCTTCTTTCCTGATAACTTGTGCGATCACAAACAAAACACACATTTTTCCTTTAATTCAATGATTGCTTCTGTTATTCTTCTAGAATTAGGCCTACCAGTTGTTGTGTATAAAAACATTGTCAAACATATGGCTCCGAAAGATAATGGTAAAATTTACATAAATTTGGCATAAGTGCATAATTACGACTTTTTTATTCAAACAATATCACGATGTACAAGATGCAACCTTCGAAAGGTGTGGCAACATTGTACAATGCAGGATTCCAAATTTGGATAGGCACATCTATAGGACAGATGAACTTTTTCTTGATTTAACTATCATTATTTTATGTAAAATATAGCTGACAGGTAACCAGAAACAAGAAGTTCCAAGTATAGGTTTGCAGCATGTTAATCCCTTCGGCAGAGAAAGGTGAAAATGTTAACAGACGGAGGTGGAAAGGCGAAAAACCTTCAGAAAGGTCTCGAACTCTTCTAGATCAAAGTATAAAACCCCAGGTTTCTAGGTAATGCAGACCAATTTCACCGCATGCAAATATCAAACATCTCAGAATTTTCTCATTGAATTATTCCAGACAGAGACAGAAGCATAAAGGCGAAAGCGATTTAATATACCTGAATTTTTTGACCAACATATTCCAACCGTTCAAAGCAAAACCGAGGATGGTCGAACTTGTATTTTGATGGGTGCATGAAGCATAGCTGCATGAAGAAAATGTATAAGAGTATATTAGGAGTTGGCAGGTAAAAGGTTCTTCAATAAACGTTCAACATGCATCATCAGATTGAGGCTGTTTCATATTATAAGAAATCATCCAATTAGCAAATATAGACCAATGACGAGTTGATGAATCTACAGTATTAGTAATCCACCGGCCATAGCTGAAAACCATATTCGTCTTGTCACCCAGCAACACATTTACCTAAGAATTTATACTTCAATGTTGATAGCTAATAGTACATATGGAGAAATCGTGCCACAATCTTCTGAAATTGGAACAGATGCTTAAGATTTGTATAGAGTAATGTTTTCCTACTCTTATTTATCATAATATTTAGATTGTAGAGCTTTTGATAAACCATTCTCAAAACGGTCCCCAAAGGGATTCATGTTCCTTTTCTAGCTCTAGTATCCATTTGTACTCGCTCACTATGAGGATAGTAACACCAAAATGGTGAGAATAGGTGATGCAGGGGCTAGAACCGCATCAATAGGAAAGGCAGGGATCATAAATAAGATACCTGTAGGCCGAGTCCAAGTTCAATATTCCTGGCATCCGTAATTTCTGGAATTCGATCAGTCATCCACAAGGGGTATCCCAGTGCTTGCATGACTTGGGGTCTACTCTCATAATCCCAGATATTACCTCTGAATCGATGCATCCCAGGGGGAACACATGCTCTAAAAAGTCTGGGGTGTGCAAAAAGTGTATCCTCTGGAGGCTGCATAGAAAAGAAGAAAGAGTACATTTAAAAACATCGAAATTCCAGACATTTGAGAGAAAAGAACTAATAGAGAATCAACCAAATGCCCTCAAAGAATTATTAATGACTGGGTGCAAAAATATTGTATTTGCAACCTTATCAGTTTACTCCGTAAAATAAACAATTCGAACCAAATTCAAACATGAAGATAGATGCTTAAGCTACAAATTTGCATAGTGCGTATTGTAGAAACATGGATGGGGAGAAAATGCATGAATAGCTTTCGCTAGCAATATCCAAGAGTGTAGTAATGATGAAAGAGCTATTGTACATTAAAGATTGTCATATAAAATGGAGCGACAGAAACAAGAAAGGAACTCAATTTCCCTTGCCTTGTAGACAGCAACATCTTGCCAACTGAGCTTGTTGCCTTCAAATTCGACCGAAACATAGTCAACATCTTCAAGTTGCCTCCGCAGTTTCGGTTGGCAACTCTCATCATCTGGGTCCATTCCAAATACCTCAAAAAGAACACGATATACTTCTGGCATGCCAAAGCAAAGGTATATCGCTCCAAATAGAGCCCAGAACACAGACCTGGTCATATCACAAGTAAAAGGACACAGAACCTTAGCTTGTGCCGATCACAAAACATAATCAGAGCTATTCTGAAGTCTCTACTATGAAACCACAGTAGCTAAAACCCGCTATAGGTTCACAGCCTTTACCATACCCTAAAATGTTTATTACCATTATACTGAATTCATCAAATGGATTCTTTAAAAGCTGTGAGAACTCAACACACCTTGTGACTTATCTAAAATAAATAAAATGTTGATGAACATATTGCTGTCCATAGGTAACCTATGCTTTAACTTCAAGCATATTCATTAATAATTCCCACAAACAAGGTGACAACTATCAGCCTAGCTTAGTTTATGCAGAAAGACGACTAATTTCAACTGAAAATGCTCTTAAATTTAGAATGTCCATTAGCAAACATTATAGCCAGACATCTCATTCAAGTTGGTGAATACAACAAGGCCATTTCTGTGATTCTCAAGTCCATCAACAGGCATATAAGCATCTACAATCTACATAAACATACCAATCCGAAACTCACAATCACAATTTTAAAGGAAACTTACTTGACAGGTGGTTCCCTATCTTTTCTGATCAACTTATCCATATCATCAAACGGAAACACCAAATTATGCAAGCTAGCAGCTTTAATCCACTTAGGTAAATATCTCTTTCCAATTAATCCAAACATTCTTTCCCTCATTGGAGCTGGTGATTCTCTTGGATATCTCTGCAGAAAAAATTCGGCAAGCGCCAATTCAAGTACATATTGACCTAAAAACCATAACCTTGAATGCCCTGACCTAATATGTCTAACATTTGTTCTCTCACAAGAAGGATGTTGAAAAGCTAAATATAACAATGTATCAAATTGTTTAGCTGGATTATCATCACCTAACAACTCAGTTGGTTCAAGCGGATAACCTAGAGCTTGTTTAGCTTCAAGAAGATATTCATCAATCCAAGTTTTATCACCAGTATTGAGACGATTAGAAGGCAAACAAGAACTTAACAAAGGGAATGCTTTAAGAGACATTTGTGGACTATTTAGAAATCTGTCAGCTAATTTTGCATCATCTAATGGAGGTTTAAGAATGAATCGTTTAGGTGGAATCTTCTTCTTTGGGAAAGCAGTTTTTTTACGTTCATTTAGTTCTTTAAGAAGTCTTTGAGGACTACTCCTTGGAAGTTCTGAAGGGTTTATTGTGACAGCAAAAATACGTGAGCTTTGAGAGATGGGTTTTCTTGAATTAGGGTTTTTGAAAAAAGAAAATGGTGATAGAGAAGAAGAGAATGAGAAATCAGATGGTGATAGTGAGTTGAGATGTTTAAGTGGGGATGAAAGATCCATGGGTATTGGAAGTTTTGAAAATGATTTCAATTACTAGATGAAGTTAATTTTTTTAAAGCAGGGTATTCTGGGATTCGAGATTTGGATTTTGAGAAGCCATTGGTGGAGGTTTTTGGTGGGTTTTGCAGCTTGTAGCTCATGGGAGAAAGAGAGGGATTGGATAAGGAGGGGAAGAAGGAAAATGTACTTCAGCGCGGCCAATATTTTTGGTGATGTATTTCGTATTCCTCGAGTACTGTCGTATGATGACTCCAGAGAATTTGAGTCGTTGATTTTCCAATAGTCGATGGCAAGAGAGGGTGGCAGTAAAGTAATTCATGCCATTTTATGAACAAGGGCTATCGAAGTTGTCTGCTCCAGAGTCAGCCAAACTACTTGAAAGGGTACTTTAAACGGTAACATGACATTTGTTCATTTTGGTCCCACTATGGACTCAACAAACATGAAAAACGGATGGGCAAACCAACAAAATTCTTGGTTTGATGAGTGAGACGGAAGAACAGGCGCGTGCTTGATGGAACACCGGGCGGTTGTGGCAAACACGCTGGCGTTTGAACCACAAACGCTGGCGTGTGTCCCAAGACCGCCCGTTTTTCCTTCACACGCCATCGTTTGAAGTTAATCCTCCAACTGTGAACCAAAACCGCGAACGGCTGAAAAATCTTGTCATCCAGCGATTAGAATTTTCAATTCTATAAATATTCCTCATTTCAACTCCAAATTCACACATTCTACACATTCTAAATCTGTCACTCTCAAATCATCTACAAAAATGCCTCCCAGAGTTTGTGGTGTTAGATTCACTCAACAAGAGGATTTAGCTATTTGTAGAGCCTTTATTTTTCACACACAAGAAGCTGTTTTTAGGAATATAGCCGAATCGACGTTGTGTTTCTGTGAGAAAGTTTACAGAATGTTCGTCGCTGAAATAGAGAACATTTATGGCGTGATTCTCACGGATTGTCGTATCGTTTTAGTGTAATTAGTCATCATGTTTCGGAATTCCTAGTTGTACTAGTGCACAATCACAAAAATAAACTCAATGGTGAAGCTGTAAATGAAGTGGAACCTAGAACACTAGCGATGTGGGCAGTATCTCACGGCGGACGTCCTTTCGAATTCCAAGCTTGTTTCAACATTCTTAGGGTGCTCAACAGATACGATCCCTACATCGTCCTAGGAATTCCGCCACCCGATGAGAATTGACGCCTATGTAGTAGTTGTTTTAATCTAATGTATTTCCTTTATTCTCATGTATGATGTAGTTGTTTAATCCAATGTAGTGTGTTTTTATTTATGATATTGATGGTGCAATGTTTAATCCAATGTTTAATACAAGAAAGATTTAAATTAGTTATGATATCGATGGTGAAAATGTGAAGACATATGAAAAAGCGGGGGTATAACAACCACACCCAATATTTCGATTAGCAATCTGTATGGATTAACTCCAATATACTTTCTAGAGAATCAACTAGACAGTCAGACACAATCTAGAGAAAAGTATAGTGAGGAGTTAATATCTCTCTCACTTGATTTGATCTTTACTCAAGCAAATAGAAATCTGCGAGTCTTTATCAAATACAAGGATAATAACTTGGATGGTACTAAAGACCAATATCCAAGTGTCAATCAATTTAAATCAACAACTAAAGGTTGGATATTCTAATTGATTGATCTGAACGCACGACATGTGATATTTCAATTATATAACGAAATATAATGCGGAATAAAAATAACACAGACACCAGAAATTTTGTTAACGAGGAAACCGTAAATGCAGAAAAACCCCGGGACCTAGTCCAGATTGAACACCACATTGTATTAAGCCGTTACAGACACTAACCTACTACAAAATAACTTTGGTCTAGACTGTAGTTGAACCCTAATCAATCTCATACTGATTCAGGGTACAGTTGCACTCCTTATGTCTCTGATCCCAGCAAGATACTACGCACTTGATTCCCTTAGATGATCTCGCCCACAACCAAGAGTTGCTACGACCCAAAGTCGAAGACTTTAATAAACAAATTTGTATCACACAGAAAAGTCTATGATAGGTAAATCTGTCTCCCACAGATATACCTAAGAGTTTTTGTTGTGTCTTTTGATAAATCAAGGTGAACAAGAACTAATTGAGAATCCGGACTTATATTCCCGAAGAACAACCTAGTATTATCAATCACCTCACCGAAATCTTAATCGTATGGTAGCGAAACAAGATGTTGCGGAATCGCAAACGATGAGACGAAGATGTTTGTGATTTCTTTTTATCTTGCCCTATCGGAGATATAATCTCAAGACAATTATTCAATTGAAATCGTACGATAGAAAATGGCAAGATCAGATCGCTCAACTACAAGAGAAGTAGTTTCGTCTGGCTTCACAATCCCAATGAAGTCTTTCAGTCGTTAACCTACATGGTCTCGGGAAGAAACCTAAGGTTAAAGGAGAATCGACTCTAGCAAACTAACTAGTATCACACATGAGGTGTGGGGATTAGTTATTCCAGTTGCTAGATGTCTCCTTTATATAGTTTTCAAATCAGGGTTTGCAATCCAAGTTACCTTGGTAATAAAGCATTCAATATTCACTGTTAGATGAAAAACCTGATTTCTCCAAGCTAATATCTTTCAACCGTTAGATCGAAACTTAGCTTGTCATACACAAATGAAATGTGTTTCATTTAGGTTTGAGTAACCGTACCTAAACGTGTACACTTGGTTGGTTCACAAATAGTTAACCGAGGTTATCCATATGAGTACTTTCATATCAACCATATTCATCTTTCTCATAACTAGTTCAAATGACTCATAAGAACTAGTTGATAGAGTTTTTCAATTTCTTAGGTCTTTATTCATAGACACAATTGAAACAAAATCTTTTTGAATCACTTGAATCAATTCATGAACAATATAGCCACGGTTTGCAAAGATTGCATTCCTCATAATTTATTGTTTTAAGTTCATGAACTTCCAATTTGAGAAATAACCAGCTTGTGTACGCGTACGGGTACGTGTACCTTAGCTACCAGATTTGAGTTTGGAAACTCAGCATAAATTTTTCAGTTCGAAAACTTCCGTGAGTACGCGTACCTAAGGAGACTGGTTTTCCAGTTTGTAAACTACAAACTCCAGCAGAAGTTTTCGGTCAGAAAACTTCCGCCAGTACGCGTACCCAACTTGTCTCCTTTACCAATGTCGCATGCACAAGTGCACACAATTGGTTTCCGGCACATGGATTTATACACTAATGTGCGAACACACTATATATGCTTATATCCATAGTTGGTTACATAATCTCAACTCTACATTTCAATCATTGAAACATTCTTCTATAATGTTATAACAATCGTTATTCACGACTATCGTCATCAAAGCTATTTTCAAGATTGAAACGTCATCATGACTTTCGTCACGGATAAAGATGAAAAGTGGCTAAAGCAAAAGCTCACCAACACGTATTTCGAGAAAAAGATAGGCGAGTAAACTCGACTCGAAATAGCAAATGTGTATGTATGAAAACTATCATACTTATACGACTTTGTCTCAAGAGTAGGAGATAGATAGATAGACTTTTGAGTGATAGATAAGTTCAAGTCTCCACATACCTTTTAGTCGGATGAAGTTCCACTAGTTCCTCGAGTAGTTCTTTGTCTTCGTAAGATAATCGCCATGGAGTCTGGAGCTCAACTACACTAATCTGTCCTAAGCCGAGACTTAGCTATAAGTAGTCTAGAAATCAAGACATATAGTTTTGACACCTAAAATTGACAAACATGCTTGAGATAGCAACGCATGCGAGTTTGACCGAGCAGTGCTCTAACAATCTCCCCCTTTGTCAATTTTAGTGGCAAAACTATCAATACATATGGATTACAAAATAAATAAAACTTTGTAGCTTCTCGTCCACATGCTTGATCTCCTTGGTGCTTCAACATTACTCGAAAACTTCGTCTTTTCCAAGTACTCCCACGATTCCATAGATGTTCAATTCAGCATCATAGTTGTTGAAGTTTTGTAGCCATAACAATGAGAAAACAAAAGCTCTCGATCATTTTTATACAGTGTCATAGTATTTTTACACAGTATCAAAGTTCTTATATCACAACTTCGGCAACAATACTATGGTGATATGTATCACTCCCCCTTAGTCAATACTTCGTTTCAACACGAAAACCACTCCCCCTTACATAATGATCCGAAAACCATATATATTTGTAGTGTGAACTACATATTAATTCTCCCCTTTTTTGTCAATAAAATTGGCAAAGGTACGAAAACGGGATCCTAATGAAATTTTCATGGAGACACTTCAAGACCAAAGAAAAGCACATATCAACTTGTTTTGATGTAATCATATAGCTGAGGCTAAATGCATTCATGACGGAGTTTACAAATATACAAGATAACTCCTCAAAATTCCACAGCCGCACTCCCCACAAGGATATGGAAATTAAGCGCAAGTTCAAAAGAACTCTCCCCCATTTGATGTCATTCCCGAAAGAACAACAAGAGCGACTTTAATTTTACAAGAAAAGAAGAATTTCTTTGGACACCAAAAACCACAAAATGATTTTGTATCCAAAAATTCTTAATTAATCTAATCACAAGAGAACCCATGATTAATTTAATCGGAATACACAACCAAATTAATCACAAACGAATCTATGATTTGTTTAGTTGGAAATGCTCACATAAGAAGACTTATGGAGCCGCACAGTATGTATACATAAAATATGGATCAGGGAAGATCAATACTGCGGAATGGACAAAGATTCATTCTATTTTCATCACTATTTGCATAACAACATATAATAGACATAATCTTTGTAGGCAAAAATTCATCTCATCTTCCATCAATTATTTGCATAACGACATAATAGGTTCAATTTCTGTTTTGTCAAAAGTTCATCGATCTTTTACCAATACATGCATATCGACATATGAAGGAGATAACTTTTGACATTGTATGGGACAATCATAGTTCACAGACGCAAACACACATATCCCATAACATATTGCAATATATAAAACCTTAAAGATTAAAACTGCAAAAATCAATCTTTGTCCTTAGAAGGTAGAATCAATTTTTTTCACACGGATTTACACCAAGAGTGGTTACCAAAAGTGTATAAAAATATTTTCTTAACAAAGAAGAACATACAAAGTCATTAAAGACCATGCATCATAGTTCACATAAGATGATTGTGAACATTCAAGAATCATATAACAATGCGTACTACTTCCCATTCTTGAATTTCCTTCTTTGTGATTCACCAACATCATTCTTGTAAAATCTACAAATGAGCTTAGAAGAGAATTACTCCAAGAATCCAAGTGCCCAAATCCAGTAGAACAAGTGCGACGAAACGGAGCAAAACACTCAAAAACAAGATACGGGACAAAGACCAACCTCAACTCATTCACATTTAAGATTTCTCATCATCATTTTGAATGTAATTCAAAGAGGAAAATAATGCAAAAAGAATGAGGTCATTCCGAGTTCGGACGAAGAAGTTATGGCCAAAACAAATTTACCGAATATCGACGTCAAGTATGCATACAGGTTTGCAAACGAATTTTCGTATCCTGGAGCAGTATGCAACCGGGTATGCGTACCTAAACCCCTGGATTTTGATTTTAAATGATGTTATGCATACCTGGTATATGTACCATGTAGTCCAAACATCCCGAACTATTATTTTCAAACCTAAACATTTAAGAACCTTAAACACATATCAAGTTAGGTAGAAAAGAACGATAAGAAAGGTACGTGAATCATTATCAGTTCTCTAAGAAAATAAAAGCACAAATCTTGCTCAAGTTTATAGACATACCTTTTTAGATGAATCCAATTGAATTCTACATCCTTACCAAACATAATCTGTGCGCCCCAATTTTCGTGCTTCCCTCACCGTATACATAACGGGCATTCCTTGGTGAGGATGCACTTAAAACACACTCAAGTTGTGTTGAGGTGAACAATGTCTTGCTCACCACAAGTGACTTTTGGATTATCATGAAAGAGATCACTTTTAGAACCTTTCACATCCAAATCCATCTTCCCAAAGAACTCTTTAAGTTCCAACATCATGGATACTGCCTTCTCCATAGTCATGGAATTTTCTGGGAGATCATTCCTTTTCACACTTAAAGTGTCATTGACTTTCTTTGGAACCCACCTATGAGTGTATTTAGAAACAACCAGAACCTTCTTCCCGTTACTCTCTTCAAGATTTCTCGAAAGAGGATTGGATTTACTATTCTTTTGCAAGTTAGTCTTTCTCCAACTGGGAACATCGGATCTTGTCTTCGTCTTTACGAAGTTATCCTTTTGATAACCATTATGATTGTGAAAAGGATTCGTATGACGTCTATAGGCAAAAATAGGTTTATCACAACACTGATTCATTTTCCTAAAGGCTGGACAATTACAACCTGTAGCATTAAGGGGATTAGCCTTAACATATGATCTTGGTTTCACAACTTCTTGTGATGCCCAAACAAGAACATCATGAAGTTTTTCATTCCTTATACGAAAACGACATCTCCTTTCTAGGTGACCTTTATTTCCTCAATAGTGGCAAACATAAGGAATGTTCTTACCTCGATCCGTATGTGCTGACTTTGGAGGTTGATATACTTTGCTCTTTCGAACCTTAATTTCCGGTAAAGGTATTTCACTTTTTCCATCAGTGGAAACCTTTTGTTGAGAAGAATTACTAGCCTTGACAAATTTTACCTCTTTGCTAATACTTGGAGCATCTATTCCCTTATATCCCAATCCTCGTGTATCACGATGACTTTTACTTGCTCCTAGCATAGTGGTCAATTTGCTTGAACTAGTATTGAATTTTTTCAAGTCATCTTCCAACATCTTGATTTTATCAAGAGCAACAGCTAAATCATCCTCAAGGCGTTTTTCTCGAGCGAGACAAGCACTTTCTCTGTCATCAAAACTAATTTGTTAAGAGTTAAACCTTGTTCCAGATTCTACAAGTTTCTCTTCCAACAAAAAGTACTTTTGATAAAGATTATCACATTCAAGTGACTTCATACGTAGGTTTTCCTCAGAATCCTTGAGGATCGATTCGTTAGAACGATTCGAAAAATAAACACCTGCGTAACATCTTCTCAATTTCTTGGTTTCTCGACAGAGAGGAGCCCGAAGAGGTGAGACATGAGAAGTTGTAATCTTCTTCATATTCCATGAATCCAAAAACTTAACATACTCTGAGACTTCCTCATCAACATCTCTATCAATATCTGAATCACCTTCATCAGAAAGTTCATCCAACTGTTCTTCTAGGAGAGTTTCCCAATCAACAGTTTTTACATCAAGAGAATGTTTATATATTGACTTAGATGTGACAGTTCTCTCAGGTGAATCCAAGCTTTTAGAATCATCTGGTAATTTCTGAACTGGTACGTTATTAGAGATAGACTCTTCCATAATCAGATCGCTACAAACACAGACTTATAAGGTCTTTAACGTGTTTGCCTGCTCTGATACCAATTGAAAAAGCGTGGGTATAACAACCACACCTAATATTTCGATTAACAATCTGTATGGACTAACTCCAATATACTTTCTAGAGAATCAACTAGACAGTCAGACTCAATCTAGAAAAAAGTATATTTGAGGAGTTAATATCTCTCACTTGATTTGATCTTTACTCAAGCAAATAGAAATCTGCGAGTCTTTATCAAATACAAGGATAATAACTTGGATGGTACTAAATATCAATATCCAAGTGTCAATCAATTTAAATCAACAACCAAAGGTTGGATATTCTAATTGATTGATCTTAACGCACAACCTGTGATATTTCAATTATATAATGAAATATAATGCGGAATAGAAATAACACAGACACCAGAAATTTTGCTAACGAGGAAACCGCAAATGCAGAAAAATCCCGGGACCTAGTCCAGATTGAAAACCACACTGTATTAAGCCGTTACATACACTAGCCTACTACAAACTAACTTCGGTCTGGATTATAGTTTAACTCTAATCAATCTCACACTGATTCAAGGTACAGTTGCGTTCCTTACGTCTCTGATCCCAGCAAGATACTACGCACTTGATTCCCTTAGCTGATCTCACCCACAACCAAGAGTTTCTACGACCCAAAGTCGAATACTTTAATAAACAAATCTGTATCACACAGAAAAGTGTATGATATGTAAATCTATCTCCCACAGATAAACCTAAGAGTTTTTGTTCTGTCTTTTGATAAATCAAGGTGAACATGAACTAATTGATAATACAGACTTATATTCCCGAAGAACAACCTAGTATTATCAATCACCTCACAACAATCTTAATCGTATGGTAGCGAAACAAGAAGTTGCGGAATCACAAACGATGAGACGAAGATGTTTGTGATTTCTTTTTATCTTGCCCTATCGGAGATATAATCTCAATTTAATTATTCATTTGAACTCGTACGATAGAAAATGGAAAGATCAGATCGCTCAACTACAAGAGAAGTAGTTTCGTCTGGCTTCACAATCCCAATGAAGTCTTTCAGTCGTTAACCTACAGGGTCTCGGGAAGAAACCTAAGGTTAAAGGAGAATCGACTCTAGCAAATTAACTAGTATCACACATGAGGTGTGGGGATTAGTTTTTCCAGTTGCTAGATGTCTCCTATATAAAGTTTTCAAATCAGGGTTTGTAATCCAAGTTACCTTGGTAACAAAGCATTCAATATTCACCGTTAGATGAAAAACCTGATTTCTCCAAGCTAATATCTTTCAACCGTTAGATCGAAACTTAGATTGTCATACACAAATGAAATGTGTTTCATTTAGGTTTGAGTAACCGTACCTAAACGTGTACACTTGGTTGGTTCACAAATAGTTAACCGAGGTTAGCCATATGAGTACTTTCATATCAACCATATTCATCTTTCTCATAGCCAGTTCAAATGTCTCATAAGAACTAGTTGATATAATTGTTCAGTTGCTTAGGTCTTTATTCATAGACACAATTGTAACAAAATCGGTTTGATTCACTTGAATCAATTCAAGAACAATGCAGCCACGGTTTGCAAAGATTGCATTCCTTATAATTTATTGTTTTAAGTTCATGAACTTCCAATTTGAGAAATAACCAGCTTGGGTACGCGTACGGGTACGTGTACTTAGCTACCGGATTTGAGTTTGGAAACTCAACATAAATTTTTGGTTCGAAAACTTCCGTGAGTACGCGTACCTAAGGTGACTGGTTTTCCAGTTTGTAAACTACAAACTCCAGCAGAAGTTTTCGATCATAAAACTTCCGCCAGTACGCGTACCCAACTTGTCTCCTTTACCAATGTCGCATGCACAAGTGCATACAATTGGTTTCCGACACATGGATTTATACACTAATGTGCGAACACACTATATATATGCTTATATCCATAGTTGGTTACATAATCTCAACTCTACATTTCAATCATTGAAACATTCTTCTATAATGTTATAACAATCGTTATTCACGACTATCGTCATCAAAGCTATTTTCAAGATTGAAACGTCATCATGACTTTCGTCACGGATAAAGATGAAAAGTGGTTAAAGCAAAATCTTACCAACACGTATTTTGAGAAAAAGATAGACGAGTAAACTCGACTCGAAATAGCAAATGTGTATGTATGAAAACTGTCATACTTATACGACCTTGTCTCAAGAGTAGGAGATAGAGAGATAGACTTTTGAGTGATAGATAAGTTCAAGTCTCCACATATCTTTTAGTCGGATGAAGTTTCACTAGTTCCTTGAGTAGTTCTTCGACTTCGTAAGATAATCGCCATGGAGTCTGGAGCTCAACTACACTAATCTGTCCTAAACCGATACTTAGCTATAAGTAGTCTAGAAATCAAGACATATAGTTTTGACACCTAAACTTGACAAACATGCTTGAGATAGCAACGCATGCGAGTTTGATCGAGCAGTGCTCTAACAAAATCCACATGTTTGATTTAGATAATCATAATAACACAAAATAAACACCAAACTAAATAACATAATACCATAGTGAATCGATTTGTCCTTCAACTTCAATCATCCCACTCCACCTAAAAACACGTAGGACATTTCCAGAAATGCCTTCCATATGTGTCTTCTTCAGAAGAAGTGCACAAATGCATAAAAGTCTTGCAACCGGGCTTTGAGTATCCACTGATTCTCTGTGGACAATGTTTGTATTTGTGATCTTCATATCCACAATGCTTGCAGTGTAATAACTTCTTCATCAATTTGGATTTAAATTTGAAGTTTCCGCAGATTATTGCAAATTTTTCTTATTCTTCTTTAACCTTCATAGCATCATCTAGCATATGTGGTTGATGGGCTCAGAAACTTACAATAAAATACTGCAAGTGCACAACGTCTAACTAGTATACAATGGCAAGTACAGGTCGTTCCCACGAGGAGTGTGAAATACTCTACCAACTAATACCAAAAACTAAGTAATCAACAATACAATGTTTTTGAGAGTTTTCAGAAATTCAGACAAAATGAAATAATAAATAATTCTAACAATAAACAAAATGGGTAACGGGTTGTTAGGGTTTTCGATTTCCACCAATTCAATCATATAAACTCGACTAATTTCTATGCATTGCTCAAGACAAATATCGAACTCAATCTCATGCCTCGAAAGATGGTATGTTAAATTCTAAAATATAGTTTCTCCGCTGTAATTTCCTTCGCTTCATGGGTAGTGATTCTAAAGCATTACCTATCAATCCTAGAGCATATCACGTCAAGGGATTTAACCAAAGCACGAAATATCAATTGAAAAGCATAAATAATCAAGAAAATCACATAAATGATTGAGTACCAAGCTAAATGAAGAGAAATTACTAATCGATTAAATCGTTATTAGAAATATCATTGTTGATTCGATATAAATAAATTGGTTTCCATGTAAACCCTAACAAACAATTTATCAAATCATGGAGAAAATAAAATCAAAACGGCAAACCCTTATTTTCTCCTATTCACGGCTCTGCAGCCGCTTTCCTATTCGTCTCCCAAAACCGACTTCCTCTTCTGTTCTCTGTTCATTTCTTTTTAGGGGAAATTAGGGGGAGACTCAAAAAAAAATATTCTCATTCTCAGGACCACAATTAATTTTAGGTACTGTGACACCCATAATTATATGAAATTATTAAAAATGTATGCATGACGGATTATGCATCCGCATGACGGGTTATGCATCAAAGGTATAATTGGCAACGCAACTTGGATATAACATATCTAAAAATTCGCGCCTTGGAATTTTACAAATTTTATATCGTTGGAAATTTTTTTAAGAGAGCTACGCAACGAGTACAAACAACAATATTAAATTTTTGTTTTTCACGAAAAAATCGGAGGTGATCATCATTTTAGGCAAAATTTCGAAAACTGACTACATAACCATTATGCAGCCACCAAAAAAGATGCACAACACATTCTGCAGACGCATAACGAATTATGCAACCATTTTCTCGACTGCATAACAAAGTTATGCATCTATAACAAGTTATGTAGCCATTGTTTTGGTTGATTTTAGTGCGTACATAAAAAATTGATGCATAATGCATTATGCAAACATATTTTCGGATGCGTAACAGGTTATGCATCTATTTTCTCGATGCATAAAAGATTGTGCAACAAATTTCTCGATGCATAATGCATTATGCAGCCATATTTTCGGATGCATAACAGGTTATGCATCAATTTTCACGACTGCATAACATGTTATGCAGATATTATTGTAGGTGTATGACAAGTTGTGCAGTCTTTGTTTTTGTTGGTTTCAATAGTGACGAAAAAGTTGATGCATAACGTGCTATGCAACCGTTTTCTGGACTGCATAACAAGTTATGCAACAAATTTTGTAGATGCATAACAGGTTATGCATCCATTTTCATAGCTGCATAACAACTTAAAACAACACCCAACAGACTAAAAACCAAATCTGATCTTGACATGTTATGCAGTCATAACAACGTGTCATGCATAACTAGCCACCAACTTCACAGCTCCCCATCTATATCTCGACAAAAATCAGACTCTTCAATCTCGGACAACAAGCACACCCTCATATCCATTGTTGCAGACGTAGAATAAAACATCATAGATTCAAGTCAAATCCTGGCAGCAAACCAAGCTGCCGTTGATAATGCTTCTTCTGTCAAAACCTGATGTGATAAACCCTGTAATGTCGCACCATAAACCGCCTCCAACAATCCTTGTTCGATACAAACACTAAACACCACCAATCTGCAGCCATTCATCTCATAAAACTGACGGCAGCTACACTCTTTCTTAACTATTTTCAAGGACCCAAACTCTATCCGATGCTGAAACAAATTGGTACCCAAGTTAGCTCACCCTACTGGATTCTAATTAACGCCACATCCGCTGCAAACAACCCTTGTACTCATCCCACAAACGCACAACAAACTAGCAAGGAAACGGTGCGGTCAAGCAGCTGCAGCTGGTTATGTTCTTGTTGTTTAGCCTTGACCAAATCTTCCACAACACTAACCAAATTTGCGAATCACTCTGAACCCTTTTCTTTCTTCTTTTATCGCTGCCAGAACTGTACCAAACCCTCACCATAGACAACATGTATCCTTCGATATCTTGCTGGTTTCAAACCCACGGCAACAGCACACAGCACCCCACAAACATCTGCAACAACATTTGTTTCTTCTCCTCTTCTTACACGACCCAGATAATCAACAATGCCCATAGCAGCAACCATTGTAACAGCTGCGAAATAGGTGGTAATAAGATGGTGGTTCAGCTTTTCTGTCGAACAGTTGATATACGCTACCTGATGGTGTTGTTGTATGTTGAGAAACTATCTCCTTCAACTCTCCAATTCCTGCAATTTCACATTCAACACAGCCCAATAACTCCACTTCTTCCAGGAATTATAAACTAGACTCATTCATCATCATTTACTGTCACAATCAACCACAACAACAACATCTCTTGGACAGAGAAAAGAGGGGATGTAAGAAATTTTTTTTTCCTGGCTCTCTTGAGTTAAAATACAACCCAAACTTCTACATCATCTCGAGCTCCCGATTCTTCGAACACAACCACCAAAACCCATTTAATCAATCAGTCCGAGATCCCTTTTTCTTTGTTGATTTCAGTTTTGCAACTTCACCAAATTCCTTATCTGATCTTCCAAAACTTCATTCATAATCAGTTACATCAACAGATCAGACCCTAACTTCTTCCTCTCAAACATTACCTCAACTGTAGATGATTCGAATCACAAACGAACCCTTGAATACACCCAATCCAGTTGACAAACGGACCCAACTTGGTTGCTGCAATTTCTAATCTCAATCGAGATTTTGGACTCCGTCGATAGATAGGAAAGAAAGCTGTATGGAGATACGAATCTGAGAAGAAGAAGAAAAAAAAAAGACCGAAACATAATTTCAGAAATTATGGGTTTGAGAATAATTTTCTTCCAGAAAATGGGTGCGCGCCTGTGTTTTTCTGAGCGTGGGTTTCATAGTAGAAAAGTCTGGGAGAATGGGTCTCCCCGTAGTTTTCACTTCTTTTTATATGTCCAAGTGATTCGAGCCCTCCCAATCAAGACCTAGGGGATTACTTCCAAGGCCCAGTCCAGAACCGGACTCATCTCACCACTAGCGTACACCGATTATAATTTCTATCACCTGACCATTACTCAGCTAGTCCATCTCAACACCGACTGCACCTGGCTCACTTCTATTCTTCTTAGACTCGGCTACAACTAGCACTTTGAAAACCACCATACGACCACCATCTCATTACATGCCGGAACATCTGTGCACCTTCGAAACCGATTCAACAACTCCACATACAGTCCATAAGAACCTGAGCTTGCTGAGATAAAAAGAACTCGTCCTGTAGTGTAGGAAGACTGAATGTAAACATCACCATTGCCTGAATTACTTTCCCAATCACCACTGTTGTCTCCATTCGTCTTGGCCATTAGCTGAATCGATGGCAACGGTCCCATACAAAACCATCCAACAAACTTCTCTTATTTATAGCCATGACGATGGCAGCAAGCATCTTCTTTCCATTTCTTATCATCTTGATTTCAAACGGACCATTCTCTTTCTAACAAACTCATCGATCAACTCTTTTCTCTCTCAGGCACAACTCTCATTCAACTAGGCACAACACCAAATCGACACTTTCTACAAGCAACGATCCATTCATTCTCATCTTTCTATACAACTACCATTTTACTCTCAGCACAAGGCCACCCAAGGCAACTGCAGCAACATCAGTTTCAAACAAATCCCACTGTGGGTCATCGAGGCATCTGCACTGACTGCATCCAACGCCGGAGGTCATCACTCAAATCACCGCACCATTTCAGTCGAACCCCATTGCATATACCAAGGAATAGTCACCACTGCTTTCACCATTCGTCACCTACTCGAACTGCATATTCAACGCTTTCTCCACCTATTCAACCACACACAGAACCTTGCTCAAGAGATACCCATGCTGCATGCCACATAGAACAGTCCCAAACACCATTCTATGCTGTTGTAGAAATATATGAATCCACTGCCTGTCTTGCATTCAAAGCATCTCTAATTTTCTGTGACTTTCAATCTCCCTGCATGAACTAGAAGCACTGGCAGCACACGTCTTCCACTATTTTTATTTTAACTCAACAACACATTTTATGTCACAGCATGCACCACTTCCCATCGTTCATTAGCTGACACCTCACGACACTTATCCCTTTTACCACATCAATTAATAAAAAGTCCATGCATTGTGAACTCTTGATAACGAAAAATTGGTTAAGCTCCATATGTTTCTAGTGCCGTGAAAGGTGAGGTAGTCCATGTGCATAACAAGTTAATAAGGAAGCCCATAATCGTAAGCCGTCTCTTTTGGTGCTATGAGAATGAGTAGCTTGAGCAGTGCTGATATATAGGAATACCAGGCCAGTTAACTACAGCTTGAGCAGTGCTGATATATAACCACTTTTATTATTCTCGCAAACGCCAATTAACTGCAGCTTTACCGGTTTATTCTCCGGATGATCCAATTTGCTTGTACTTTCTACAAAAGCACTAAAATAATGATATTAGCTAAAATTCCGAGTCCTAAATAACGTAAATATGGGTATAAAATGTAACACTTACGTGCTTATCAGTTGTTCCTCTGGAGAGTTGGGATCTTGACATTGCAAATAACCGAGCTTTTCCGGTTGTGATTCAATCACCATTCTGATGCGTGAGCAACCTTCCCGCGGACACTTTGAATACATCCAAGGGTGTTGCATAAGACTGTGGTTATCCATGAAACATAATGGACAAACCTTTTTTGCTTCGACACATAATATTTGCTTCGCTTTGCCTTTAGAAAACATGGTGGATGTTATTGGATTGAAAGAAATCTGTTGGTTTGGTTAAGAATCAAACCTAGTGGTGTATTTATAACAAAAAAATAGTTGTTGGTAAAGACCCCCGGTCATGGTAAAGCCGTGCGGTTTTACTACACCAACAACTCGATTTTCTTTCTCACCCTATAAGTTCCATTCTTCCCATCTCCAAATTCACATCTTCTTCTTTCTTTCAAAAACTCTTAATCTCTCTCACTTTGCAGAAAATTCTGCTAAAAATCGTGGTCCCAAGTTTACTGAAGAAGAGGATATAACTATATGCAAAGCATATTTTTTTTCATAGGGTAATTGTTGGTATAGGCTTTTAAGACGGTCCTTTTTTGGAGAACATTTTTACAATGTTCGTCTCACTGACGGGAAACCCGGGAAACCAAGATGCTCATCGATTGTATGCTCGTTTTCAATATATTAGGTTTGCACTCCAGCCATTTGTTGCTCTGGTAAGGGAAATAGATCGAGAAAAGTTCATCGGTGTAACTGAAGCTGAAGTGATCCAAACAGCTCTTGATAATTGGAAGGAAGCTCGCGGTAAACTTTTTCTTTACGAAACATGTTTTCACATTCTTAAAGATGGTCCATCTCAAGCACATCATTACTGCACTCGAATGCCTCCCCCGGTCTTTATAATGAAAGAAGATGTCACTCTTGTTCGATGTTGGTTACATCGTATGATGCAATCAATGAACAATTACTATTTCTGGGAAAGAGTATTGGAGCATTTTGTAGCGTCGCGGAACGAAACCATAAGAACCAGTAAGAGCCTAGAACTATGATTATCATTTATCACTAATGATGTCAAACATTATACAGAAGTTTTGTGGATGGTTCACCGTAGCAATTCTGGATCATCCAACTAAGAACTGGTGAGTATCTTACCTTTGTCCTCACTGATCAACTGCATCATAAATATCTTAACTTATTGTTTTACAGAAAACCATCGCTCAGACCAAGTTTGAAGAAACCAGAAAGTTTAAGCATTTTGAATGCTATGAACTCTATAGAGATAATGTCGCTGGATTTGATGTAGTATGAACTCTATAGAGATAATGTCGCTGGATTTGATGTAGTTTGACTTGGGTTTGTAGTCATTTATTAAAATGTAGTTTGATGTTATATGCAAGTTTAAAATGTAATAAATATCAGTTAATCTGAAGTGGAAATCTATTTTAAATTCTAAATATTTTCATTTATTGATATTACTTCCAATTCTTTTACAAGATATAAACTTAGACGATAATAAAAAGTACTAAACAACTTCAATAAAATCAAGTACAAGCCTTGACCTCTTGTTTATCTTCATTTGATGTACCTTCCATTCAACGCGCTCTTTGACAGTTTCAACTTTTTTTTTGAATGTTATGTTGCTAACTTTCAAAACTGGAGCTCTTTTCTGCCTTTTAGCGGAACATTTTCTTGGAACAACGTCAAAAACTTGCACTTCCATCTTACAATTTTCAATCTTTTAAAACTCCCACATATCTTAGAAAAACATCTTCAAGTTTTGCATCGCAAAAAAGTGTGATCGCCTTTTCAGCCATTTCACCAACAATAAAACTAAAACATTGAAATAGATTTAGAAGAGAAAATTCAAGAGAAGTGAATTTTGGTGTGAATGAATTGTTTGAAGATGATGGTAATTTATAGAGGTAAAAAAGTGAATTTTGAATTTTCAAAAAACTATTCGTTGGCGTTTTTATTTCACACGCCAGCATGTGTAGAAAGCACATCGCGTTTAACCTTCAAACGCCCGCGGTTGTGGTTCCAACGCCGAGTTTGAGCTACACACGCTAGCGAGTGTTCTTTGATATGGCGCTTGATGATCAACCGCCCACTTCTTTTCCCATAGTGGAGAAACGTGTTTGGCCATCCACCTGGCTCAACAAAATTTTCAATTTGGCCATTGCCATAGGAATTGCCCTAAGGTTCGGAGTAGAATGAGGAAAATGACTTCTGAAATTAAAAAATCTAACATTTTTTTAAGTAAAGAAAATTGCTTTCGAAAACTTTGTTTGGTTTCTACTTACAGAAAAGAAGAAGTATTTCTACTTATAGTATCCAAACACCATATTAAAATTTACTTCATATGAAGTAGTACTAGATAGTGAGGATTATACCACATAAAATGTGTGATATGAATGTGGGCAGTAGACTTTTTGTATGGAGTTTTCTAAAATCCAGATAAAACCTCGGTCGTCCGTCTAATTTTAAAAAAAAATGACTTTATAACCGTTGTGTGGTGTTGACTTTATTATTTTTTACTTAGTTGGTTACCCAACTACTACTCTATTTTTAAAGAGATAGAGTGTATAAACACATTATATCTCATAGCTCACAGCTCATGCTCTAAAAAGAATGTTTAATAAATGAGTTAACTTTTCATGATATACACATCAACTTCTTCTTTCGTCTATTAGAACCAAATCAACAAAAACATGAAAATATTTCCAAAAAAGAAGGAAAAACTATCATATTCATCCTTGTAAATCAGTTTTATCACCCAATAAAACTTTCAAAGGAAGGAGACAAATGTCAATTCTTTTTCTTCTCATTCCCTTCCTTTACACCTCGTTATTTTTTCTTCCTTCATTTAGGTGTTTTCTGCAGTACTCATTCTCTACTACTATTAAAAGTCACCCATCTCCACTACTAAAACTCAACATTTTAATTCACAAAATAATTTCATCTCATATCTACAAGAATGTAAAGAACGAGAAAGAAAAGAGTGCGATAGGAGAGAAAGCCCAAAAAAAAAATCGATAACAATACGACATAATCGGCGAAATAGTAGGCGATTGTAAAAACAAAACAAAGGCGTATATATTTCTTTATAGACGCAAAAGGAGGTTTTGACCTTGGCCAGGCGATGTTGACTTTCTAGACGATTAGGATTTCAGAGCTTTGTTAGGTGTTGATCTGGTAGTAATGGCCACTACTCCTCATGAACATGGTATTGATTCCTCTTTCTCTCTCCTCCAATCTTCTTCTCTATTTGTTGATCCTCCCTCGTCGGCCAATGTTGGTACTCAAAGATTGAGCCATGAGAATGATAACTTTATGAAAAAGGAGAACATTAAACAATATTAGGTTGGTGCAGCTAGTAGGTTTAGATCAGCTTTGCCGAGCTCCTATGATAATGTTAGTAATCGTTCTATTTTAATAAAAGTAGCAGGATTTTAACAATGGTTTTCTGATTGCAAACACTTAGTTGTTGGTGGCTGTGTTGGTAAACTACCTTATCTCTTGGTTAAGAATGTTGTTGAAAAGGCCTGGATAATTGAACGCAATCTCGAGATGGCGGTTCATAGAGATAGGTCTTACATTATTAAATTTTCACTTGCAAGAGATAGGATATTCACGGCTTGTTAGAGTATACAAATATTATATGGAAAGTTTTAGTGTTTAGAGTTATATTTAGTATTTGATATATTTAGTATGAATTGATTTACAAGTATTAATCTTGCATACCAAGTTATAGTATCGCTATATATACCTTATGGGTTCTCAATGTAAATCATCTCATTCAATAATACAATTCTATTTTATCATAATATCTAATAGTTCTGTCTTGGTATCAGAAGGTTCGATCCGGACCTGTTGTCCACCTCGTTTTCTTTTCCAACCGGCGGCGGTGGTCTCCAATGCTACCGTCCGCCGGATCTTCCCTCCGCTGAAATATGATTAGTTTTTCTTATTAGGCTTTTATTTTTTAGGTTTATTATCTACAAAACCTTTCTTTCTTGTGTTCTCTCAAAGTTCTCCTCACAGACCACCATCATCTCCGTTTTACTTCCATTCTCATCTAATTACAACTACAGCTCTCTTTCCTTGTACTTCAGTTTACATTCCAAACGAGACAGCACAGCTCTTTCTTTCCTCTCGTTGTTTCCTTTCCAGGCATAAATTTAGGCCACCAAGTCCAACCCTTTGTCTTGTTCTTCCCAGCTCTTCTCAATATCCATATCCTCGCTGTCCATCTCCTGCTCTTGCTTGTAAGCATCACCATGAGCTCCTCCGTGCGAGCAGTGGAAATCACAACAAACTTTCTTCTTCTTCCATCCAAACTCCTTCCCTGTTTCTTTAGTTTCCAAGTTCATCTCTGTCGTCGCAATGCAACCTAAATCCGTCTTCTTTGGCTAATATTTTCTCGTCTAAACATACCCATTTATTCTCATCTTTGTTTCCTAACAAAACTGGACTTCCTTATCACCGATCAATCAACGACAACAGTTTGCTCGTGTACTAAAACACCACCAGTCACCATTCGAACATACCCCGAGTCTGTTATCAACTCCCACAACCCATTGTCCTCCATATGCTCGAGTTCCATATGTGTTTCTTCTCCGTTCTATCAACAACAACATCACGAGCTTCTCCTGATCACCATGATCACCACACCAACAGCAGCGCCATCACTTTGTATCTTCACTGCTGATGGCCAAAACAACAATCTTCTCCTTTCTTCTCTCGAGCTCTGCTCATCGACAATTCATCATGTTGGCAGTAGCCTACTCGAGCATAGCAGCAAAAAAAAAAAACTACATTCTTTTATCCATCAGTGACAGTTCAACTCCCATCAATCGACCGCATCTCTTTATTCTGCCACCACTGCACTCCTTCTGTTTCCTCTACAATACCCAACTTCTTTAATTAATCCCATCTGTTCTCTCTTCCACCACCATAAACGTCTTACTGTTCTTTGTTCCCAACTACCGAACCAAGCCCACCAAATCCTCTAAGCATATCCATTAACCCGAGCCCACCAGTTCCCGAAACGTAAGTCATTCCTATGGCCATTAGTCCAAGCCTAGCATACACGTCTGTCTATTTCCCCTTCTTTGCATTATGGCCCATTCTTTATGATCATCATCTGTTCCGGTCACCACCATCATTGGCAGCAGGGATCATTCCACTCTCGTTCCACCAATCACTGTCTTGATCCTTTCATCTCTTCTCAGTCTAATTTCTCCATCACGAACAGTCTTGGTCACTGATGATCAGCCAACAACGTCACAATCACCGAACTCCATAGTCGCAACAACTCCTTCTCTTCATCGTTGTCATTTTCTCACTTAGTTCTGGTGTGCTAAACAAGTTATGGTGACGCGCAAGTTATGGTTCTCCGAATCGGTATTCTTTTTAATGGTGACGCGTTTCTTCTTATAATTCTCGGGCGTTTATTGGCACCGCACTTCATCAACAATTTTCATGGCCAATCTCATGCGGTTTTTCCAATCCCCATGAGATTGAGGTAGGGTGTTAGAGTATACAAATATTATATGGAAAGTTTTAGTGTTTAGAGTTATATTTAGTATTTGATATATTTAGTATGAATTGATTTACAAGTATTAGTCTTGCATACCAAGTTATAGTATCGCTATATATACCTTATGGGTTCTAAATGTAAATCATCTCATTCAATAATACAATTCTCTTTTATCATAATATCTAGTAGTTCTGTCTCGGCTCGTCAACATGGAGTTGTCTTTATTTCTAGCATATCTTTCTTCTTACGTAGTTGGGAACCATATGTTAAACATGAATTGTACAATAGTCAAAATACTACAATTTGGATGATGGTGAGAGGAACTCCAGTTCACTTTTCAATCCTGAGAGGTTGAGTTAAATAGCCAGTATAGTGGGTAGACCATTACTTTTTAACGGTCCTACAACTGTGAGATCTAGAATGGCTTTTGCTCGTATTTACGTCGAGATTAACCACAAATATGAACTCGAGAATAATATCCCAGTAGTTATAGATAACACACATAGATTCATTGTTCATGTTGATTATGCATGGAAGCCCTTACAATGTATAAAGTGTTCAACCTTCTGTCGTAATGAGTAAAAATACTACCCGGAAAGTAGCTAAAAATACTACCCGGAAATTTTTAGTTATTGCAGAGAACAAGTATCTTGGTAATAAAAATAAAGGTGTTGATCCTATCATGTCCATGAATGCTTTCAGAGAAGAAACATGGGTTGCAGTGACTCATAAAAAGAAAAAGATGAGGATGAACAATGAGAATAACTCTATTGCCTTAACTGACTTTGTGAGTTTTAAGAAGGTTGTTACTGATCCTTATATCCCTCATAGATTTGGTGGTTCATATCCAAACATTCCTATCCAAGGTACTAGCATGAAGACATCCAACAACTCGTTATCTCATCTTATTGAAGATGGAGAAACCGACGAAAAGTTGATTGCAGATAAGTTAGTTGACATTCCTATGAAGGAGACCAGTTCCACTTTTGTAATATTTGTTGATAAAAAGAACTATGTAGGGGTTGGGTCTATTACAGGTAAACTGGGGTCGAATGTTAGAGGTAACATGGGCCAAAATAGTCAACCTCTCATGGATGTTAGAAGTACTAGGTCGGGTTAGGTAGTCTAATGCTAGATTTTCTAATGATAGTTAATATAAGTTGGTGGAATGTTAGAGGGCTCAATGAACCTTTGAAATAGGTGGAGTTAAGGAACTTCAATTTAAATAACATTAAACTTTGTGGAGTAGTTGAAACTAGAGTTAAAGAGCACAACAAAGACAAAATCAAATCTAATACCAATTCTTTGTAGTCGATGTTGGATAATTATGCTTATCATGATCTGGGAAGAATATGGCTCTTATGGGATAGAAGTGTGGTGTAAGTCAACCATCTTAGTAGCATTGATCAGTATATTAGTGTAAGGACCCTCAAGCTCGTCAACGTTATTTGACCAGTCAAGAGTCGATTAAGCCGCTAATGACTCGATTAATTAGGGACGAACGTTAATTAATAGAAATTAATCTAACAACAATTTAGATTCGAAATAGTATCGTTGAATAGATCTCGAAAATTTACGTGGAATAGAGTACTCGAACGTGTCATTCGGATGTTAGACGAAGAAGATTTCATCAAAGTAGTGAGAGAGGCAAAATAGTCTTTTTCCATTCAACCGTCTGGGTCTACCCTTATCAATTCAGTGGATGTTCCATAGTTTTTCTCTTGGTCTTATCGGGAGTAAGTTGAGAAGATAAACTTCAGTCTTATTTTTCTTCTTCTTCTTCTTCATTCTTCTTCTTTCTTTCTTCTCTTCTTCAGTTCTCATTTTTTTTCCTCCGTCGTTTTCCATTTCAATGGATTAAGCTTAAGTCTCTCGAGAATAATTCATAGAATCTTGTTAGTAATTTGAACCGAAAGCGGAGATGTTGATTATGTGGTTGAATTAGATCGGAAGGAGGATAATTGGTTGTTGCTGTAAATCGAAGTTAGGTTTTCTGAAGTTAGGGTTTATGTAGATTGACGATGACTTACTATCCTTGATGGATGAAGAACCGAGGGGTTGATATTGAATTGAAGAGATGAAGCTTCTTTGGTGTTGAATCGAAAAGAAAAGGTAAAACATATAACTTTATTTAGGGTTCGTAATTAATTGAAAACTGTTTATGGAATTGATGTTTTGATGATCAATTTTGAGTGGGTTTGTTCTTAATTGAAGTTTAGATGTATGTATTAGGTTTGATTTTAGTTTCTCAATAAACCAAATCAGAAATTAGGGTTTTGAGGGAGATTCTGTGGTTATGAATTGACAAAAGAATCAGTGAATGATTATAAAAGAGATTCAAGTAGCAGATGAAGACATGAAGAATAAATTGATGTTTTTAGAATATCTGGTTTATAAGAGTTGCCGGTGATGTATGTATGAAACAGAAGAACAAGTGTTGAGTCTGAGATTTGGTAGAGATAGGATTGAATATCTGGTGGTGTTGAATTGAGATTGAGAGTATATAATGAAGTTGTGGTGTAGTTTATATTAGATTTAAATTTGAATTACAGTGGGTCACTGGTGAATGCAATGAAGAACTGGTGATGATGAATCTGTGAATGGAAGTAGTAATTGGTTGATAGAATGAGATCCAAGTATCTCAGTTACAATCTAGTGGAGCTAGATGATTTCAAGGAATTTATGGAGTTAAGTTCAGTTGAAAATGAATGGAATTAATTGAAGAATGGTGGTGCTAGTGAAATGAGTACTATTGTTGAGCCACAGATGTTATACAATGAAGGATTGTTGATATTACAAGTGATATTGTTGGCAGAGCTAGGATGGTGGTGCTGGTTGTGTTAATTAGGAGATGTTGTATCTAGAGATGGTGGTTGTTACTGTAATAAGATTGCAGGTGTGGTGAACTGATGTTGGGGTGGCTTTGAAGTGGTGGTGATTTATGAGAAAAGGTGAAGTTAGTACTTGTATGGGTTGTTGTGGTTGAATTGGAGATTCTTACATGAAGGTGGTGGATCTGAAATGGATGAATTGAATTGTTGAAATGATAAAGAAGAGGAATTGTAGATTTTGTTGGTGTTCATTGTACAAGAATAGAAATGACGATGATGTTGATGTGTTTGGGTAGAAGTTTAGATGAGCTTGGATTAGAGGTGTTAATGGTTTTGGAACTGAACCTGGTGGTACTGTAGAATTCAAGTTTAGTGATAGTGTCAGTGAGTGCTGCTGGTATTGCAGATCTTTTAAAGAAGACGGTTTGACTTATGTGTTGGTAATGATGGTTTTGCACAATGAATGGAGATGTAATTGCTTATACTTGCAGGGGGATTTTTGAAATATGATGTGTGGGTGACTTAACAGTTTACTTTGAAAGGTTACATTGGAAGTCACTTATCAGTCAATCTAGTATGAGGTAGAGCTGTAACTATAATGAGAATGAAATGAATTGTGTTTGAAGTACAGTGTTGTCTCGGAAAAGATTGTAGTTAGAGTTAGTGTGCATTTCAGTTAGAAGTTGTTTGTGCTAGAGTTGTACTTTTGGAATTGTTATTACTAGTGTTGATTGTTTAATATTTTGTTTCTTGATTTTAAGCCTATTAGTCATCCCAGTCAGATTATCTGATTGATTCCGTTCTTAATCTGACTTTGTATATCTAACTGAGTTAGCTCAGTGACCAGACCTGAACTGAATTGACTCAGTGGATCTTGACCGAGTTGATCGTTGGCTGGACTTAGACGTTGACTGTTAATTGACTTCCCCTGACCAGACGTTGACCGTTAGTGATTGTTAGTTGGATCATGCCTAGTATAATGGGTCGGTTTAGTGTGCCATGCCGGATCAGGCCCGTGGATTTGGGCTTAGAGCTAATTTTCTTATCTTGATGATTTAGACCCTTATGGTCTGAATTAGCATTTCATTCCTTCTAAAAAGTTGTAGATCTCCTTAAGACTTATCTATTGGGCTATATAACCAATCTAATTGAATTAGTAAACCTTGATATGCTAAAGATAGATAATGAAAAGGTGTAGAACCACAAATGGGCTTATAACCATTGGATAGTTTACTTAGCCTATGACTAGAGAACTGTATGAGATTATGTTATGAGCCTTATATGAGCCTTTTGGCTAATTCTTAGAGTGCTTGTGTGATTAACAGTTAGTTTTATTAACAACGTTCGGTTCAAAGGATGAACCAGTGGATTGAGAATCTTGAGGTAGGCGAGGCTTGTCTTCAGAACAGGTGGGAACTCTTGTAACTCTCTTGTAATCATTAAGTTACTTAAAACGGCGAGCATGATGTGTCTTATTATTTTTTAGCATGTTGAATGTAACTATATGTTCTTATGCAATGCATGTTTTGAGTGCAATTGGATGAGTATGTTGCATATATGCATTGGTTAGTCTCCTCGTGAGGATTGTCTGTGTTCTCCACGGATTCTCGCTAAGCGTTTATATGTGGGTAAGGCCACGCACTAGTACATAGGTGAAGATCGGTACCCAATATTACTATAGGTCGAAGCAACCTATAGATTACATAGACCCTAGAAGTTGTCTGGTGGCAGCTGTGGTTTGATATTAATATTTTAAACCTATTTTACTATAGGGGGAATGACTCTCTGCCTTGAGGGTACATGCGGGACACATCAGGGTATCACTGGGTAGCGGAGAATAATAAGCCCCCAGCTATCGAATATATGGGGGGAGATTGGTCGTTTGCATATTATGCTTGATTGTTCAGTCTTAGTAGTATGGCAGGGTTACTATGATCTCAACTCCGGAAGAAATTCTAGGTTCCTGGTAGGATGGGACCTATTGGGAACTTGCTGTGCGGGATCGAGTCATAATAATAAAACTTTCTTATATATTCTAGACTTAGATGGTGGAATATGAATTTATGAGGAGTACGCATTCCATGAAAGCATCATATGGTACCTGGAATCATGCTATCATTTAAGACTAGAGTTATTCAAGCATCTTCTCCTTCATTAAATGAGACGAGGTTAGGATGACATATGTTTAGGTTGTTGTATTTCATCTTCGTAGATCCGTCCGGTGGTGGATCTTTTATAGATATTGTTCATGGACACAATATCTGGGAGGAGAGTTGGAGCAATCTTCTGCTTTGTGTTGTGTGTATCAGATGTGCAACCATTTTTCTTTAGTAGAACTGTGAAGTATGTTAGTGATTACCTTATTGTTATAAAGGTATCCATTGAGCCCCCTTTTGGGATGATGTGCTCACTCGTTCCCACTTCAGTTTTCAGTTACCAGAAGTTATGGTGCACGCGAAGATATTCTTTTCCGTCTCTTAAAGATTTTAGAGTTGTTGCGAATTATTTTAGGTTTGTACATTATTTTTGTAATCACAAACACATTATTCTATTTATATAACTTGAGAGATTTTTCATTTATAATTGTTCGAGTGGTGGGTTTAGTTTTGGGTTAAGTTTTGTATAAGATTCTCTATTTGGAAGTTAAGATATATGATTGAGATCTTTAATGTTTCATTAGGTAGTTAATCACCTGGGTTAATAAGTAGCTTAATTTTTGGGGAGCTACCATCTTGGTATCAGAGCTCACTATTAGATCTTACATGGGAAACAATAGATAATAGCCAGTGCCAGATAGATTGTTAGATTAGATTATAAATGGGTTGGGTTTTTTAAATAAATCTTAATCACTAAAAACAATCAAGAACTAAAAGATTTTTTTTTTTTGAATTGAATTGCTTGATTGATTTGTATTGTATAAGTATATTACTTTTATAAATTATGAAGTAAAAATTATAGGTTGAAACCAATTATAATATAAGTTAGAAATTCAATAGAGATTAGATAGTCTTAATTATTTAACACTTGAACAATCTAGCACTGGGGAATAGTGAGGTTGGCAATACTGGTGTGTTCGTAGGAAGGCATTGTCAGGAGTCACGAATCTAGACAGGGCAACTGCATCCTGGTATTACTAAACATAGAAGGAAAACTTGCTTCTGTTAGTTAATCGATAGATCTCAAATTTTACTTAGAAACTAATAGAATACCTACCCGTAATTAGAATCATTAATCTATTAAAATAGAAATGAAGTTAAGTTGTAAAAGTAGTTGAGATAATAGTTCGACCATTAGTTTAAATAATAATAAATGACCATAGGATCACTAATAATCATAACAAAAGTAACAAATGGTACTGTAATGAATTTTATTTAATTAAAATCTTATTAGTAAATATATAACGATAAAATTAATAATTAGAGTCATGTAGCTACGCTTAATTGATAATAATTATCTACGGTCAGATTTTATAAACTAATAAAATTAGAAATTCAGCCTTGTGTATTGAAACCAGATAGATAATGTAAGACTTATTAGGCTAAGACTTAAGAATGTGGGGATATACAACGTAAAATAAAAAGACTAAATCTGTCAGTAATTTTGTACCTAAATTATCTTTAGTTCTATTAATGATTCAGCAAATCACTAAGGTAAAACAAATGCGGATGAAGAAATAATAATAATATTTAGATGCTTAGTACAAAAATAGACTTGAAAGAAAATAATTTCGTATATTAATAGGATACTTTAAATTAATAGAAAGATCTAAGGACTACTAAAATACATTACAATTTTACGCAGATTTAAATTGAAACAATCTTAAGTTATCAACGCTAATATTTAACAAGGAATAGTATACAAACTCGATATGAATAAATAAAATCAATTATATCAATTTTCACGAGAATGTAGAGTCATATTTAGAGGATTAAGACTTAGTATACCAACTGGACTATCAATAAACCAATAACGATAATACTAAAAATAGTGAGAATAGTAACACAACTGATAATAGTATTTCAATTATTATGTTAATAGCAAATTTGAAAGTACATAATATTTGGGAAGTTTATATATAGTATAACAGTAAAATTAAAATATCAGATATTATGAACTTACACGAAATCAAATTTGGGTTAGTTATATAGATAAATATAATAACAAATATGGAACTACCTCAAATTAATGAATTAATAAATATTAGACTGTAAATTTTAGCGCGGAGAACTTAGACATTCCTATTTGATAGAATTTAGTTCAGCATAGTGAGATTAGAGATTATCATCTTATGAATATAAATTGGTGTAAAGAACCAAGAGACAAACATATTATGAAATAGAAAACTAGTTTAGACCTTAGTTGTAGAATACCAAATAGACTTGTGTTTTCTTTCTTTGTTGTTTGAGTTGTTCTTTTCGCACGTTTGTAAGTATGAGCAATACTTGCACTTAGTTGAGAGGTAGTATTTCTCTATAAGGTGGGGAGTTTTTGAAGACCAGAAGGATGGTTCGATTTTTGAGGACGAAAATGGTATAAGGTGGGGAGAATGTAAGGACCCTCAAGCTCGTCAACGTTATTTGACCAGTCAAGAGTCGATTAAGCCGCTAATGACTCGATTAATTAGGGACGAACGTTAATTAATAGAAATTAATCTAACAACAATTTAGATTCGAAAATAGTATCGTTGAATAGATCTCAAAAAGTTACGTGGAATACAGTACTCGAACGTGTCATTCGGATGTCAGACGAAGAAGATTTCATCAAATTAGTGAGAGGGGCAAAATAGTCTTTTGCCATTGAACCGTCTGGGGCTACCCTTATCAATTCAGCGGATGTTCCATAGTTCTTCTCTTGGTCTTATCGGGAGTAAGTTGAGAAGATAAACTTCAGTCTTTTTTTTTCTTCTTCATTCTTCTTCTTCTTTTTTCCTTTCTTCTCTTCTTCAGTTCTCTTTTTTTTTTCTCCATCGTTTTCCATTTCAATGGATTAAGCTTAAGTCTCTCGAGAATAGTTCATAGAAGCTTGTTAGTAAGTTGAATCGAAAGCGGAGATGTTGATTATGTGGTTGAATTAGATCGAAAGGAGGAGAATTGGTTGCTGTTGTAAATCGAAGTTAGGTTTTCTGAAGTTAGTGTTTATGTAGATTGATGATGACTTACTGTCCTTGATGGATGAAGAACCGAGAGATTGATATTGAATTGAAGATATGAAGCTTCTTTGGTGTTGAATCGAAAAGAAAAGGTAAAACAAATAACTTTATTTAGGGTTCGTAACTAATTGAAAACTGTTTATGGAATTGATGTTTTGTTGATCAATTTTGGGTGGGTTTGTTCTTAATTGAAGTTTAGGTGTATGTATTAGGTTTGATTTTAGTTTCTCAATAAACCAAATCAGAAATTAGGGTTTTGAGGGAGATTCTGTGGTTGTGAATTGACAAAAGAATCAGTGAATGATTATAGAAGAGATTCAAGTAGAAGATGAAGACATGAAGAAGAAATTGATCTTTTAGAATATCTGGTTTATAAGAGTTGCAGGTGATGTATGTATGAAAAAGAAGAACAAGTGTTGAGTCTGAGATTTGGTAGAGATATGATTGAATATCTGGTGGTGTTGAATTGAGATCGAGAGTATATAATGAAGTTGTGGTGTAGTTTATATTAGATTTAAATTTGAATTACAGGGGGTCACTGGTGAATGCAATGAAGAACTGGTGATGATGAATCTGTGAATGGAAGTAGTAATTGGTTGATAGAATGAGATCCAAAGTATCTCAGTTACAATCTAGTGGAGCTAGATGATTTCAAGGAATTTATGGAGTTAAGTTCAGTTGAAGATGAATGGAATTAATTGAAGAATGATGGTGCTAGTGCAATGAGTACTAATGTTGAGCCACAGATGTTATACAATGAAGGATTGTTGATATTACAAGTGATATTGTTGGCAGAGCTAGGATGGTGGTGCTGGTTGTGTTAATTAGGAGATGTTGTATCTAGAAATGGTGGTTGTTACTGTAATGAGATTGCAGGTGTGGTGAACTGATGTTGGGGTGGCTTTGAAGTGGTGGTGATTTATGAGAAAAGGTGAAGTTAGTACTTGTATGGGTTGCTGTGGTTGAATTGGAGATTCTTACATGAAGGTGGTGGATCTGAAATGGATGAATTGAATTGTTGAAATGATAAATAAGAGGAATTGTAGATTTTGTTGGTGTTCATTGTACAAGAACAGAAATGACGATGATGTTGATGTGTTTGGGTAGAATTTTATATGAGCTTGGATTGGAGGTGTTAATGGTTTTGGAACTGAACCTGGTGGTACTGTAGAATTCAAGTTTAATGATAGTGTCAGTGAGAGCTGCTGGTATTGAAGATCTTTTAAAGAAGACGGTTTGACTTATGTGTTGGTAATGATGGTTTTGCACAATGAATGGAGATGTAATTGCTTATACTTGCAGGGGGATTTTAGAAGTATGATGTGTGGGTGACTTAACAGTTTACTTTGAAAGGTTACATTGGAAGTCACTTATCAGTCAATCTAGTATGAGGTAGAGTTGTAACTATAATGAGAATGAAATGAATTGTGTTTGAAGTACAGTGTTGTCTCGGAAAAGATTGTAGTTAGAGTTAGTGTGCATTTCAGTTAGAAGTTGTTTGTGCTAGAGTTGTACTTTTGGAATTCTTATTACTAGTGTTGATTGTTTAATCTTTTGTTTCTTGATTTTAAGCCTATTAGTCATCCCAGTCAGATTATCTGATTGATTCTGTTCTTAATCTGACTTAGTATATCTAACTGAGTTAGCTCAGTGACCAGACCTGAACTGAATTGACTCAGTGGATCTTGACCGAGTTGACCGTTGACTGGACTTAGACGTTGACTTTTAATTGACTTCCCCTGACCAGACGTTGACCGATAGTGATTGTTAGTTGGATCAGACCTAGTGTAATGGGCCAGTTTAGTGTGACATGCCGGATCAGGCCCGTGGATTTGGGCTTAGAGCTAATTTTCTTGTCTTGATGATTTAGACCCTTATGGTCTGAATTAACATTTCATTCCTTCTAAAGATTTGTAGATCTCCTTAAGACTTATCTATTGGGCTATATAACCAATCTAATCGAATTAGTAAACCTTGATATGCTAAAGATATATAATGAAAAGGTGTAGAACCACAAATGGGCTTAGAACCATTGGATAGTTCACTTAGCCTATGACTAGAGAACTGTATGAGATTATGTTATGAGGCTTATATGAGCCTTTTGGCTAATTCTTAGAGTGCTTGTGTGATTAACAGTTAGTCTTTATTAACAACGTTCGATTCAAAGGATGAACCAGTGGATTGAGAATATTGAGGTAGGCGAGGCTTGTCTTCAGAACAAGTGGGAACTCTTGTAACTCTCTTGTAATCATTAAGTTACTTAAAACGGCGAGCATGATGTGTCTTATTATTTTTTAGCATGTTGAATGTAACTATATGTTCTTATGCAATGCATGTTTTGAGTGCAATTGGATGAGTATGTTGCATATATGCATTGGTTAGTCTCCTCGTGAGGATTGTCTGTGTTCTCCACGGATTCTCGCTAAGCGTTTATATGTGGGGAAGGCCACGCACTAGTACATAGGTGAAGATTGGTACCCAATATTACTATAGGTCGAAGAAACCTATAGATAACATAGACCCTAGAAGTTGTCTGGTGGCAGCTGTGGGTTGATATTACTATTTTATACCTATTTTACTATAAGGGGAATGAATCTCTGCCTTGAGGGTACCTGCGGGACACATCAGGGTATCACTGGGTAGCGGAGAATAATAAGCCCCCAGTTATCGAATATATGGGGGGAGATTGGTCTTTTTCATATTATGCTTGATTGTTCAGTCTTAGTAGTATGACTGGGTTACTATGATCTCGACTCAGGAAGAAATGCAAGGTTCCTGGTAGGATGGGACCTATTGGGAACTTGCTACGCGGGGTCGAGTCATAGTAATCAAACTTTCTTATATATTCTAGACTTAGATGGTGGCATTTGAATTTATGAGGAGTACGCATTCCATGAAAGCATCATATGGTACCTGGATTCATGCTATCATTTGAGACTGGAGTTATTCTAGCATCTTCTCCTTCATTAAATGAGACGAGGTTAGGATGACATATGTTTAGGTTGCTGTATTTCATCTCCGTAGATCCGTCCGGTGGTGGATCTTTTATAGATATTGTTCATGGACACAATATTTGGGGAGGAGAGTTGGAGCAATCTTCTGCTTTGTGTTGTGTGTATCAGATGCGCAATCATTTTACTTTAGTAGAACTATGAAGTATGTTAGTGATTACCTGATTGTTATAAAGGTATCCACTGAGCCCCCTTTTGGGATGATGTGCTCACTCGTTCCCACTTCAGTTTTTCAGTTACCAGAAGTTATGGTGCACGCGAAGATATTCTTTTCCGTCTCTTAAAGATTTTAGAGTTGTTGCGAATTATTTTAGGTTTGTACATTATTTTTGTAATCACAAACATACTATTCTATTTATATAACTTGAGAGATTTTTCGTTTATAATTGTTCGAGTGGTGGGTTTAGTTTTGGGTTAAGTTTTGTATAAGATTTTCTATTTGGAAGTTAAGATATATGATTGAGATCTTTAATGTTTCATTAGGTAGTTAATCACTTGGGTTAATAAGTAGCTTAATTTTTGGGGCGCTACAATCTTGGTATCACAGCTCACTATTAGATCTTACATGAGAAATAATAGATAATAGCTAGTTCCAGATAGATTGTTAGATTAGATTATAAATGGGTTGGGTTTGTGAAATAAACCTTAATCACTAAAAACAATCAAGAACTAAATGATTTTTTTTTGAATTGAATTGCTTGATTGATTTTTATAGCATGTTGGATTGCTTATCCATTGTTTTGTATAAGTATATTACTTTTATAGATTATGAAGTAAAAATTATAGGTCGAAACCAATTGTAATATAAGTTAGAAATTCAATAGAGATTAGATAGTCTTAATTATTTAACACATGAACAATCTAGCACTGGGGAATAGTGAGGTTGGCAATACTGGTGTGTTTGTAGGAAGGCATTGTCAGGATTCACGAATCTAAACAGGGCAACTGCATCCTGGTATTACTAAACATATAAGGAAAACTTGCTTTTGTTAGTTAATCGATAGATCCCAAATTTTACTTAGAAACTAATAGAATACCTATACCCGTAATTAGAATCATTAATCTATTAAAATAGAAATGAAGTTAAGTTGTAAAAGTAGATGAGATAATAGTTCGACCATTAGTGTAAATAATAATAAATAACAATAGGATCACTAATAATCATAACAAAAGTAACAAATAGTACTGTAATGATTTATTTAATTAAAATCTTATTAGTAAATATATAACGATAAATTAATAATTAGGGTCATGTAGCTACGCTTAATTGATAATAATTATCTACGGTCAGATTTTATAAATTAATAAAATTAGAAATTAATTCTTGTGTATTGAAACCAGATAGATAATGTAAGACTTATTAGGCTAAGACTTAAGAATGTGGGGATATACAACGTAAAATAAAAAGACTAAATCTTTTAGTAATTTTGTACCTAAATTATCTTTAGTTCTATTAATGATTCAGCAAATCACTAAGGTAAAACAAATGCGGATGAAGAAATAATAATAGTATTTAAATGCTTAGTACAAAAATATACTTGAAAGAAAATAAATTCGTATATTAATAGGATACTTTAAATTAATAGAAAGATCTAAGGACTATTAAAATACATTACAATTTTACGTAAGTTTAAATTGAAACAGTCTTAATTTATCAACGCTAATATTTAACGAGGAATAGTATACAAACTCGATATGAATAAAAAAATCAATTATATCAATCTTTACGAGAATGTAGAGTCATATTTAGAGGATTAAGACTTAGTATATCAACTGGACTATCAATAAACCAATAACGATAATAATAAAAATAGTGAGAATAGTAACACAACTGATAATAGTATTTCAATAATTATGTTAATAGCAAATTTGAAAGTATATAATATTTGGGAAGTTTATATATAGTATAACAGTAAAATTAAAATATCAGATATTATGAATTTACACGAAATCAAATTTGGATTAGTTATATAGATAAATATATATAACAAATATGGAACTAACTCAAATTAATGAATTAATAAATATTAGACTGTAAATTTTAGCGCGGAGAACTTAGACATTCCTATTTGATAGAATTTAGTTCAGCATAGTGAGCTTAGAAATTATCATCTTATGAATATAAATTGGTGTAAAGAACCTAGAGACAAACATATTATAAAATAGAAATTAGTTTAGACCTTAGTTGTAGAAAACCAAATAGACTTGTGTTTTCTTTCTTTGTTGTTTTGACTCATTTAAAATGAGTTGTTCTTTTCGCGCGTTTGTAAGTATGAGCAATACTTGCACTTAGTTGAGAGGTAGTAGTTCTCTATAAGGTGGGGAGTTTATGAAGACCAGAAGTATGGTTCGATTTTCGAGGAAGAAAATGGTATAAGGTGGGGAGAATGTAAGGACCCTCAAGCTCGTCAACGTTATTTGACCAGTCAAGAGTCGATTAAGCTGCTAATGGACTCGATTAATTAAGGACGAACGTTAATTAATAGAAATTAATCTAACAACAATTTAGATTCGAAAATAGTATCATTGAATAGATCTCGAAAAGTTACGTGGAATAGAGTACTCGAACGTGTCATTCGGATGTCAAACGAAGAAGATTTCATCAAATTAGTGAGAGGGGAAAATAGTCTTTTGCCATTGAACCGTCCGGGGCTACCTTTATCAATTCAGTGGATGTTCCATAGTTTTTTATTTTGGTCTTATCGGGAGTAAGTTGAGAAGATAAACCTCAGTCTTATTTTTCTTTTTCTTCGTTCTTCTTCTTTCTTTTTTCCTTTCTTCTCTTCTTCAGTTCTCTCTTTTTTTTCTCCGCCGTTTTCCATTTCAATGGATTAAGCTTAAGTCTCTCGAGAATAGTTCATAGAAGCTTGTTAGTAAGTTGAATCGAAAGCGGAGATGTTGATTATGTGGTTGAATTAGATCGAAAGGAGGAGAATTGGTTGCTGCTGTAAATCGAAGTTAGGTTTTCTGAAGTTAGGGTTTATGTAGATTGATGATGACTTACTATCCTTGATGGATGAAGAACCGAGGGGTTGATATTGAATTGAAGAGATGAAGCTTCTTTGGTGTTGAATCGAAAAGAAAAGGTAAAACATATAACTTTATTTAGGGTTCGTAATTAATTGAAAACTGTTTATGGAATTGATGTTTTGTTGATCAATTTTGAGTGGGTTTGTTCTTAATTGAAGTTTAGATGTATGTATTAGGTTTGATTTTAGTTTCTCAGTAAACCAAATCAGAAATTAGGGTTTTGAGGGAGATTCGGTGGTTATGAATTGACAAAAGAATCAGTGAATGTTTATAGAAGAGATTCAAGTAGCAGATGAAGACATGAAGAAGAAATTGATGTTTTTAGAATATCTGGTTTATAAGAGTTGCAGGTGATGTATGTATGAAACAGAAGAACAAGTGTTGAGTCTGAGATTTGGTAGAGATAGGATTGAATATCTGGTGGTGTTGAATTGAGATTGGGAGTATATAATGAAGTTGGTGTAGTTTATATTAGATTTAAATTTGAATTACAAGGGGTCACTGGTGAATGCAATGAAGAACTGGTGATGATGAATCTGTGAATGGAAGTAGTAATTGGTTGATAGAATGAGATCCAAAGTATCTCAGTTACAATCTAGTAGAGCTAGATGATTTCAGGGAATTTATGGAGTTAAGTTCAGTTGAAGATGAATGGAATTAATTGAAGAATGGTGGTGCTATTGCAATGAATACTGTTGTTGAGCCACAGATGTTATACAATGAAGGATTGCTGATATTACAAGTGATATTGTTGGCAGAGCTAGGATGGTGGTGCTGGTTGTGTTAATTAGGAGATGTTATATCTAGAGATGGTGGTTGTTACTGTAATGAGATTGCAGGTGTGGTGAACTGATGTTGGGGTGGCTTTGAAGTGGTGGTGATATATGAGAAAAGGTGAAGTTAGTACTTGTATGGGTTGTTGTGGTTGAATTGGAGATTCTTACATGAAGGTGGTGGATCTGAAATGGATGAATAGAATTGTTGAAATGATAAAGAAGAGGAATTGTAGATTCTGTTGGTGTTCATTGTACAAGAATAGAACTGACGATGATGTTGATGTGTTTGGGTAGAAGTTTAGATGAGCTTGGATTGGAGGTGTTAATGGTTTTGGAACTGAACCTGGTGGTACTGTAGAATTCAAGTTTAATGATAGTGTCAGTGAGAGCTGCTGGTATTGCAGATCTTTTAAAGAAGATGGTTTGACTTATGTGTTGGTAATGATGGTTTTGTACAATGAATGGAGATGTAATTGCTTATACTTGCAGGGGGATTTTAGAAGTATGATGTGTGGGTGACTTAACAGTTTACTTTGAAAGGTTACATTGGAAGTCACTTATCAATCAATCTAGTATGAGGTAGAGTTGTAACTATAATGAGAATGAAATGAATTGTGTTTGAAGTACAGTGTGGTCTCGGAAAAGATTGTAGTTAGAGTTATTGTGCATTTCAGTTAGAAGTTGTTTGTGCTAGAGTTGTACTTTTGGAATTGTTATTAGTAGTGTTGATTGTTTAATCTTTTGTTTCTTGATTTTAAGCCTATTAGTCATCCCAGTCAGATTATCTGATTGATTCCGTTCTTAATCTGACTTAGTATATTTAACTGAGTTAGCTCAGTGACCAGACCTGAACTGAATTGACTCAGTGGATCTTGACCGAGTTGACCGTTGACTAACTCGGACGTTGACTGTTAATTGACTTCTCCTGACCAGACGTTGACCGTTAGTGGTTGTTAGTTGGATCAGGCCTAGTGTAATGGGCTGGTTTAGTGTGCCATGCCGGATCAGGCCCGTAGATTTGGGCTTAGAGCTAATTTTCTTGTCTTGATGATTTAGACCCTTATGGTCTGAATTAGCATTTGATTGCTTCTAAAAAGTTGAAGATATCCTTAAGACTTATCTATTGGGCTATATAACCAATCTAATTGAATTAGTACACCTTGATATGCTAAAGATAGATAATGAAAAGGTGTAGAACCACAAATGGGCTTAGAACCATTGGATAGTTCACTTAGCATATGACTAGAGAAATGTATGAGATTATATTATAAGCCTTTTGGCTAATTCTTAGAGTACTTGTGTGATTAACAGTTAGTCTTTATTAACAACGATCGATTCAAAGGATGAACCAGTGGATTGAGAATCTTGAGGTAGGCGAGGCTTGTCTTCAGAACAGGTGGGAACTCTTGTAACTCTCTTGTAATCATTAAGTTACTTAAAACGGCGAGCATGATGTGTCTTATTATTTTTTAGCATGTTGAATGTAACTATATGTTCTTATGCAATGCATGTTTTGAGTGCAATTGGATGAGTATGTTGCATATATGCATTGGTTAGTCTCCTCGTGAGGATTGTCTGTGTTCTCCACGGATTCTCGCTAAGCGTTTATATATGGGTAAGGCCACGCACTAGTACATAGGTGAAGATCGGTACCCAATATTACTGTAGGTCGAAGCAACCTATAGATTACATAGACCCTAGAAGTTGTCTGGTGGCGGCTGTGGTTTGATATTACTATTTTATACCTATTTTACTATAGGGGAATGACTCTCTGCCTTGAGGATACCTGCGGGACACATCAGGGTATCACTGGGTACCGGAGAATAATAAGCCCCCAGCTATCGAATATATGGGGGAGATTTGTCGTTTACATATTATGCTTGATTGTTCAGTCTTAGTAGTATGACTGGGTTACTATGATCTCGACTCAGGAAGAAATTCTAGGTTCCTGGTAGGATGGGACCTATTGGGAACTTGCTACGCGGGGTCGAGTCATAGTAATCAAACTTTCTTATATATTCTAGACTTAGATGGTGGCATTTGAATTTATGAGGAGTACGCATTCCATGAAAGCATCATATGGTACCTGGATTCATGCTATCATTTGAGACTGGAGTTATTCTAGCATTTTCTCCTTCATTAAATGAGACGAGGTTAGGATGATATGTTTCGGTTGTTGTATTTCATCTCCGTAGATCCGTCCGGTGGTGGATCTTTTATAGATATTGTTCATGGATACAATATTTGGGGAGGAGAGTTGGAGCAATCTTCTGCTTTGTGTTTTTTGTGTATCAGATGTGCAATCATTTTTCTTTATCAGAACTATGAAGTATGTTAGTGATTACCTGATTGTTATAAAGGTATCCACTGAGCCCCCTTTTGGGATGATGTGCTCACTCGTTCTCACTTCAGTTTTCAGTTACCAGAAGTTATGGTGAACGCGAAGATATTCGTTTCCGTCTCTTAAAGATTTTAGAGTTGTTGCGAATTAGTTTAGGTTTGTACATTATTTTTGTAATCACAAACACATTATTCTATTTATATAACTTGAGAGATTTTTCATTTATAATTGTTCGAGTTGTGGGTTTAGTTTTGGGTTAAGTTTTGTATAAGAATTTCTATTTGGAAGTTAAGATATATGATTGAGATCTTTAATGTCTCATTAGGTAGTTAATCACTTGGGTTAATAAGTAGCTTAATTTTTTGGGCGCTACAATTAGTGCTCTTGTTTCTATTCTTAATGGCCCTTGGTTCATAATTGGTATTGCGTATCGTGACAATACTGAGAATCAAAGGCTTCAACTTTGGGAAAATATCAAGAAATTTGCAGTGGGGAATAATCTCCCTCGGTGTCTGATGCGAAAATTTAACGCGTGTCTTTATTCTTATGAAAAAGAAGGAGGAAATCCCGTTTCTGACAACAACATGGCTGACTTGCAGCGGTATTTGCGAGGACCTTTTGTTGGTTGTTTCTATACGTGGAAAAATAGGAAAGAGGTTGATACCCCGTCATAGTAAAATGTTATGATTTTGGGTGCTGGTTTGAACTAAACACTGATATATAAGCATTAAGATGCATGCATCACTTGGATTTATAGACATATCTTCAAAGTTAAAAATATCTTAATTATTTAACAAGATTGCTAGACAGGGTTTTAGTGTATAAAGTATCACTTTTCAATTTGGCTTATTTATAGGCTGAAAAGGCGAGGATACCCAAATATACATCAAGCTAAAAAATTTCCTACCTATAAGTCCTTTCTCCGAAAGTGATTGTCTATAGACTGAGTCAAGATAATGCAACTAATCGGTTCACACTTCGTGTGATCGTCTATGGATACAAGATCGATACAATACAACAACGAAGTATGTTTACTTGATAAAAGGTTCGGGACTTAAACAAACACAATAGGATTGCTATCAAGTAAATAGGAATTAAAGTTTGTGTAATTTACTTTAAATTATAATAACAACAATTATAATTGCGGAAAATAAAAGTAAATGACATAACAAGATTTTGTTAACGAGGAAACCTCAAATAAAGAAAAACCTCGGGACCTTGTCCAGAATTAAATACTCTCAGGATTAAGCCGTTACACAAAATTAAACCAACTTCGTATAGTTGAGACCAAGCAACTAAACCTATAGCTCACCTAGTTCCGTCTGTATTCCCACGCCTCCAACTTATGAATAAGTCACATACTTGGAACAATTCCTTTGGTTCGTATTCCAAACAGTAAAGGAACAACAAATCTGTTTGGTAACAACTCTCTTTAACCAAGTGATATGAGTTCGACAAAGTCTCTTCTGTTTATCTCAATAAATTCCTTCGTCAGGTTCTTAGATCTATCTTATTCTCAACTACCGAAGTAATTGTTAAGATTTTGCAATCAATACTTTTAATCACAAAGAATTGTATTGATGCCGATCTATACAACTAATCAATCCAATCTACCACAAGGATAAACCGATTATAGTTGGATCCTCTATACCGAAACAAGTATTGTGCACACCAAAGATTATGAACCCCAAATCAGAAATCTTCAATATCTTCTTTGTCTTCAAATCTTCTTAGATCTTTAATAAACACCTGCACACAACAACTTGAATCTCTTGTGATCAATCACGCACAGAAAGGAGTCTGTTAACAATGGATTATCACAAGACGTCTTTAGATCTACAAACAGTCTAAAGATCCCTGTCGAAACTTCGATCTAGTTTGAGTGAATCTTATATCAGAAGAGAAGATTCTCAAGCATAAACAAACTAGTTGCAATCAAAGTTCAACCACCGTTAGTCAATCAAATCAACCGAAGATATAAGATAAACCGCAATTATCTAGTTTCCCACCAACGGTACTAATAGAGCTTCTCAATCCCAAAGAAGACTTTAAACTGAGCGACCGTAAGAGATTTCGCCTAATTAGGTTACTCTCCTCTCCGAATAGGCGGCTTCACCAGTAACAACACGACCAAGGAAGTTTGCTGACACGAAGGATTAGTTTGCTAGAAATGAAAACTTCAAGTATTTATAGACAAGGAAGTTTGTACACCAAGGAATTTCCAAAACCGAAAATATTCTCAAGATATGCAATATGTTCCAAATTCGGTTTCCATAATTCCTGGAAATGCCCTGTCCAAAATAATGACCTAAAATCTCTTTGGAAAACCTTGAACTAGTAAATGCACATTACTGTTTCTCATTTTCCTAAAATAAAATTAAAAACCTTAAATAAAAGATTCTTAACTTATTTATCTTTCGATCCTGGGATTTTCTTCCTTTAGATATTAAGGAATAACTTTGAACAATAAAAGATAAACATTATTTTACGTATTCAAAGTATGTCGACATCCTTACTTTGTAAGTCCTCTTTCATTCTTACAACCTTGAAACCGATTTGCCACACTTCCAAACAAGTTTAGAATTGGTTCATATGACTTTCAAGAACTATGTGATTGATCAAGAACACTCAATCACAAATCATGGGTTTAACGGTTCTACCAAAACAAGTTTCGGTTCTACCTCCATGTGGATACTGTGCGTAGTCACACTAGCTTTCCAAAATTCGGTTGACTAGGTACTAGGATCGTTTCCCCACATATATATGATATCTAACTTGTATGTGTTGCACATGCCCATAGGATCGGTTCCCCTTTGCCTAAAAACGTCACTACACCAAATTGAAAAATTTATAACACCCAACTATTACACTTATATATGTAACAAAACTTGCTACACTTAAAAGTGTGACAACCTCAGTAAGTGTTACATTAATTCGAGATTACATTTATTTTTATTTTTATTTTGTTACACAATTTAGTGTGGCAAAGTCTTCAGTTATTTTCCTAGATTTATTTTATATTTTTATATTCCGTAAAACGAAGAGAAGTAAAAAAAAGAAAACCACGTATTAATTTCTTCACCTTCTCGCCGACTCCGCCTTTATCAGTTTTCTTGTTTCTCTCCAGAAGAAAAAGAATCCATTACCCACGTCCCCGAAACGGAAACTTCAATTGCCGGATTCTCGTTTTCTCTGAGAATACCGCTAGACAGAGAAATTTTTTGCTTCTAGGGTTTCAGAAAATAAAAATACATTCGAAGAATTCCGGGGCAAAAGTAAGCCGATGTTAAAGAATTCCTCTATTTATCTAGATCCAATTGAGGAGATTATAATAATTGATTTCATTGATACTTACGTAATCAATATCAATGTATGGTGAAGATATATTATCTTAAATTAATTCTTATTGAACTTTTCAATCTTTTTACTCATTACCTGTCTATCTCTGTCTATCTAGATTTTGTGGAGCCTTAAAGAATTTCTTGCTCAATTGACAACTGTCTCTGTGAACCCAAGTTGGAAGCTTACAAAATCCCTGCTCAAGCTCAGTAAGTATTCTATTTTAACGAATCTCTGTAGGTTAAGTGTTTGATAAATTGTCTCAGTGAACTCAAAGTAGTTTCTTTCAACTTTCATCAATCATAATAGGTTCACTGTTTGATGAGTTGTCTCGATGAATAATCTAAGAGCCATAAATTGCCCTTCTTTTTCTTTTTATTAATCTAAGTTAAGTTAAAGGATTCACTCTTCAACAACAATGTTAAGTTAAAGGATTCCTTTTCAACAACAATGTTATAGTGATCTCTATTTTTGGGTCGGACAGTGGGATAATAATCTTTCTATTACAATCAAATTGTCGCTTGCTTCTCATTCTGCTTAGGACCTCTTCACTTTTTTTCTCCATGGTAAGCTTTGGTTGCACATTTCTTCCATTAAAATTTTTTAATGTGCAAGATGCTTTATAGGCTAAGATCCGGTCCCCATTCTAGCTAAACGATATGTGACTGATTCACAAACACATTAATCAACCAGACTAACTTTATCATGTTTACAAATGACAATCACAAAATCAGATACCAAAGTTTAGCTAAGCCTTTTAGTTGGTTTTGACCACTATTTATGTTTTTTTTTTTAACATTATAGTGGGTTCATCTAGCAATCTTATGTTACTGAACCTGGTTTATGAACTGGGCATTTTTTGTGAAGATAGGTCCTCAGAATTCTCAGTTCTTACCATCCACAAACAAGAAAGAATGGAATGCAAAAGATGATGCTGATTCTGTTTTGACTTACAAATCTGCACTGGTATAAATTTTTTTCCCCTTCGCCATAGTCATTTTTTGTCGTAAATTGATATTTCAAGTCACATGCCTAAACTATGCATCCAGTAACCTCAGCAGAGCGCAAGGCAGAGAGTCAACTTATTGATACTCATATAATCCAAATAACTTTCCACTTCCCTTGTTTTGACCTGTTCGTTTTATTGGTGTAGCTTTTTGCTCCAGTTGGAAACTGCATATAGACACTGTCTGCGAAGGTTGGAGTGGAGTTGGTGGGTAGGAGAGGTTTGGTTCTGTTGCAAAATCTATCATATCTAACATCAATATTTTTTGTCTATTAAATCGGGTCAATAATGTTGTTTTAATCATTTATTGTTATTTTCAGATTGGCTAAATATTATGAGATCAAAATCCCTCTATTTTCTTGATTAATTTCTTAACAATCTTATGTTTCCTTGGGTCTGTTTCTAATTCGCTTTCTTATTGGTAAAAGCAAGAATGGGAAACTACAGGTATTTTGTTGCCTGCAAGTTTCTCTGTTCAGTACTCATGTAAGTAGAAGTGAATCTTTTTTGAGGAGACTATGATTGTTAAGTTTCTATAGTAGAGGTACTCTTGATTTTTGTTACCTTGAATTGTATCTTATTAACATTTGTAATAAATTTTTCTGTACAGGATTAAAATGCCCAAGCATGGTGTATCTTAGAGACAATAAAGAACTAATGGAAGTAGCTGAAGATAGTGTGTCCAGAAGGGTTTAGGTGAGCAGATCTGGGAAAGTCTTGGAGGGCAGAATGATGAAATGAAAGAGTAGCTGGTTATGATGACATTAGAAGTTTCTTCTGCAAATGTATATTGTAATTTTGACTTTCTGACTACTTGTTTGTAGCCTTATTACTTTTAATGGAATGACTTATATGATATTTTAATGCAATTCGATTTTTTATACTACTTCGCTGAATTTGGGTTTAGAATAATGTCTCTGGGGTGGATGTCGGACAGGCGAACTATATATATATATATATATATTTTTATTAATTACTACCAAGATATGTGACACTAATATGTGTAAAACTCTTGTCACACATTTAAGTCACACTTATTAGTGTGACGTTGATGTGTAACAAAAGAATAACACCATATTTATTACACTAATAAGTGTGACATTAAATAATATGTGACACATATTTGTGTAACAAAATCTCTGTTTTGGTGTAGTGGTTGCACATGTCCATAGGATCGGTTCCCCTTTTTTCTAAAAACTTGTTGCACCCCATACAAGGATCGATTCCCCTTTGTGGTGTGTTGCACCTCTTACTAGGATCGGTTCCCCTTTACCCAGAGTCGGTTATACACAAAATCACAAACTCGATCATACCATCTCAGGTGATTACTTAAGATAAAGTTTCACTAATAAAAGTCATACCAATACATAAGTCAGGCCTTTGTGAATAGTTTTACCAAGAACATAAACTAGTCATGAGCGGTTATACTAAATCACACATGTTGGTTGTTCACAAGATATGCAATGAATAACAATATCAATAATGCCTGGAGATTTCCTTTTCGATTCATAAAACAAGTTTATGAACTTACTTCCTTAAAACACATGTAAAAACATTGTTTCCTAGGATGAAATCCTCACCTCATACCCATACATAATCACAATAGCATTCAAACGATTATGTCGATGTCTTATCTACAAAGTTTAATGGTTAAGCAATAAACTTCGTATTGTATTCCTTAATACTATGTCTATATATAATGTTCATGCTTCGCAGTTTTGTTTTCAATATGCACGACTTGAAAGATACGTTAGGGAATGAAACAATTCAAGTCAAATATCCCTAACCTCAAGTGGAAGGATGATGTTGTCGTTGTAGCTTCTTACTTCTTCACTTTTTCAAGTCTTCGCAATACTTGTAATGTCTCATATCCTAATACTTTCAAGCTAACCTATACGAAGCTGACTCTAGTACATAATCAAGCGACTCTTAAAATGAGTTTTGATTCACTAAAATATGAAAACCAAACTTGACATACCAACGCTTGGTGGGTTCAACCGAGCTATGCTCTAACATAGGCTAAAATGAAAAAGTGAAAGTATCACTTTTCTAGAAATGGAGGTAGTATATATCTTCACAATTATCGTTGAACTAAACAATGATACGTAAGTTGTGCATTACTTGGGTTTATGGACAGATCTTATATGTATTCTTTTATTGAATTTGACAAGAGTAGACAAGGTTTTAAATTTTCAGAGTTATTCTGGATTCAATAGAAAGGAGTAAACATGCATATGTAAAAAATAGTACATGACCTTTTGCATTTATTTGGAATGACCATACAATTGCAATAAATTTCTTGCTTTATTTTGGCACGAGTATAGTAAGCTAGGCATATCTTCACAATTATCTCTGAACTAAACAATGGTGTGTGACATACTTGCATTAATTGAATTTTCAACATATCTTCTCTATTATCTTTGATTGAATTTGACAAGATTAGAAAGTTGTCTTTAATTTGGAAATACTAAACAAGGTTTTGCAATAATAGGGCATGATAACATGTGTTGACATCCCAATTTCGCCACCCCTTTGAAAAAATAACAGTTTTTACGCTTCAAAACAACATGCAAGAGATGGCTACAAAATCAATAGTGTCGGCAAGTCAGTGAAAATAACAAAAAGTGAGAAATATTACTCATTCCCCACCAACACCCCACTCGACATCACTCTCTTACACGCCTTACTCGCCAATCATTACCGAAAGAACCAAACATAAATTCATTATTTTTTTTCATACTTTTCTCATTGATTTTATAAATCAATACAAATACATTTAAAAAAAACAACAAAAAAGAAAAACGTTTCTTACAACTCCACCCATGTACGAAAGTCTTCTGTAATATTTTTATCCCATTAACATCTTTTTTCTTTCCTCAATTCTTGATGTTATACACATCGACCTTTTCTTCCACCCATTCGGACCAAATCAACAAAAAGATAAAAATATTTAAAAAAAAAAAAACTATCCCATTAATCCTCATTAATCAGTTTTATCAGCCAATAAAAAGTGATTGTACTTCAAATATGGGATTATAACTTTTATCCTTCCTTTTCTTCCCATTCCCTTCCTTTGCACCCAGTTATAACTTTTATCCTTTTTTGGGTGCTGATAAACACTTTTGTTTCTAATTTGTCTCAATTCTATATATTGTTAGTGCTTATTTTTGTAATGATTATGTTTTTTTTTTTGTAGTTGTTCAGAGAAATAAACTTTTGTGGACAAATTGGCTAGAAAAGTGATTTTTGCACCTCATGGAGAAATTATTTTAAAGGCACCCCAGAATTTGCTTAGGACACCCCAGGAAGATAGGAGACAACCATCTTCTTCACGAATTATAAGAAAATTTTGACGGAAAAAAATTAGCTTCACCTACGTATCTTCTGTTTTGGTTTCTGAGAGATTTTCTTGAGATTTTCTCATACAATTGGGTTGGTTTGGACCTGTTACAGTTAAACAGGCTTTGTAATAACCTTAGAATCGGGGAAAAAGGAGATTGATGTACACAACAAGACACGAGAATATCTCTGGAATTCATACTCTTTTCCAAGTTATATATTTATTTTTGGTAGTTGGCGTGTGGATGGACGGAGTTTTACTCTAATAGAGACTTATATCAGCGAGTTTGGAGTGTGTCAACACAAGCAGACGTGTGAAGACATAAAAAAAAAAACGAAAATAATTCCCGTGATATTGCAAAGAGAGTAAAGAGAGGATATTTTCCATTAAAATCGAGAGATTTGGATCCTATGAGTATATAAAAGAGTTTTGGGATCGAGTCACAAAAAAGGGACATAGAGTTTGGAAAAGAACAAAAAGCTAGAATCGAAGTAACTTAAAGTTGTAGTCAAAGTTTTCTGTTGTTGCAGAAAATTGAAGAACAGACTGTTGTTCAAAACTGTTGTTTTTTAATAGTGTCTATAACAGTCCATTCACAACGTTTAATTTTAATTTACAACAAGTGCTTTGTAACAGAGAGTTTGTAACGCCTATACAACATTGCAAATTCCTGGTTTTAATAATTTTCTCTCCTTTTCATCTTTGGAAGCACTTTTGAGCCATGAGTAATTATTTTGAGCGTGTTCCCAACATGAGGAGCTAAACCCCATTGTTGGGGCAACAAAGGAAGTTATCTTTCCAATGAAAAAGTGGTATTTCTTATTTATTTAATTTATGTATTTTTTAATAATTATTTGCTTAGATAAAATAGTACTTACTGATTTTTGTTAAGCAATTGTGATTCTTATTGATGGAGCATGCTTAGACTAGGGTTTTGATGTCCCATGCTTTTGATTTATAATTGTTATTCTGAAAATCTACTTTTACAATATTTTAGAATCAAATTGAATATGTGAACTACATAATTATAGTTATTGAATTAAAATCACTTTGAGAATTGGGAAATAGTGGAATATTCTTAGCTTCAGTATTCTTTTAATTTTGATATTACCTTTGTCTGAGTTTTGTTATTTTTAATTTTAGAAATTTAGTCTAAAATCAAAATATACACAAGTCTTGAATGAATTGTTTTTACCACTATGTTATAATCATATCAAGTGCCTCCCACAATGCCCATTCTACACTATTATATAAACTCACCCATATTTACTACCAAATCACTACATTTTCATCTTACAAAACAATTTTATTTCATACATACAAGAAAGGAAAGACCGAGGAAAAAAAGAATGCGAGAGGAGTGAAAACATCAAAAAAGAAGAAGAAGAAGAGGCCTTATTGCTGGTCATTATCAACTACTCTGCATGTAATATTACCCATACTTAGATCTTAAACTTTGGGATATGGTTTATTTTAAGTATTAGTTATGGTATAATCAATATTGCTTCCTATTAAAACCCAACATATCAGATTTGTCAATCAAGTATCGTATTTAAGTTTTTAAGAAATTGACATTACATTGTCAATACTTGACTGCTTTTAGCATACTTATAGAAAGAATGACCGTCGCGCACAAGCTTTCTACGTTTAAATATTATATATTTGATATAATCGCCACCTTTATTTTCCTGATTTTGTAGTAATCTAAATGCACGAATGGGATAGTCTTCCATCCATTAATAACACATCGCATATTATTTATGCATTGTCATGTTAAAAAATTTATTTTATCATTTGAAGTATTTTATGTGGAAAAAATATAAGGGTAAACATAAAATGATCTTGCATCTCATATGGGTCACATGTATACACCTGTACACTTAAATTAATTTGTACGTAATGAATCCTCTACCCGGATAAATCTAAGTGTTGATATGAAGCGGATTCCCTCCCACATTAGGTCCATTGTTAAACCAGTTAATCTTTTATCCCATTTTTATGGGATAATTTGCAGATTATCAGTTTAATTTTGAATTCCATCCGATCTCAAATTTGGACTCTGATGAGGTGTCGAACTCGTAAAAATAAATTCCTTATTTCTCTTTAAACTAACTAGTAGTATACGGATAAGCAGGTTCGTTCCTAAGGGAGAGTTGAGCTAAAGTTGTCGATTCAATTTCTGTATAAGAAATATGCAAATATGAGGATGGATATGATCAAGGACTCATTCTCGGTCACGAAACGTGAATCTTATTGATATGGCTAGTTTCTGCAAAGTATCTTGTTACTAACAACCCTATAATAATTAGTACGCTCAACTATTCCGTTATTATCTCCTAATCTCACCAAATACGGAAGCGCTCGACTACCGGATTCTACTTGCCAAGTTTCCTAGAAGTACGCTCTGTAGGTGTGACTTAAACAAGTGCTTTAAGTTTTATGAGATAAGGTTGCTCCTAGTGATGAACTCAAAAGCATGAATCACCTACTAGTGTCAATTTCTACATACGGGTACTTAACAAAGTCCCATCACCAATACCCATCGCTACTTGTGTTTGTATTCTCTAGACAATTACGGGTCAAAGAAAACCAAAACTAGCAATAAAATCATCAAGTAACCATTCGATTTGCAACTTAAACGATTGAGAAATAAATTCATAAACATTTTTAGCATAGTAGAGAATGAGCAATAACAATATAGTTGCAAGAAAACAGGTTGTTTAAATATCAATTCGAGTTCATATTCGGACGTTGAAATCACCCCTAATCAAGAATGCTTAGCTACTGGAGTTCACGGTTAACACAGCAAATAAAAACAGGAATACAAAACCAAACAGCCGCAGAGGAAGTTGAATATGGACAGTTGTTGGTGGATGGTATGGCATGGTGAGCATGGAATGGTAGTCGCGAAGTGGTACTGCTGCTGGCTTGGTGCTGTATTGCGAGTTTCCTGCTGCCTGTATGCTGGTGATGGAATGGTGCGACAGACTCTTCAAGTTGCTGCTATATGAGATGGAAGTGAGCTGGAGGTATTTGCTATGAAGGTGGTATAGGTGATGGATGTATCTGACAGCAAAGTGAAGGTTCTGAAGATGATATGGTGCAATTAGTGGAGGTGAAGGTGATGGATGAACTGGTGGTATGAACAACAGCTGGTGTTGGTGGTGGGATGTATGCAGATGGAGTGCTGGAGGTAATGGAATGGTATACAGGTGGAATAGTTATGCAGATGTGATGGAGATGCAAAAGATGATGCTGGTGAATGCAAGTGGTGATGGAAGGGTTTGGAGAGGAGCAAAAGCTCCTCTCTTTTGGCTGTGAACGACAGTGGTAATGGGGGTGTGAGATGATCCTCTTCTGTAGCTTTTTCCAGGCTTTTATAGTTCTCAATTCCCTGTAAACTCGTAACCTAAACAGCTCCAACAAGCAAAACTCGGCAAAATCACTTCTTCTTGGCTGTTACGGACCCAACTATTTCTTCGCAATTTCCAGATCCTGTCTTCAATCTGAACCATTAAACACCAGCCACAAAAACTATTTGCCACTGAATTTCCGGCCAAGTCTTCACTCATTGTGCCCTGTCCTTTTAAGCCTCTAAATCATGTCTCAACCCATTCAATCATAGACCCAATGACAACAGCTTGTCTTCAGAACTAACTCTCCGGTCACAGTAAAACCCAAATGTATACATTACTCGCACCAGTAATTCCGTGTTGTTCTTAAACTCAAAACCCTGTCCTGACCATTCACAAAGATTTACAGAAGTCCAGGGCAAACCTGGTTGCAGATGAATCTGAAATGTAAAGAACTACTCGCTCAGACATTTTCTCAAACATGTAATGTACGTCTTGCAAACTGTTGAAAGATAGAGCTCTGTTGGATTTGTAATCTTCCACAGCTCCTTCCCTGCACAGAATTCATACATAGTTTTCACATTAGTTTATGCCCACAACTCACATCTATGATCGATCAGACAATCTCCCGTGCCCATGCGACCTAGCCCCAGCGTTTTAAATTTGTGGCCTACATTTCAAGGTTCTGGTAGCAAATTCGGCATATGAGAAAGCCAATTAACAACCCAGGGTACAGAACCAAGACTAAATATTTGGAAGTGTAGGAAATAAATTTCATATGAAAATGGAGACAAAAATTTACAACATTCGTAAATAAAATTATCTTACTAAGCCATAAATGAGTGACGCGTGGCGAGTCCAACTCAACAAAAATGAAACACGGTATGTCACTAAGTTCGGGGGGGCTCCTTCTTGTTTGTAGTTGTTCAAACTTGAGAACCATCCATTGTTCTCGAAAAAGTGAATTAAACGGTTTATTTATTTTAATATATTGGGAATGCTTTTTCTTGTTATGACACACAGCATCATGAAATTCATGTAAGGTTCAGGTTAAGGGCAGGAAAATCATTCCCTCGACCCGAGGGAGAGGATTGTGTGTTGAGTAAGATTTTTAGAGCATGAATTGTATTAGTTCCCTGTAGAATGTAGTTGTTTCATTTGCATGTAATTTGAGTTGCACAACAATAACGTATTATTATAAGTAGATAGGATCATTTATTTTATTTTTTATTTTTTTAATTAAAGATCATTTTTATTTGCAAATGAGGATTTGTTGTTTCTTAAAAGAGAATGAGTTAGGAATGAATTCTCTCAAACTCCCTCAAACTCTCTCAAACTCCCTCTAATAAACTCTCTCAAACTTCCTACACTTCCCCAAACTCCCTAAACTAGAAAACACCAAACTTCCTCAAGCTCCCTGCACTCTCTCAAAATCCCCAAGGTTCAAACTACACTCAACTCCCCGCAAATCACTCGAGGACTAACCCCTTGTTGGTAAAGGACATGCAGGTGACCCCTAACATCTTCACATCTGTTTTTAGCAATCTTCCTCCTCAAAGGCCTTGACAAAATAAGCTCTCACGTTGAATGGTGATCAAACACTCGCTCCCTATTGGTCGAAATAAGCCTTTTCTAATGTAGGAGCTATGGTGAGGACACTTGGCATAACCCTGTTGGTCCTAATATTAAGAATTAGGTTACACTTTGTTTACACCAAATATTTAACCCTTAGTTAATAACCCTGTTGGCAAACAGGCAGGTGGACAACACTTCTTTTATAGCTTGTTTGGATACAGAAGTAGAAGCAAGAAGTGCTTCTGGACTTCTCAGAAGTCCTTCTCAGAAGCTAAAAAAGCAAATAAGTTAAGTTTGGCAACTGCTTGACTTATAAGTTAAGAAGTCAAAAAGCAAGTTTGGCAACATAACAAGGATGGAAGTCAAAATATGTTCATTATTGTATAACTACTGTATTATAAGTTCATGGAATCCAAAACAAAATATATCAAACATCCAAATTTAGCGTGAACAAGGTAAAAAGATTGTGTTGTGTGTATATCCAAAGTAGCCCTCGGTGAAGATCTTGTGATAAAATGACCTCTTTCCCGCAGGCCTTGTATTAGCTGATGTGATCAACCAACGAAATTCAGTTTGAACCAATGACGACGAAATTCACCTGCAATTGATCAAAAATATAGCTAGTTAGCCAGTGATACTAAGGTTAAGAAAGCAACATGTTCATCATTTCTTTCAGTTATGTTCAGTTGAATTAATAGGTCTAACAAACTAAATACCCACTGAATTTTTAACGGCTTCAATAGATTGTGTCGGAAAATTAGGAAAAATATCAGTCATTTTGTACGAGGTACAGACAATACAAGGATGATCAACCATAACAGTGACTGACAGTGCTCTGTATACTGCAAAGGAGTAAAGCCCACTCTTACAACACTAACATGTTTCTGTTTTAATACTAGCACAATCTACTGAACAATCACTGTTGCTTAGGTGATTTAAACAAGTAATTGTACCGTTAAAGTTGTAGTAGCATCTATCGTACATACTGAGAGATCAGAACAAGGTTTCACTGGTTTTTCTTCTTTTTTGGTTTAACCCCAGCGTATTACGGTTTAGTTCACATCAACCCAGAAAAAATCAAATCCATCTTCAACATGGAACAGAAGAAAAACGTGAGCAACTACTTACAAGCCTCTTTACAAAATCTCCCATCATCACCTTGAAAAATGAGGGTCTACTGTGATATTGCTGAGCACCCGTTTTCTTGTTTATGTCTCCAGTCAAATTTCACAGGAGAAAAATGAAGAAAAAAAAGTGAAACTACCAAGAGTAGTGAAAATGTCAGTGCCGCTTAATTTTTCAGGAGTAACAATGTCAGTGCCACTTGATATCAAACGGATACGTACCCGCTCCAATGCAACTTACAAACATGTTATGATTAACAAATCCCACCTTATGGGAAGTGCAGGTTTCATTCTTTTGGGTCTGCACGAGTTTGATAGTGACCGGAAGATACTTTAACGTCTAACAGTATAATAATTAAATCCCTTATTTTGCAATTACATAGTGCAACTCAAAGTCATGTGTGCACTTACTCAAACAAATCCCATATGAAGATAATCTGCAGCAAGGTGTAATCAGTACTGGAAGCTATATCATCAAGAAGGCAATATGGAACTAACGTGTGGGCTACAAAATCACTAAGGACTAAAGTCTGGGTCTTGACATGGGACAAACAAGAGACAACCATATCAACCCAAAACACCAATTCATGCCTCCTAAGGTTCAATCATTATAATATCATAGTAAAATCACTGAAAAAATTGCATCAATAGGGTGAAGTATTCTACACATTAGAATCAGCACTATGTTAAAGAAATAACAAATCCCCAATTTGGATAAACCCTAAAACACTCAATCAAATTAAAGATCAACAATCTAAAGATGTATGAAATTAAGTAAATTATTGTTATCATATGTGTAGGATTTACCTCATTTTCAAAGCTTTAAACAATCAATTAAAATTCTGTAGCAATTCTTCTCTTCCCCTGTTCCGATTCCATCTCCCGTTCACTTTCAATCTTTTCTCTTTTGTTTACTGCTAGCTAGCATAGAAACAACGGAATTACTATTTGATTGTCGTAATTTTTCCAAACCCATTGATTTTTTTTGATCGATCAATTGCGACGACGTCAACTTATCCCTAAAATAGGGTTCGAAACCTAATCCAAATATTTATAAGCCAACAAAAATGTTGGAATCCTTGTAAGATAAATAAAAAAGACTACCAGTAAAATGAAAAAAATATGTATGAGATGTGAACATTCATTTCTCTTAAAAATGAAGTTTTTTGATGGAGGAAAGAGAGAAAGAAGAAAGAAAGAAAGAAGATGCGAAGAAGAAAAGAGATGAAGGATAAAAATGAGAGCGGGTCCCACCAGAAGCTACTTCTTGCGAAAGGGAGAAGCCAACCTTTTTGCTTCTCCACGGAGCTCATTTTCGACTTATAAAAGCATCTCCAACAGAGGATGAAAATATTTTTTTTAGTGACACATAGAATTTTAGACCCCCATTTAGTATAAAAGCATTTCCAATAGTTAGGGCCTACAAGTTAGGAGAGATCAAATATTAAATACGAAGGTATTAAAAAAAGTCTAAACTACACCTTCTGGATGACCCTTAACTAATTTCATGTCATCAATTTTATTTTTAAAAAATAAATTGTAATATGGAATCAAGCTAAATATATTTTTTCGAATGTTTATATAAATCTAAAATACATTGTACAACCTTAATTATTGGAGATGGGTTTTAGTATAAAGGGTCTTATTAAAATCCATGATAAAATCTAAATAAATGGAAGTCTAACAATGAGATTTTTTTGACCTACCGATCGAGATGCTCTAAGCAACTTCTATAAGTCGATCTATTTCGGCTATCCAACCTTACTTTCGATTTTTTGACTTACAGAAGTCAATAAGTTACTTCTATTTGAGTATCCAAACGGACTATCAGTGTTTTGACCTAAATAATTTCATTACACCGTATTTACACCAAATACTTAACGGTACATCAGTAACACCGTAATAGGTGGACAATACTCGCGTCAAACTGCTATGACGGACATTTTTTGGCATATAAAGTCTTAAACGTGGATTTTTTTTCTTTCCTATCTATTTCGTCCTCTCTGAAAACACTTCTACCCGATACAGATTTCTCCGATTTATCTCTGTATGGTTCGCTTATCATTATTTTCATTACTGTTTACCTCTTTAAGAGGAGATATTGGCTGTGCTTTGAAGAGGTCAGGATCTCGAAATCTACTGCAGCAGACCCTAATTTATCAATTTCTGATTCGTTTTTATTCCGTATTATTAAGTTACTCCGTTAATAAATTAGGGTTCTAATAAGATTCATAAGATTGTTGTAATTTAGGGTCTTAGGTTGGGCAGAATTAAGGTTTTTTTTGGTTTAGCGAATTCTAGGGGTTTTTTATCCTCCTCCTCATCCATCAATAGTACTAATAAGAATCTTTTCAAATTTGAGGATGCTGATTATTATGGTGTAAACTTGAAAGAAAGTAGTGCTGAAACCATCTCCAAATAGAGATTTTTATTCCAATTTTTCCAATTTGGGGTCGGTTAAACTTATCATTAATAGCTTATAGTTTTGTATCTGAACATTGGCTTATTATGTTTTCTATTCTGTTAATTAAGGCCGAGAAGAACAAAGTGGCGGGATGCAGAATTCAAAAAGAAGCTACAAGAGCAACCAAAAGGTAATCCACCAGCATAAAGGACACATAGAGATTTTATTTATCTGTTACGGAACCGTTAATTATCAGGGATTGTGTAAAATCTTTTATGATGTTATTTGGAGTTTTATATGGTTTTAGAATATCACGTCTGGGAATAAAAGAAAACTCATTGAACTTGGAGTTTAATTATCATTGTATTTAGGTTAGTTTTGTGGTGTTGTGGTATTATTGTTGTTTTGCAATATATTTTGCACCCTGGCCGATTAGAATGGGTTGATGAAGTTTTAAATTTTCTTTCCAAGACGTTTAAGGTTTCATTTTCTTCCCAATATAATAGATGCTGTTCTATAACGAACTCGATGTCTTCTAGAGTACAACCAGCCAATATAAGAGGAAATAATGATGCCAGTTTATTTTCCATGCACTCGCTACTTCTGTCAGTCGTTATAAAACATTAATATGTGTATATATGTGTATAGATGGACGAACGTTCGCCAGGTGATTGAAAAAAGTGCAGCAAAGCTCTGCAGGGGATTTGCAAGTAAGCTCTTGCGGGTTTTAATACAGTTATGATGTATGTTTCTCTTTACTTTTTTATTAACCAATAACTTATGTGAACACGTGGTTTAGGTCTCTGAGCTGTGTTTTGATTCTATGATAAACATGCTAGACGAACACTTTGTCAGCTAAATATGTCTCAGAATATTGTTACTGAGTATTCTAGACAAAACACTTTGGCAGCTAAATATTTCTTTCGTAAGATAATTAATTCTGTCATGAGGTTTAATGTGATTGCCAAGGTAGTCGGTATTCTTTATTGCACAACTTTCACGTTTCTTATTAATATTTTTGTAATGAGTATGCCATTGTAGTAAGGTATGGTAACCAATGATTCTTTAGGAAAGTCCTTTCAGTCCTGATACCATCAGCTCTTGCTCAGTGTATAGTTAAAGATAGTCCTCTAAGTTTGGATGCTATCTTTTTTACAGGTAAGTGATACTTTGGTAAAATTTGTTCTTTTTTCTTATTTTCCTTTGTTTTGGGTTTGTTGATTTATGTGAGTTTGGTTTATTTAATTCTACTTATTTATGATTCAAATTTTTTAGTGTTGATTTAGTACCAAATTTAGGGATAAGACCTTGCAAAATCCACCGCAATTCGTGTTGTTTTTGTCGAACATATTGAAAATTGATGCTTGATTATGAGTTATTATCGGAGTATGTTGTAGTCTATAGAAATTCAATTGCTTTATACTTTTTTCTGTCTTTGTGGAGTTACAAAGTAACTCATGATTTCAGTTTAAATTTTGAACTGTCGCCCCCTCATGAATTGACCAATTCGTGTTGTTTTTGTCGAACATCTTGAAAATTGATGCTTGATTATGAGTTTATATCGGAGTATGTTGTAGTCTATAGAAATTCAATTTCTATATTTTTTTTTTCTGTCTTTTTGGCGTTATAAAATAAGTCATGATTTCAGTTTAAATTTTGAACTGTCGACCCCTCATGGATTGACCTTACAACCCCATCTATGGATATGTTGTCTTTAGAGTGATTGTTCTGATATAAGATAAGAGTAAAGAGGTTTTTCTAGGGTTGTTGCTACTAATTGCTTTGGTTAGTTATTGTCGATGCAGAAGTGACATGTGAACAGTAATCATTCCATCACTGCAACATTGGGTCCTGGTAGGAAAGGACAGATCAAGATTACTTATAAGGATTCCACTTAGAATAGCTGATGAGTACACACCTAGCTTATTTGAGATCGGTACAACTGTCAAATAATTGCAATTGATATTTCAATTCAAATATGACATGAGCTATCTATAAATTATGTGATTTAAAAAGAGCTATCTATAAATTATGTGATTTAAAAAGTTTTGTAGACTTAGGCGTTTCTCATTTCTTTTCGGTATCCTTGGGTTCTACTGACCTATCAGTGATATTTTTCTTGCATTGGTATCGTTTATTTCTTGTTTTTCTGCAAATTTTTCCTTAACCAGAATTCATTTTTTGAATTTCCCATTGTAGAAGCGGAGAGAAAGAAATTCCAAAACCACTTCTTCTACGTACAAAGGGGGACAAATAGCATTGCAAGAGCATCTATTGGATTCTCAAGAAAGAATTCAAAAACAAGTAGAATCATTCAATGAACTTGAGGTAGTATATATAGTTGCTTACTTTTACTTTTGTTGAGCTAGACTAGAAGGGCATGTTACATACGGAAGGGACATAGATTTTTGTTTATTATGGAGTCCACTACATACTTTACTTCTTATTCTCTGCAAGAACCAATTTTGGATCTGCCCAATAAAGTAGCAAGCCAGGCTGAAGCCAAGGGATTTGGATTTTGCATTTAGTATCTTTGTCATAGGGATTTGACTTTAGCATTGGAGTTTCCTTAATGCTTAGAGCAACTGCAGTGGACGACTAACCCAAATTTTTAGTCGAGTGAGCTGGCGTAGTGGGACGGACCATCGATCAAAATTTGATTAAAGAGTAAAACCCAGACCAAATTTGGTCGGCGATCAAGACCAAACCCAAATATAGTCGGGCGTTTATATAATGTCCGCCTACCCGACGGGCGTTGGTATAATGTCCGTTTATAGCCGCGCGTTCGTAAAGTTAACGCCTGGATGGGGCGTTGGTTAAATGTCCGCCTGGATGGGGCGTTGGTATAATGTCCGCCTGGATGGGGCGTTGGTATAATGTCCGCCTGGATGGGGCGTACGTAAAGTTAACGCCGGGCACCCAGGCGCACATAATGTTAACGCCTCTCTTGGGGCGTTGATATAGTCATGGCCTGCCTCACAAAGTTTTCAAAACTTTGCTTGGGGCGTTAACTATATCAATGTCCCATTTTTATTTATTTATTTATTTTTTTTGAATATGTCGGGCGGAATCTTTACAAACGCCCCATGTCAGGCGTTATCTTTATCAACGCCTGATTCCAGGCGTAAGCTTTATCAACGCGCGACCAAATATACTCTTTTCCCACTATGCCACATGACGGACTAAACCCAAATTTGGTCTTTTTTTTTAGTCTTTGGTTATACTCGCACCACTGTGGACGCTCTTAGCGAATAAATCGTGGTGGATTATATCTGTTTTGTGAAACTCTAAATTTTTGTTTTGTTTGTTGCAATAATCAATGTCGTTTGTTAATCAATATTTGTGCATGAAATCGTTTTAATGGGGTATTGTTCTTTTAGCTGATATATAGAATTATGTTATATGATGAAAACTTTATTTTTTCCAACTATCATTCTTTTCCTATTTTCCTCCCTAAATTTTCTTGATTAGCTACATGGTAAATATCTTAATCTCCAATCATCACTGTAATACTTTGGGTTTATGCTCATTTTGCATTTTTATGCACTTCAACTTGCTGCGATGAAGGTAGCTGGGAGGGTTGTGTATCCCTCTTACAAGAGTGATTCTAGGTTTATACCGTGTCAGAGAAACATGGTGGGACCCACGGACCCGCCCAGGGGATTACAGGGGGTGCATTACTTGGCCGTTGTAGCCAAGCCACGGTGAACTTAGAATTTTCGCTCCTACAATCCAAATACCAAGCTTGAGATTTCCGCTGTGGACATCACCTGAGGCTGCTAAGAAAGTAATCATAACATTTGATTAGGGTCTGGGCACCTGAATCAATGTTCATGACGTCCTTCTGGGTTGTCCCTCGGAACATAAACTAATCAGTCTATGACAGTATCTCTTAGCCAATGGCCTGATGTGGCCGAGCAAAACCAGATCGGCCATTTTTGCCTCGCAGTTGGGTACTTTTATGATGCCTGTGAAAGCTGCGATCAAAAGTTCTTAAAAGAATCTAAAGACTTAAAGGCCTAGACAAATAAAGCTAACCCTCGCTTTGTATTGGCCGAAGTAAGATTTTTTTGTGGCTTTTGTGAATCGAGATTTTGGGTAAGTACTCTTGGCAATGTATGATTGGTTTAAAAATTACAAACTCAAAAGGAAAACTTGACTTATCGTGTTTTGAGTTTTATGGGTGTACAAATTCAATTCGGAAGTTCAGTGCCTACCATATCAGGACTCCTTTTTTAATGCATCGCCGCGGGGCAGCGCGAAGCCCAGCGCACACCAAGTTAGAAGAAAGAAAATGCCCGGTGTGTAGGACGGGCACAAATCTAGTTGGTTTTTAATAGCACATGGTTACCCAGAGTACTGATTGCCTTGTGCTTCACTAATTTGCTGTTTTTAAGACTATGAAGCCACAGTACTTCAACTCCGCCAACGCCTAATGTCTCCGAGCAACGAAATAAACTCGTATTTGTCTTCTTTCGCATCGCATGACCCCAAAGTACCTATAAAATGCAAAAGAAACATAATATACAAAAATACAAGAGAAACAACTAAGAAAAGTATAAGAAATTGATACTCAAAAGATGTATTTTAGGCACCTATCAAACTTCCCCATACTTAATCTTTGCTAGTCCTCGAGCAAACAAAACAAAACTAAAATACAACAACTCCGTGTCGTCGAGGCTACGGTTACTTTTAGCATGGATAACAAGCCTTTAAACCCCTAGGTGTCCCTAGTGGACGAGTTATAGTCTCGTGAAGGTTTACAAGAGATGTACCTACAAAACTTTTTACTCCAAATTCCAGATACCTGTGAAAAATCTATGAACGAAACCAAAATGACTACAGGAGGAAGTACCCAGATGCAAATCCAATTCATATATAAACAAAGCTCTACTCAGAAAGTCGAACAAACCATAGTACTCGGAATCTAACAAACCACAATCACATATGAATAGATTAAGAAGATGGATATAAATATGGATGGTTGCGGTGTTGCTAAAGTGAACGGTGTTTCCCATATCTGTCTGAAGGTCACTACCAAGATGAACCTATGAATCCTATTGGATTGAGATACTGGTCTGAATTCTAATATCAACTCAGCTGGCATATACAAGGGAACCAGTGGTCGATAATCCTGATTCTAGATCAACTCGACTGGCAAATACAAGGGAACCAGCGGTCGATTTATTAATTGAACAATAATAATAATAATTTTTTTTTCTTTTTTGTTTATTCTTTTTTTTTTCTTTTTGAATCGACAACATGATTAGATCTTTTGGATCCAAACACATGCTTCTTTTCAGCAAATTACATGTTAATTCCCATGGATCCTGCATTCCACGCTTGTTTAGGCGACGGAGACAGGAAGAACACACACATATTGCTATCCAAGTGTCAATCTTTTTTTTTCATTTTTTTTTCACATATATATACTCCGATTAGTCAAATTGGTCAGTTTTTTTTTTTTAGTAACTCAATCACTCTATTTCATCCTAGCAGTAATAACAATTCGATGTTAGTGACCCACCAAATCACTTAGAGAAACAAAAAGTTTGCAGAAATAAAAACAAAAAGTGATATGGTGACGATTCCGAGATATGATAACAACTATCATGTTATCTCTAATATCCGAGTTATGTCCTTTTAGTTAATGGGTTCCTTAACTCCTGCAATCAAGATGGTTCCATCCACTTATATTGTTTAGTGTCATCCTGAAGGCAAAAATTTCTAGATTTTGAAGTTTATCATGCAATTTTATTTATTTATTTATTTTTTAACAAGAGGCATCAAACTCTACAAATTATATACAAATTACATAAACTGATACTCCAACTCATAACTATTTCTGAACAATAAAGGATAAGCACTAAACAAGCTATTTAGTTGGCATCTAATCCCAACTCAGCCAATATATACCTCATCGTTAAGAAAAAATGCCATCTACTTAGAAAGGCTAGTGTTTATTCTAAATTGTTCAAAAATCTCTAAAAGTTGGAGTTTTGTATACGTCAATTTTTTTCTTATGGAACCCTACCCCCACACTTAAATCAAACATTAATACTTGAAAAAAATAAGGAAGTAATAATTGAAATTGTGCACCTGATTGACGCATACGAGAAACATTCGAAATAGACTCCCCACATATCAACAATCTGAAAATTTGAGGATCCACCCACAAAACAATCTGCATATATAACAAAAGCCTCACAAGAATATTAGCAAATGGCAGGAAAAGTAAAATTATCATCCCACGAGAGCCACCCCCACACTTAGTCCTTTCTACACTCGGAAGTGTATACAAAAATAAGCGGAAGGCATTTCTATTGGTTCCTCTTGGCAAACCTGCATGGTGTTAGACTCAAACACATATGGTGGATACTTGGAAGCAAAAAATTCGGATAAAACTTTAGAAGCACGTAATTCCAACCTCAAATGAGGTATTGTCCTAAAAGATGGATTAACAACTCTTTGGAAAGTTACTTCAAGTTTGGGAGGATCATCATTAGATAGAGATTCACATAAAGGGTTAGACAAACCTTGCAAAATCTCTTGTATTTCGGGATCCTCGGCACTTCTGAAAAAGTCCATTGATTCTCCTACATCACAAGTATCACAATTCTCATTCAAACTCTTTACGAGCCATTCTTCATCGGTTTCTTCGATAACTTCCAAATCTTTGTCATCAGAATCAAAATCTGCTCCAAGTAAGTCATCGTAATCTTTACGTTCTTCATCACAAGTTGACTTCTCATTCAAAGTATTTACAATCTCTGAATTATGGGTGTTATTCACAAAGAAGTCATAATCATCATCGCTCTCATACACAACATAAGTCTTACCATTAATAACTTTAGTGTTTCTAGACTCAACTTCTTTCTTTTGAATAGGCGAATTATCATTATTATGATCAAGATTTGAGCTAGTTACACCATCATTATCAAAATTTAAGTATTCGTGTTCTTCGGAATCATCATACTCTATATTGGCTTCCATGAGAATGTTAGAATGAGTGTGAACCTCTTCCTTGTCCCGCTCTTCTTGAATTTGATTCATGCCATTTCTGATGTTGTCTATATTCCGTTGAAGTTCTTGAAGTGATTCATTGTAACTCAGCTGAAATTCACAAAATTGCTTTGTTGCTTGAAGCATTTGTTGCATCACGAGAATGGCAGATTCAACAAAACTATCAAATTTCTGATTTGAAGATTGCTCCACCAAACTTGGATACACACCACTTTCATAGTTTCCAGCCCAAGTCTCATCCCTTTGAATGGGTGAATGATCATAAATACGATGAGGAGTTGGGTTAGACTCATTGAAACAAGGTCTGGTTGGTTGTCTACCAAGTTGTTCTACTGCCTTTAGCTCATAAAGAATGTGATCGAGCATCTGCACATGTCTAGAATTAAACTGATTAAAAGTACAACTATCCTCCCATCCTTGTGATCGTTCATCATACCCAAAAGATTGGTTTTGATTATATCCCAAGCATGGTTGGAAGTTATAAGAATGAGAAATAAATTGCTCACCATAAAATGTACGGTCTTGTAAACCATATACGTTGTTTCCAAAAGGATTCATCTTGAAAATTATGCACACAACCCGTTTAGAGACTTACCTCTTGTTCCCAATTGTGCACACGCAAAACAAGTGATTGATGGTACCTGAAATAAGATTCTTAAAAAGATAAATTAGTAAAAGCTAAGAAGATAAAAATAAAAACTATATACAAAAACCGAAATTTAAATAACAACTCAAACTACCGACTACTCCCCGGCAGCGGCACCAATTTTGACGAGGTGTCGAACTCGCAAAAATAAATTCCTTACTTCTCTTTAAACTAACTAGTAGTATACGGATAAGCAGGTTCGTTCCTAGGGGAGAGTTGAGCTAAAGTTGTCGATTCAATTTCTGTATAAGAAATATGCAAATATGAGGAGGAATATGATCAAGGACTCATGCTCGGTCACGAAACGTGAATCTTATTGATATGGATAATTTCTGCAAAGTATCTTGTTACTAACAACCCTAGAATAATTAGTACGCTCAACTATTCCGTTATTATCTTCTAATCTCACCAGATACGGAAGCGCTCGACTACCGGAATCTACTTGCCAAGTTTCCTAGAAGTACGCTCTCTAGGTGTGACTTAAACAAGTGCTTTAAGTTTTATGAGATAAGGTTGCTTCTAGTGATGAACTCAAAAGCATGAATTACCTACTAGTGTCAATTTCTACATACGGGTACTTAACAAAATCCCATCATCAATACCCATATATCGCTACTTGTGTTTGTATTCTCTAGACAATTACTGGTCGAAGAAAACCAAAACTAACAATAGAATCATCAAGGAACCATTCAATTTGCAACTTAAACGATTGAGAAATAAATTCATAAACATTTTTAGCATCGTAGAGAATGAGCAATAACAATATAGTTGCAAGAAAACAGGCTGTTTAAATATCAATTCGAGTTCATATTCGGACGTTGAAATCGCCCCTAATCAAGAATGCTTAGCTACTGGAGTTCATGGTTAACATAGCAAATAAAAACATGAATACAAAACCAAACAGCTGCAGAGGAAGTTGAATATGGACAGTTGTTGGTAGATGGTACGGCCCGGTGAGTATGGAATGGTAGTCGCGAAGTGGTACTGCTGCTGGCTTGGTGTTGTATTGCGAGTTTCCTGCTGCCTGTATGCTGGTGATGGAATGGTGCGACAGACTCTTCAAGTTGCTGCTATATGAGATGGAAGTGAGCTGGTGGTATTTGCTATGAAGGTGGTATAGGTGATGGATGTATCTGACAGCAAAGTGAAGGTTCTGAAGATGATATGGTGCTATTTGTGGAGGTGAAGGTGATGGATGAACTGGTGGTATGAACAACAGCTGGTGTTGGTGGTGGAATGTATGCAGATGGAGTGCTGGAGGTAATGGAATGGTATACAGGTGGAATAGTTATGCAGATGTGATGGAGATGCAAAAGATGATGCTGGTGAATGCAAGTGGTGATGGAAGGGTTTGGAGAGGAGAAAAAGCTCCTCTCTTTTTGGCTGTGAACGACAGTGGTAGGGGGGGTATGAGATGATCCTCTTCTGTAGCTTTTTCCAGGCTTTTAAAGATCTCAATTCCATGTAAACTCGTGACCTAAACAACTCCAACAAGCAAAAATCCGCAAAATCACTTCTTTTTGGTTGTTTTTACGGACCCAACTATTTCTTCGAAACTTCCAGATCTTGTCTTCAATCTGAACCATTAAACACCATCCACAACAACTATTTGCCACTGAATTTCCGGCAAAGTCTTCACTCATTGTGCCCTGTCCTTTTAAGCCTCTAAATCATGTCTCAACCCATTCAATCACAGACCCAATGGCAACAACTTGTCTTCAGAACTAACTCTCCGGTCACAGTAAAACTCAAATGTATACATTACTCGCACCAGTAATTCCGTGTTGTTCTCAAACTCAAAACCCTGTCCTGACCATTCACAAAGACTTAAAGAAGTCCAGGGCAAACCTGGTTGCAGATGAATCTGAAATGTAAAGAACTACTCGCTCAGACATTTTCTCGAACATGTAATGTACGTCTTGCAAACTGGTGAAAGATAGAGCTCTGTTGGATTTGTAATCTTCCACAACTCCTTCCCTGCACATAATTCATACATAACACAAACCCATTTCTCTTAACTACACGAGAACTCTAAAACTTCATCAATCAAACCATTTATCATCTGTAGATGGGGAAAAACGATTTGCTGGTTTTTAGGGAAATGAAGAGACGAGCGTGCGAACGAGACTCCTCAACCGAGCAAACTGCTTAACCTCACACAGACGCATTGCAAAGGGAGTGCTTAGATTCGAGAGATCAATCTATAGGACTCCGGCCTAAACCAAGTCAATGGCCGTTCCAGAGTCAATTCGGTCACAAAGAGGGAGATGGATTGATCTGTAGGAGGGAAGCTGAGAATTGTGTGGGATCAATGATGATCAAGGATTGTGTATGTGTTGAAGGTTTTTGCCAAATTGATGAACTGCTGAATGTTGAGTTCGAATAAGTTCTGGTCGATTGATGGAATTTCTGAGAGTGATTGCTCGAAAAATTGTTCTGTGTATACGGATGTCGTTCAATCTTGGATCCAAAGACTTATTTATATTGTCAGAATAGCGAGCACATTGATCCCAGTAAGTGTGACGGTTTCATGAGTGAAAGAGTGCAAAAGTGGAAGATCGTGGTGAAACCAGTTCCAGGTCGTGAAGAGACTTAGTTAACCGTCCACCCACTACTTTGCTAACTCCTTCAACCGCTGCATGACTTACTCACATTTCTCATCGTGGATGAATCCACGTGTCGTAGGCCACCAAACCAAAACCCTAATTGATATCCCCCATGTGACGTGATTGATGTCTCACGAATCGTGGAGTCTGCATGACAGACGTGTATTTAATTAGTCAGTTGTTGACTGTTTAGACAATGAGTCTAGGTTTTGTTGAATCGAGCATGAGTGATCGAATGCTCAATGAAACATGTTAGACAATGCTCGAATATTATTGTAAATTCGAGCAGAGCAAGTATTGCTCGATGAATTACTGGATATTGATAGTTGGATCAATATTCGAGCAATTGAGCAAGTATTGCTCAATTCGACGAATTACTGAATATTGATAGTTGGGCAATTGAGCAAGTATCGCTCAATTCGACGAATTACTGAATATTGATAGTTGGATCAATATTCGTGCAATTGAGCAAGTATTGGTCAATTCGACGAATAAATTACTGGATATTGATAGTTGGATCAATATTCGAGCAACTGAGCAAGTATTGCTTAATTCGACGAATTATTTATTGGTGGCGTGTGACCCAATAAAACGTTAATTAAAATGTTGGTAGATTACCAAATATTATATGATTAATCTGCGTGTTGTTTACTGGATCAACATAAATTTATTTAGTGTTTGAACTTGCTCAGAATGATGATTTGTTGAGCGTTTGTTCGAAACCCTAATTTTTGATCAATTTTTCGTTAATTGATGAATTGCTGAAAATAGGAGTGGACGACCATGTGGTGCCCAATTGCTCGAGTGAGCGTACACCAGGGTCCTGAGTTGACCGGTTGGTGAAAGAATGATGATTAAATTCCGATTTCATCATTTATTGAAATAGTGCTCGTCTGAGCATTAGGTATTAAAACCTAATTTATGGAGAAGTGAGGGACCGGCCAAGAAGGCATAAAACCGGACCTTGAGGGTACGGGACCAGCTGATGGTCGATTGAGAAAATCCCAAGTTGTTTGGAAAGAGTTTGGACCCAATATGAGCAATTGTGCAAATTAGGTCAAAATTGTGAAGACGTGCGGGACCGGCTCGTTGCAAGCCTTAGAGACGCCCTTGGTCCGTCAAGGGAGCATGATCGTGTCACCATAATTCCCTGTCTTAGTCCTGAGAGTTTCGGCATTTTTTGATCTGCGTTTCAGCAATATCTTGAATTTTCAGAAGAGTTCGATCTTTGACTGAAATTCTCGATTTTGCTCGAATGAGCAAGTAGAACCTTACTCGTTTGATCAAAATTTAGAAAATATTAAACTAATAATATTTTAATATTTGGCGTGAGTAGCCTAGTCAGTCACGTGACTATTTGACTTTTTGGCTTTTTCATGGTTTGCGCAATATTTGAGAAAATATGAAGGAACCATGATTTTTGCTCAAAGCGGGGAAGTTTCATGAGATTAGGGAATCTTAATTATGAAAGATTAGAGATTGTAAGATATGGGACCTGGCATGGCCGGCCGGCTAGGCTGCCGGGTCCCGTGACACCTTTTCTTATTTTATGTTATTATTTCTCATGAAACCGTGAAACTATGGAAAAACCATGAGTTTTTTTGAAACGGAGAAGTTTCATGAGATTAGGGAAATAATAATTATGAAAGATTAGGGATTGTAAGGTGTGGGACCGGCCACGGCCAGGGCATGGCCGGCCCGGCTAGGTTGTCCGGTCCCGCGACACCTTTCTCTATTATTATTTCTCATGAAACAATGAAAATATGGAGAAACCGTGAATTTTGCTCAAACAAGGAAAGTTGCTAGAATGAAGGAGTTTTCATGAGTTCATGAAAATAACAAAATAAAGAAAAATAATGGAAGAGGCATGGGACCGGCCACGGCTAGGGCACGGCCGGCCAGCCGGTGGGCCCGACCCATGAGCGACTCTTTTTATTATTTTAATATTATTATTTTGTCTCTCCTGTTTTGTGTAGGATTCCTCGTTTGTCCATATTTTCGAATGCTCGTTCGTGCATTCAGATGCTCGGTCGTGCATCATTGTTGAGTACACTTGCACCATTTTCTTGGGGCTTACTCAGTGATAATCCAGATTGCCGGTTGTTGAGTATTTATTACTAATTTATGAAATTCAGTGGAGAATGATTCATGAAACTGAGTAATAAAAGAGAGTAGCTTTTTTATTATCAATTCATAGGATCTGCCGTGGATTCCACCATGAATTAGGAATAATAAAATGAGCATTACCATTCCATGGGATCGTAGATTCGGCCATAGAATTGGAGTAATAAAATTATCTATTACCATTCCATGAGATCAGCCGTGGATTCGATCATGAAATCGGAGTAATGAGATAAGATAATTATCTATTACAATTCCATGAGATCAAGCCGTGGATTCGACCATGGAATCAGAGTAATGAGATAAAATAGATTATCTTCTAGGAATTTGGTGGTGAATGTCACGGTAGAATTAATCTATTTCAGAAGGGATATTAGCCAGTTAAAGCATCATACCCTTTCTGAAAGGTGCATAGTCAGAAAACAACGAGTGTTGCCGAAGTCCTGAAGGCGTTAATGCTCTCAATCTTACGGAGAACCGCCTGGATCTATACACGGTCTCTCTACATAGTCAGGGAACAATGAGTGTTACCGACATCCTGAAGGCGTTGTTGCTCTCAATCTTACGGAGAACCGCCCAATCGTTCTTATATGTAGAGGTGGGTCTCTCTATGTAGTCAGGGAACAACAAGTGTCACCGACGTCCTGAAGGCGTTAACTCCTCAATCATGCGGAGAACCGCCCAATTATGTTATTCTACATAGAGGTCATGATGAAATGCGAGGTATCGAACGCTCAGCTAGTGGAGGCCTTTCGAGAAACATATTCATCATGGCTCGTAAAATATGAATCGTCACATGCCTGAAGCCGTGTCAGAAACATGCAGTATCATGATTTTACGATTTTGACCTTTGTCGAAAATCCACCATCAACATTAAATCCACTGCTTAGTGAGGGACAGTCATGTTTCGCAGTAAGCATTAGATGGTGATTTTCAGTTGACGAGATCAGTGGTTGAACTCGGTCGTACAAAGGTATTCTCAGAATCCTCGATTTGCTCCAATGGTGTCATGTACAAGCAAATGCTCAGGTAAGGACCCTGATAGTTTGATAGAATGTCATATCATGAGTACGATGAGACGAGGCACTGCTGATTTGGTCAGTCGTTCGGTTTTGGTCGGTTTAGCGTTTGCGGGCCCGACCCAAAATGGAAATCCTTGTTTTAGGAACAGACGTTCTTTCGTTTGTTAGTTTAAGAAACAAACAAAATAAGTCTGAGTCTAATGATAAAATTTTTGTCTATGAGCTTTCATAAAAACCAATTTTTTTTAAAAAAAAATATGTGAGATTTCACTAAATAGAATAGACTCCCGTTTCAAAGGTGGATGATCGTACGAGAGAAAAAGTTTTTTTTTTTATAGACATGCGTCTGCTAGTAATAAAATTTTGTCTATGAGCTTTCATGACATTTACTTTTTGAAAATATACTCTCGTTTCAAAGACGGATGCTCGCGAGGGAGCAAAATATATATTTTCAAATTTACGTGAGTTTCACGTTAAAAATATTTTTTGTAAAATCAATATTTTGGTTTTGAACAAATGTTGAAAGTAGACAATCATATATGGAGAAATAATGTTTATATGTGAGTTTTCACAATTGTAGAATGGACATCTTTCCAGTTTTTGAAAAACCAGTGAATGTTCATACAGTGAAAATTTATGTGAAATCAAATTTTGATTTTCAACAATTGCTAGAAGTAAACAATTTTTTATGAAATATTGTTTGTATGGATTTGTTGAATAGTGTATGCACAAAAACCAATGAGTGTTCACTCGATGGGAGTCGCTCACACGGTGAAAATTATGTGAATTGTTCACATGATGGAAGTTTTGTGAATTGTTCACATTTTTATGAATTTTTTTCCTCTTTGCAGGTTTGAAGGAACGAACAAGTTTTCAAAATTCTGACATTATAATCACTACAACTAGTGAAATTGTAAATAGGTAAGAGTTGGATGGTTACCATTTTTGTTGCGTGTTTGTTATTGGTATATCCATGACTCCATGTCTTTCGCCTCAGATAACGTTGACTTCCAGTTACAACCACCCTTCTAGTTTTTCCAGGGAACACTCCAGAAATATCGAGTCAAAGATGAAGACTTCTGCAGATGTTCATGCCGAGGTGAACCAACCTTTCAGGGACGCTAGAAAGTTGATATATTGTATGTCTCTTGATCATCTGGGATTCGTCTGTGCTAAGAAAGCAGAGACGTGATGAAATGTCACATTAGAAAAGAGCTAAAGATGAAAAGCTCATATCTCATCAGCAGAAACACCATCGACTCCAGCAAATGAGTATCAGCTGAAGATGAAGTACGGCCTTGCATTGATGATGTAGCTCCTGACGTGGATGAATGAAGAATTTCGTCATAATTCGTCATCAGAAAATTCAGAACTCAACCCTTTAGCAAAAACGCCATAAAATCTTCATCCGATGTCGGATTTTCGCGATCTACCCATGTGTCCTCATGCCCAGGAAATTTCCAAGCTTTAGCAAAGAAGATTTTTGAGTTTTGAGCACGTTTAGGAGATGAAATCAGCGAAACAGTAAACTTTCATGAGACCTTCAGAACTTTTCATCTGTCATGTAGTCCAAAGTTTTGGCCACATCCTTTTGCTCGTTTCTCCAATTGATGTGAATTTTGGATATGTTGTAGAGGACATCCATAAGAAGAGAATAGTATATGAGCCATCCCTAGATTCTACACCAATTTTTTCCAGCTTTCTTATTTGTGCGGGACAGTGTAAAATCATCTCAGACGAGCTTGTTGCAAAACTCTCCCGTTGTGTCTTTAGACCATTCGCTTCTGTCTTGAACAGTTGGTAAATTATTTTAATGTCATCGATTCATTTGAGATCAGGACCCCTTGATTGATACATGAGCATGGTGCTTGCAGTGCCATCTTGTTTCCGTCAGTCATAGAAACATCACTTCTGAAACCCTGGTCATGGGACCATAACTGAGGTTTCTCTCAAGAGGGGGTGATGTAATGACCATGGTTGCATGTCTCGGTGATAGAATTCATTTTACGATGAATGATTAGCACTGGAGAGTCCGGCGCCACGAGTCTTGGACTTATGAAATTGATCGTCATGATCAGCGGACCATCAGTCCCCAGTATTTTGTTAAATCTCTCCCTTTCGTTTTCCCTTCTTCTGGCAAGACCGACTGTGGAAGTTATGAATCCGTTCTGAGAATTGCTGCTTGCATGTTGTATGCTCTGGAAGCTGTAGGAACCTCATACGACGTCAGAATTCGATGCTTGACCCCAAATTTTGAAGCTAAGAGACTGAGTTATCACATGAGCAAAGAATCACTCAATTTTGAGTTACAGAGGTCAGACAATGAAGCGTGCACATTAGTAATTTGTAATCCCGTACAAAATTTGCAGATTTCTTAGACCTGACGGTAAAGGCCATATCTTTCAGCTCGTATGCCCGATTAATGCGACCTTTTGGTATGTTATAGAAGAGACATAGACGAATATCTTTTATTGAGGAAGCATTGTCCTATTCCTCATCCATTGGTACGTTTTTGTAAACCCATGGCCTGAAGTGTGTTGTATCTCATTTGTAGAGGTGTTGAGAACATCTTGTAGAAGACTTGGGATTGTGCCCGCCCGTCATGCAAGCTTCGGGAAGACTTTCATGTGGAAATATTTCATGTCTATACACCTTAATATGAATCATTAGTGCTTAGAGAAGTCCGTTTCATTGAGAAATACCTCAGAGAATGATTAATTGATGAAGCGAGGATGTTGCTCATGAAACCGTTGTTGATGCTGAGATCACGATTGAATTTTTCTCCATAAATTCTTGTTGATGCCGAGACCATGGATGGAGTTCCTCCAGATATCTTCGTTGATGCCGGTTCGAAGTTGCTCCAGAGACCGAAAAGGCTAGAACCATGATTTTATGTGATCAGTGAAGAGAAGAAGTTCCTCAGTCGTGCAGGAGCTTGTGATGTAGAGAAGTCCCGTTGATGAAGTTTCACGTAATCACCTCAGGTTTCTCAGTGGATGTTGAAGGAGTTTGTGCCATCCATGGATGAACGATGTTGCATCTGCTTCAGAAGTCTTATCATGGGATAATGAAGACTTATCGATTGTAGTTCAGTCACACTTTGATCGTGCTAGTGTTTAATCGGTGTTTCATTGTCGATATATTTGTGTTGAATCCAGATGCACCATTATCGAAGGTGTACTCTTTGATTAAGAGTATAATTTGAAGGTTTTTTTAGATGCTTGAGCGTTGAAGCGTCATATCCCTTAAGCATCGAATTTCTTAGGTTTGATCGTCTCGGCCCCGAGTATCTTCTGTTGATTCAGCATTCCTTTCGTTGTGGTAGTGGGACTCAACACTTGTGCAGACATCAGATCTTTCTGATTTTGTGGCACAATGGACACTCCTGCAAGACTATGGATAAACGCCCAAAGTGTTCTTTTCCATGCTTGGACATCAGTGCTCGATTCGGAGAAATGTCATATTCAACCACTTGGTAAAATACTAATGCGGTGAAGCTACCATTCATAACGTCTTGCAGAGTTGTTAGAAGAATTGAGTCCCCATGCTAGGATAGCATGTGAGGAAATAAATTACACAGACATGAAAGGAATGAGATTTTCCTGCGTGCGGAACCTCTTGATGAATGTCTATGCATCTTTTGCAGGTCCTTGCTTCAACCTCGTCAAAGTTCGAAATTCCTCCAAGTTCTTTGATGATGGAATGTCCGCCAAATCTTCTGGATCAGAACTTTCTTCGTTGGAGAGATGTACAACCAAAGGCGCTTTGTAAATACCCATCTTTTCAGCGTGGATCCACGCCCGTTTGAAGAACGTGTGGATCTTCCTGATTATGTGAAACTTGGTTTCTGTCCTGGTTGAACTTATGTTCACTTTGAGAGTGATGTAGCCATAAGTATGTCTGAGTGTTCCTTCAAGGTTTCTGATGGAATCACGAGTAGCTTCTTGTCGAGTGATGCCTACGGCTCTGAGGGTTTTCGGTGGAATGATGTTGATGGCGGTGTCAGCATCTATCAACATTCTTCCGAATTCATTTCCTCTGAGACGAAATATGGTAAGTAGTCCACAGTCATGCATCTCCTTGTCTGTGGATGAAGATTCAAGGAGTATTTCCGAGATGGATAGACGTCTGACACAATGTAATTCGGTGCTGTGAACATGTCTTTCCTTTGTGCCTTAGACAGATAGAGCAATTTTACAGATATGATCGATCAACGATTGGACTGCTTCTTTGACTGGTTGTTCAGAGAGCGTAAGGGTTCTTATTAGGAGAGTATTCTTGTGTACTCATTCAGTCCCCAGTTGAAGCTATTATGGATCAACCTTCTCTTTGACGATGTGCTTCAAAATGTTGCAGTTACTTGTTGGATGATCGATGGACTTATGAAGGCGACACTACCTGGGATTCTCCATTTCTCCTTCAGTTGGCTCTCTCCCGATGAACGATAATTTGATTGCACCATCTTGAACTCAGACTTCCAGTAACTCGATCACTCCTTCGTGAGAAGAGAGAATTTATAGTATGTCTGATCATTTCCCCGTTCATTGATGTTGGGTAGAGGTTTGCGCATTTTAGGATTGGTTATCTTTTCTTTGCGCCTTCAGAGGAGCCTGGGATGTTGGAGAAGCGCTCTGATGTTGTGTATCGGCTTTTCTTTCATTCTTTTCAGCAACAACGTTTTTTGAAGTCTTGGGATTATACTGATCGTTGACTAAACATCGGCTGCTTCGAGGTTCCTCGACCTTGCAGACTTTGCTCTTTCCGGTAAAGCAGGTGCAATAGTCGCTGATCGTTTGGCTGCTTCATGAAGCTCTGAGAAAGTATGGAACCGGAAATTTTCCAGCAAGGCTCTGTAGACCGGCATTGTTCCGTTGATGCACAAGTACACCAGTTGTTGTTCAGTGACATTCAGGTCATGACAATCCAAAGCTTGGACTCTGAACCTCTTCACACAATCGTTAAGATGTTCATTGTTCTTCTGAGCCATCCTTCCTAAGTCAGAAAGAGTAATCTGCTCAGAGACGAAGAAGTACTTCATGTAAAAGGCGTTCATTTCTCCCCAGTTAGCGATGCTACCAGTTGCATGCTCGGCCTATCAGAGATTTCGAGAATTCTTTCAGACGGACAACATGGTTGTGTTCATGCTCTCCTAGTGCCTCCAGGAATCGAGAGACGTGTTCTCGAGCATTCCATGTTCCGTTGTACAGTGTGAACGTAGGAGAAGTGTAGCCTTTTGGGAGAGGGATTCTCTGCGTAGCAGCAGGGTATGGAGGTTGATGACGGTGTGGTGCATTGTCTTTCCCTCGATCCTCCATAAAACGTTCCAGATCTTCACGAGTGATGAAACCGGTAGGCTCTTTTGTTGATGACTTTTCCGTAGCTTTGTAGACTTCATTATCGTAAACTACTGGAACAACTTCAGGATCAGCAGTTGGAGATGCTTCTTTGGCTTTTCCCTTCTCCTGAGTCTTCCCTGACATCTTGTCAGCGAGGTCCTTGAGATGAGCGCATATTTTCTTTTGTTTTGTTGCCATCTCTATTTTATTCTTGGCAAGAATTTCTTGAATCTTCATGAGATAGGTTATGGTAGGCGGATCTTTTCTGACTTCTTCAGGAGTCATGCCGAAGAGTGGATTACTTCCAATGTTGGTTTGAGGAGGGGTGGTGCCGCCAGTACCATTGTTGGGAGCAGGAACGGTTTCTGGAGTACCACCATTGGTGCTAGTGCTAACGTTGTTTGTGTTAGGATTAGTAACTGAACCTGACCTAAGATCAACCATTTTGTGAAAGTTTGAGATTGTAACCGAGAGATTAATCTCCCACTGTGGTCGTCAATTTGTAGATGGGGAAAAACGATTTGCTGGTTTTTAGGGAAATGAAGAGACGAGCGTGCGGACGAGACTCCTCAACCGAGCAAACTGCTTAACCTCATATAGATGCACTACAAAGGGAGTGCTTAGATTCGAGAGATCAATCTGTAGGACTCCGGCCTAAACCAAGTCAATGGCCATTCCACAGTCAATTCGGTCACAAAGAGGGTGATGGGTTGATCTGTAGGAGGGAAGCTGAGAATTGTGTAGGATCAATGATGATCAAGAATTGTGGATGTGTTGAAGGTTTCTGCCAAATTAATGAACTGTTGAATGTTGAGTTCGAACAAGTTTTAGTCGATTGATGGAATTTCTGAGAGTGATTGCTCGAAAAATTATTCTGTGTAGACGGATGTCATTCAATCGTGGATCCAGAGACTTATTTATATTGTCAGAATAACAAACACATTGATCCCAGTAAGTGTGACGGTTTCATGAGTGAAAGATTGGGAAAGTGGAAGATTGGGAAAGTGGAAGATCGTGGTGAAACCAGTTCCAGGTCGTGCGGAGACTTGGTTAACCGTCCACCCACTATTTTGCTAACTCCTTAAACTGCTGCACGACTTACTTACACTTCTCATCGTGGATGAATCCACGTGTCGTAGGCCACCATACCAAAACCCTAATTGATATCCCCCATGTGACGTGATTGATGTCTCACGAATCGTGGAGTCTGCATGACAGACGTGTATTTAATTAGTCATTTGTTGACTGTTTAGACAATGAGTCTAGGTTTTGTTGAATCGAGCATGAGTGATCGAATGCTCAATGGAGCATGTTAGACACTGCTCGAATATTATTGTAAATTCGAGCAGAGCAAGTATTGCTCGAAGAATTATTGGATATTGATAGTTGGATCAATATTCGAGCAATTGAGCAAGTATTGCTCAATTCGACGAATAAATTACTGGATATTGATAGTTGGATCAATATTCAAGCAACTGAGCAAGTATTGCTCAATTCGACGAATTATTTATTGGTGGCGTGACCCAATAAAATATTAATTAAAATATTGGTAAATTACCAAATATTATATGATTAATCCGCGTGTTGTTTACTGGATCAACATAAATTTATTTAGTGTTTGAACTTGCTCAGAATGATGATAAATATTATATGATTCATCCGCGTGTTGTTGAGCGTTTGTTCGAAACCCTAATTTTTGATCAATTATTCGTTAATTGATGAATTGCTGAAAATATGAGTGGACGACCATGTGGTTCCCAATTGCTTGAGTGAGCGTACACCAGGGTCCTGAGTTGACCGGTTGGTGAAAGAATGATGATTAAATGCCGGTTTCATCATTTATTGAAATAGTGCTCGTCTGAGCATTAGGTATTAAAACCTAATTTATGGAGAACTGAGGACCGTCCAAGAAGGCATAAAACCGTCCCTTGAGGGTGCGGGACTAGCTGATGGTCGATTGAGCAAATCACAAGTTGTTTGGAAAGAGTTTGGACCCAATACGAGCAATTGTGCAAATTAGGTCAAAACTGTGAAGACGTGCGGGACCGGCTCGTTGCAAGCCTTAGAACCGCCCTTGGTCGTTCAAGGGAGAATGCTCATGTCAACATAATGCCCATGTCTCATACCTGAGAGTTTCGACATTTTTTGATGTACGTTTGAGCAATATCTTGAATTTTCAGAAGAGTTCGATCTTTGACTAAAATTCTCGATTTTGCTCGAATGAGAAAGTAGAACCTATCTCGTTTGATCAAAATTTAGAAAATATTAAAATAATAATATTTTAATATTTCACGTGAGTAGCCTAGTCGGTCTCGTGACCATTTGACTTTTTGGCTTTTTCATGGTTTGAGCAATATTTGAGAAAATATGAAGGAACCATGATTTTTCCTCAAAATGGAGAAGTTTCATGAGATTAGGGAAATAATAATTATGAAAGATTGGGGATTGTAAGTTATGGGACCGGCCACGGCCAGGCATGGCCGGCCGGCTGATTTTCGCGGTCCCACGACACCTTTCCCTATTATTTCTCATGAAACCGTGAAACTATGGAGAAACCACGAGTTTTGTTGAAACAGAGAAGTTTCATGAGATTAGGGAAATAATAATTATGAAAGATTAGGGATTGTAAGGTGTGGGACCGGCCACGGCCAGGGCTTGGCCGACCGGTTAGGTTGCCAGGTACCGCGACACCTTTCCCTATTATTATTTCTCATGAAATAATGAAAATATGGAGAAACCGTGAGTTTTGCTCAAACAAGGAAAGTTGCTAGATTGAAGGAGTTTTCATGAGTTCATGAAAATAACAAAATAAAGAAAATAATGGAAGAGGCATGGGACCGGCCACGGCTAGGGCACGGCCAACCAGCCGGTGGGCCCGACCCATGAGCGCCTCTTTTTATTATTTTAATATTATTATTTTGTCTCTCATGTTTTGTGTATGATTCCTCGTTTGTCCATATTTTCGAATGCTCGTTCGTGCATTCAGATGCTCGGTCGTGCATCATTGTCGAGTACACTTGCACCATTTCTTGCGGCTTACTCAGTGATAATCTAGATGCCCGGTTGTTGAGTATTTGTTACTAATTTATGAAATTCAGTGGAGAATGATTCATGAAACTGAGTAATAAAAGCGAGTAGTGGATTCGACCATGGAATCAGCCATGGATTCCACCATCAATTCAGAATAATAAAATGAGCATTACCACTCCATGGGATCGTGGATTCGACCATAGAATCAAAGTAATAAAGTTATCTATTACCATTCCATGAGATCAGTGATGAGTGCCAAATATTGTATATATTTATCCCTTTTTGTTGGCATTTTAACTCATCTTTTATGCATTAATTCTACATTTTATCCCATATTCTGTATTTTCATTGTTTTCAAGAATAAATATTTTTATTAATTAATTTTGCATTTTTAGGTAATAAATAAAGTTTGGATGAGTCGCGGAGCGAAAAGAGCAGAAAAGTAGTGAAAAGCCGGGAGAAATTACGCAAGGAAGCCGCGAAGAATGGTGCGCACAACCTCATTTTCTACACACAAAAGCGCCTCCGTTCTCAGCCATCAGATCAGTTCTCAGAAGCATCCGACGGTCGCTCCTTCATAGAGCATCAAAATCTGAAGTCTCCGCCTTACACTACAGCACCTAACTCCATCTTGAGCCGTCAGTTTCGTTGTATTTTTGCATCCAACGGTCCCTCACGATCTGTCTCAATTTCTCCGTTAGATCCGTTTCAGAAGTTATCATCCTACGCCTTTCATCACCGAACATCAAGGTTCGATGATCCCGCTCAACACTCAAACACCTAAGCCTATATCCCACAAACCAAACAACCCCTAGCCAAAACCTAATCGAGCTCACCCCATCTCCTTCCCCATTCCCTCTGCAGAAACCATGTCCGCCACCAGCTCCGCCTGCCTCTGCCTCAACCACCACCACGCATCCTCCAAAAGCCATCATGGCTACTTGTAATCATAACCCATCATTACCCTACCTCTCTAGACACATATTCTATCGATTTCAACCCTTTTTCTTCACAGAAACCCTAGGTTTGAAATTGGTAGAATAGGTGAAGTTGGAGAAGAAATCAGAGCATGGGTAGATGCAATTGGATCAACAGAAGCATGGGGGGAAGATTTAGAGTTGTTATCAGTGTATTAGGTAAGCCAATTTCACCCTTTTGTGAAACCCTAATTTCTGACATTTGGGTATTTTGGGGGAATTGTAACTGACTATAAATTGGGGTCATGGGTTGTGAAAATGCACATGCCTGGACTAGCCAGTGCACCACCAAGAGGACTGGGCTAGCCAGTTTCTCATATGTTTGCCCTGTTTTGTTTGAACTTCAATTCATATGTTGTTTTGTCTTAATTTCAGTTTTATTATGTGTTAGTTTCTTTTGCTAGGGCTTAGAGGAAGCTCTTGATCATATGCTAGGATAGTAAATGTATATGTATTGTCTTGAAATGCTTTAACTGCCTTAGGATTAATGAAATGCCATTTGAGTTACTTCACTTGTGATCAGCTGTGCTGTTAGAAGACAGCTGATGCTAGGAGTGCAGCTAGGTCAGTGTGTGAGAATTTAATCCATTAGAGAGATTGCATCAAGCTCAGTTAGCTAGTTGAGCTAAATACTTGTGATCAGTTGTGCTGTTGAAAGACAGCTGATGCTAGGGGTCATTTAGCTAGGTTAGTTTCTCTATCCTTCTTTGTAACCTTTCATGAAAAAAACAAGACATACATTGCATCACAATTTCCTTAGCCTAGGGTCAGGTAGTGAAATCAAAAGCCTTAGTACCCTCCCTTGAACTAAGATAACTTTAGAAACTCCCCAAAGAGAACTGTAGCAAATCCTCCAAGTCCCTGTGGACAAACCCCTATTTACTATTACTTGCTTCAACTTCCCTGTATACTTGCAGGTTAGTTTGTAGGTTACTTTTCCCTACACACCAAGTTTTTGGCGCCGCTGCCGGGGACTCGGTAGCGGTTTGCTTGTTTTCTGTTTCCTTTCTTGTTAATCTTGCTTGTTCCTGACCTGCAACTTGTTCTTGTTTTCTGTTTTCTTTCTTGTTTTCTTGCTTGTTCCTGACCTGCAACTTCCTTGTTTGCTCCTGCTCTTGCATTGCTCTTGTTCTCGCTTCACTAAGAGCATTGCCTTGCACTACCTTGCACTGCTGCAAGTGCAAGTGCTGCTGCAAGTGTTGCTGAAGCTGCAGTTTCTGCTGGAGCTGTAACTGTTGTACTGCTGCCTGCTAGGCTGCCCTGGTGCAGTTGGAGTGAACCTGGTGCAGCTAGCTATTCTTGCTGGTGCTGCCTTCTCCAAGCTGCCTGTTGCTGTTGGGTTGACCCAACTGGGCTTCTGTTGTAAAGCCAAAGGAAAGCCAAAGCCCAACTGGGCTGTAAGCTGCACAAGTTGAACCAAGCCCAACTGGGCCTCAACAAAGACCAAAGCTTAGGATGATCCAAAGCCCAACTGGGCTTTTGCAACCTAACTGAGCAGCTGGGCTGTGCTTAAGCAAGTAAGCCTAAACCCATTAAGAGAACCCAACCTGTGGGCTTCCATTTTTCATTTGTGGGCTTGTAATAATTTTTTCCATTTTTTTTGGGCTTGTAATCTTAATTACTTGTGGGCTTGTTTGTTTAATTGCTTGTGGGTTTGTGATGTTAGACTGATTTGGGCCTGTAGTTTTAAATTAGAAAAACTGAACTTTTGAAAGCCCAACTGGGCCTCCGACCAAACAAGCAACAATTAAGCTATTTCAAAAGCTGCATTGGGCTTCAGTTTGCATACACATTGTGGGCTTAGTTCACCTTCCCTTGGCAACACAATTTCTCCCACCAATGTGGGCTTGCTCCCAACATTAAAAACCAAATTTCTTTTCAAACCCGACAAAACCAAATGTTACCCATAAAAACCAAATTCTTCCCAAAAATCCAAACCCATTAAAAACCAAATTCTGAGCTTTGTACATTCTTTACTTAGCTTTTGAGCCAATCATGTCTAGATCTTGGTCTACAGTTGGGGAATACAACAAATCCCTTAGAGAACTTGCGTGTGGACAAACTTCACGTTATGCACCTCCCATAGACCATGATGTCAATAGTCATAGGAATTATTATGGACATTTTCAAAGTCCCGAGCCTCAATACATGAACCCTAATGACTATTCACACATGCATCATTCGCCACAACGTGAAAATGAACATTTTGCTAGTGCCTCACTCACACAATCATCACTGATCGATCAATTAGAAGCTCGAATCGCAGCTTTAGAAATGCAATCACATGAGGAATCTGTCACATCTAATTTTCTTAGGCAACCTAAAATCTATGCATGTCCTGCATGTGGTAGTTTAGACCACCCTGTTGAGAATTGTCATATTTTGCATAATTTTAGGCAATCTAGAGAAAATCCAAGGTATGAAATGCCCATGAATTGTGAGAATGGTAGTCATTGGGACCATAATCAATCCTTTGAGGGTTGCGATCAATATTTTGTAGACCCTAATGACCATGCATACATGTACCATTCACCACAATTTGAACATGAAGAATTTTGTACTCCCATGAATTTAGACTCCACCACAGAAGCTTTAAGACTTAGTGAGCAAAACTTCGATAGATCTACATCACGAATTCAGGCATATTTAGATCAGATTTTGCTTCACCTACAAAAGGAGGAAATTCATGAGGAAATGTATGTTGTCCCTAATGAAGTGTCTAGTCCCATTCATGTAAATGATGTTGAATATGAACCTAATTTAGAGGAACATGAATCGACTAACGACACCACCACTTTTAATGAGGACTAATATGCATGCTACCATGATGATGATTATGATGATTATGATGATGTGTTAGAAGAACATGAAAATATTGTGGAACCTGTTGGTTCAATAACATATGGCTTCTCGCCCTCGACCTTCATGAATGTTGTTTTTTCTGATACTCATTGTAATTCATATGATTTTGATATTGACATGGGATTCGTACAATTATTCTGTGAAGATGAGCATGACATAGGAATAGTTGAATCTTCTGTAGACACTAATATGCATGAAAATATATTTGATGTGTCTGATTCTCTACCTAGGTCACATTGTGATATTTCTCCTGATTTGCCAATGCATAAGAATAAATTTGTTGATGATGTTGATGATTCTGAGTGTGAACTTGCTAATTTGATTGATGATTGTGAGCATGATGTGACATGTGTAGATGATTTAGGAGATTTTGATTTGATTAATAATGATGTGCCTATCGTCCTACATAAGTCACAATCTGATGGCCTTCCACCCAACCTAGATTTGGTTTGTACCCATATTGTCAAACCGACTTTTCTGAGAGTCCCTAATCTAGGTTTGGAACTGTGTGCTTCCCAAGTCCTCTTGGACTATTTTGCTTCTAAGTATAATACATTTGAGGAACCACAGTTGGAATTAGCATGTTTGCCCGTCCCTAGCACAGTTCACTTTGAGCTAGACCTTGTACATGATGAACCCCCAAAACTGCGAGATTTTGTTTCCAAAATTTTATCCGTTGAAAAATCCAGGTTTGGGGGTAGCTCATTTTGTTTCACAGTTTCACTTGCGTTTCTATCATATTATTATTGTGTGAAGCTGTTGAAACCTTTACACTTTGTCTTTTGGGTTGATCCTCAACTCTTTAGATTGTTAGTGTATGGTGAATATTTTTGTATATAATCCAGTAGATAAAATTTTAAAAACCCTTTTGTTCCTTTTGTATATATTTTGCTAATCCAATATGATCTCGGTTGAAATATGTGGATTTTTGCCTTGAAATAACGGAGTTTTAATCGAGCTACCACCGTACAATCGGGTATTCTCTCTCCTTTTACTCTACTCAGCATGTCCCTTTCCATATGTTGCATTTTTATTCTTTCCATATTTTGAAACATTGAGGACAATGTTTAGTTTAGGTTTGGGGGTATAGAGTAGATACCATGATAATATGCCATAATTGAAAACGAACTCCTTCTTCTTTTTGAAAAAATTGAAAAATTCCAAAAAAAAAAAATTGAAAAATCAAAATTCAAAAAAATTAAAAATGAAAAATCATAAAAAATGGAGCTCATTTACCTTGAAATGTTGACTCTTGTGCAAATATGTATTTTTATTAGGAGTCTTAGTCTAGATATTTAGGCACCCTGATTCTAGCACAATTCACATAGTGATAGAAATTTGCACGCGCACGATCTACCAATACATGTATGGCCTCGATCTTCAAGGTGTTTGATAGGAAGTTACGATTGCCAATCACTTTAGAATACTGAACGAAACTTGACTAGCTTGTTCTTTGGTTGGTTGGGATAGAAGGTGGAGGTTACATTAAGAAAAACAACCATCGAATTTAACTGGGTGCATCAAAAAGGGCTACCTCTTGCAAAGTGTCATGTAATCTTTTGTTTCTTTTTGTTATGTATCAAAAGTGTTTCCTTGTAAAAAAAAAAAAAAAAAAAAAAAAAAAAAAATGTATATATTCAAAAAAAAAAAAAAAATATATCAGAAAAATACCAAAAAAATCAAGTATTTATCAATTCCATCATCTCTTGTTCAAAAAAAAAAGAATAGTCAATGTAAATAAGAGTCATGTAAATAGTCATCTTTTGTTGTTTCGTTGTAATAAGCAAGGAGGGTGTATGCCATTGATGTACAACGCGAGAATTGTGAAATACCTCCAACTCATTCACAATTCTCGTAAAGTCCGGACAGCTAGCTAGATTTCGACCTCAGTTCTTAGCCTGAGAAACTATCTCTTGGTGATTAGTAGTCATAACTTCAGATCTTTCTTTACACATGTGTAGATACACTTTACACTCTTATCACATGTCTTTTTTTGTTATCAGTGCTAGGATTGTGCCTTCGATAGCTAGATTGACATCTCCATTTTGCTGTGAGCTTAAACTGTTTTGCACATGTCACGTTTGATGGAATCTGAGCTTATATTTTGTCCTTAGGTTTTGTAGGCACACCTCTGGTAAACCTTCACGAGACTTCAACTCGTCCACTAGGGACACTTAGTGGTTTAAAAGGCTTAGTGCATACGCTAAATGCATTCGAGAGACCAGCGACAGTGGTATAGTTAGGATTTCCTTAGTTTTGTTTTACTTGAGGACAAGTAAAATTCAGGTTTGGGGGTATTTGATGAGTGCCAAATATTGTATATATTTATCCCTTTTTGTTGGCATTTTAACTCATCTTTTATGCATTAATTCTACATTTTATCCCATATTCTGTATTTTCATTGTTTTCAAGAATAAATATTTTTATTAATTAATTTTGCATTTTTAGGTAATAAATAAGTTTGGATGAGTCGCGGAGCGAAAAGAGCAGAAAAGTAGTGAAAAGCCGGGAGAAATTACGCAAGGAAGCCGCGAAGAATGGTGCGCACAACCTCATTTTCTACACACAAAAGCGCCTCCGTTCTCAGCCATCAGATCAGTTCTCAGAAGCATCCGACGGTCGCTCCTTCATAGAGCATCAAAATCTGAAGTCTCCGCCTTACACTACAGCACCTAACTCCATCTTGAGCCGTCAGTTTCGTTGTATTTTTGCATCCAACGGTCGCTCACGATCTGTCTCAATTTCTCCGTTAGATCCGTTTCAGAAGTTATCATCCTACGCCTTTCATCACCGAACATCAAGGTTCGATGATCCCGCTCAACACTCAAACACCTAAGCCTATATCCCACAAACCAACAACCCCTAGCCAAAACCTAATCGAGCTCACCCCATCTCCTTCCCCATTCCCTCTGCAGAAACCATGTCCGCCACCAGCTCCGCTGCCTGCCTCTGCCTCAACCACCACCACGCATCCTCCAAAAGCCATCATGGCTACTTGTAATCATAACCCATCATTACCCTACCTCTCTAGACACATATTCTATCGATTTCAACCCTTTTCTTCACAGAAACCCTAGGTTTGAAATTGGTAGAATAGGTGAAGTTGGAGAAGAAATCAGAGCATGGGTAGATGCAATTGGATCAACAGAAGCATGGGGGGAAGATTTAGAGTTGTTATCAGTGTATTAGGTAAGCCAATTTCACCCTTTTGTGAAACCCTAATTTCTGACATTTGGGTATTTTGGGGGAATTGTAACTGACTATAAATTGGGGTCATGGGTTGTGAAAATGCACATGCTGGACTAGCCAGTGCACCACCAGAGGACTGGGCTAGCCAGTTTCTCATATGTTTGCCCTGTTTTGTTTGAACTTCAATTCATATGTTGTTTTGTCTTAATTTCAGTTTTATTATGTGTTAGTTTCATTTGCTAGGGCTTAGAGGAAGCTCTTGATCATATGCTAGGATAGTAAATGTATATGTATTGTCTTGAAATGCTTTAACTGCCTTAGGATTAATGAAATGCCATTTGAGTTACTCACTTGTGATCAGCTGTGCTGTTAGAAGACAGCTGATGCTAGGAGTGCAGCTAGGTCAGTGTGTGAGAATTTAATCCATTAGAGAGATTGCATCAAGCTCAGTTAGCTAGTTGAGCTAAATACTTGTGATCAGTTGTGCTGTTGAAAGACAGCTGATGCTAGGGGTCATTTAGCTAGGTTAGTTTCTCTATCCTTCTTTGTAACCTTTCATGAAAAAAACAAGACATACATTGCATCACAATTTCCTTAGCCTAGGGTCAGGTAGTGAAATCAAAAGCCTTAGTACCCTCCCTTGAACTCAGATAACTTTAGAAACTCCCCAAAGAGAACTGTAGCAAATCCTCCAAGTCCCTGTGGACAAACCCCTATTTACTATTACTTGCTTCAACTTCCCTGTATACTTGCAGGTTAGTTTGTAGGTTACTTTTCCCTACACACCAATCAGCCGTGGATTCGATCATGAAATCGGAGTAATGAGATAAGATCATTATCTATTACCATTCCATGAGATCAAGCCGTGGATTCGACCATGGAATCGGAGTAATGAGATAAAATAGATTATCTTTTAGGAATTCGGTGGTGAATGTCACAATATAATTAATCTATTGCAGAAGGGATATTAGCCAAAGCGTCATACCCTTTATGAAATGTGCATAGTCAGAAAACAACGAGTGTTGCCGAAGTCCTGAAGGCGTTAATGCTCTCAATCTTACGGAGAACCGCCTGGATCTATGCACGGTCTCTCTACATAGTCAGGGAACAGTGAGTGTTACCGACATCCTGAAGGCGTTATTGCTCTCAATCTTACGGAGAACCGCCCAATCGTTCTTCTATGTAGCGGTGGGTCTCTCTATGTAGTCAGGGAACAACAAGTGTCACCGACGTCCTGAAGGCGTTAAGTTCAATCATACGGAGAACCGTCCAATTATGTTATTCTACATAGAGGTCACGATGAAATGCGAGGTATCGAACACTCAGCTAGTGGATGCCTTTCGAGAAACATATTCATCATGGCTCGTAAAATATGAATTGTCACATGCTTGAAGCCGTGTCAGAAACATGCAGTATCATGATTTTACGATTTTGACGTTTGTCGAAAATCCACCATCAACATCATCATAAATCAAAGGTTATACAACTCCTCTTGCTGGTTGTTTCTCGGCATAAATATGCACAAAACTCTTCTCCTTTGCTGGAAATAAGAATCCCGATTTCATCTTCATCTCGTATTTGAATACCTGCCTTAATCTCATCGATCTCCTCCATTGGTTCATTAACAGCATCAACATCTTTTTCTCACTGATAAATTGAACCCAAAAATATCTTATGACTTGTTTTACTTGCTCCGTGGTTGTCTTGGTTTCGAAATGTGTTCTGACCGATCCCAGTACTCATCAGACTTGAGCTCGCCGGTGTGAAACCTTGGTGCAAAGGAAGAGAACTTGACCTGGGAGCTGGTCGTCAATTGAGCTCAGTTCTGCTGTGAATTTAAACTGAACGCGACCTAATAACTTAGTAAAGGACGGGCAGGTGGCCCCTAACATCTTCACATCTGTATTTAGCAATTGGTTTAGCACATGGTTACCCAGAGTACTGATTCTCTTGTGCTTCACTAATTTGTTGTTTTTGAGACTATGAATCCACAATACTTCAATGCTTCAACTCCTCCAACGCCTAATGTCTCCGAGCAATGAAATAAACTCGTATTTGCCTTCTTTCGCATCGCATGACCCCAAAGTACCTATAAAATGCAAAAGAAACATAATATACAAAAATACAAGAGAAACAACTAAGAAAAGCGTAAGAAATCGATACTCAAAAGATGTATTTTAGGCACCTATCAAATTCCCCCGCACTTAATCTTTGCTAGTCCTCGAGCAAACAAAACAAAACTAAAATACAACAACTCCGTGTCGTCGAGGCTACGGTTACTTTTAGCATGAATAACAAGCCTTTAAACCCCTAGGTGTCCCTAGTGGACGAGTTATAGTCTCGTGAAGGTTTACAAGAGATGTACCTATAAAACCTTTTACTCCAAATTCCAGATACCTGTGAAAAATCTATGAACAAATCCAAAATGACTACAGGAGGGAGTACCCAGATGCAAATCCAATTCATATATAAACAAAGCTCTACTCAAAAGTCGAACAAACCACAGTACTCAGAATCTAACAAACCACAATCACATATGAATATATTAAGAAGATGGATATAGAGATGGATGGTTGCGATGTTGACTAAAGTGAACGGTGTTTCCCATATCTGTCTGAAGGTCATTGCCAAGATGAACCTATGAATCCTATTGGATTGAGATACTGGTCTGAATTCTAATATCAACTCAGCTGGCATATACAAGTGAACCAGTGGTCGATAATCCTGATTCTATATCAACTCGACTGGCAAATACAAGGCAACCAGCGGTCGATTTATTAATTGAACAATAATAATAATAACTTTTTTTTTGTTTATTCTTTTTTTTTTTGAATCGACAACATGATTAAATCTTTTGGAATCAAGCGCATACTTCTTTTCAGCAGATTACATGGTAATTCCCATGGATCCCGCATTCCATGCTTGTTTAGGCAACGGAGACAGGGAGAACACACAAATATTGCTATCCAAGTGTCAATCTTTTTTTTCTTTTTCTTTTCAATTTTTTTTCACATATATATACTCTGATTGGTCAAATTGGTCAGGTCTTTTTTTTTTAGTAACTCAATCACTTTATTTCATCCTAGTAGTAATAACAATTCGATGTTAGTGACCCACCAAATCACTTAGAGAAACAAAAAATTTGCAAATTTAAAAACAGAAAGTGATATGGTGACGATTCCGAGATATGATAACAACTATCATGTTATTTCTAATATATGAGCTCTCTCCTTTTAGTTAATGGGTTCCTTAACTCCTGCAGTCAAGATGGTTCCATCCACTAATATTGTTTAGTATCATCCTGAAGGCAGAAGTTTCTAGATTTTGAAGTTTATCATGCAATTTTATTTATTTATTTTTTAACTAGAGGCATCAAACTCTACAAATTATATACAAATTTCATAAACTGATACTCCAACTCATAGTTATTTTTGAACAATAAAGGATAAACACTAAACAAATTATTTAGTTGGCATCTAATCCCAACTCAGCCAATATATACCTCATCGTCAAGAAAAAATGCCATCTACTTAGAAAGGCTAGTGTTTATTCTAAATTGTTCAAAAATCTCTAAAAGTTGGAGTTTGTATACGTCAATTTTTATGTAATTATGTTGTAGATGTACTCACCCAGCTAGACTCCCATTATTTTATATATATTTAGTGATTCAGCATTTCCACATCTTTATTATACGATTCATTACCTATGTTGTCGATGCTTTTCCAAGTGATGTATGCTAGACTTGAGTGAACACGCATGGTAAATAATGCAAATTAGCTCTAGCGTGCATGCACAAGATATGACGCCACTATTTTCCTATCTCCCATGACCGGCCAAGTAAGGGTCCATGATCGCAATCCTAGGACCGAGCTCACCGTGCAACCAACATGGATCTCCCATGACAGGCTAAGTTATTCTCAAGGAAAAATTAGGCGCAGGTCAAAAAAAAAAAATATTCTTATTGTCAGGTCCACAATTAATTTTAGATACCGTGACACCCAAAATTATTCGAAATTATTAAGAATCAATGCATAGCTCGTTATGCATACTATTTTTTCAGGTATAACTCGTTATGCAGCCTAATTTTTCAGGGGTATAATTGGCAACACAACTTGGATATAACATATCTAAAAATCCGGGCCTTGGAATTTTACAAATTTTATATCGTTGGAAATCTTTTTAAGAGAGCTACACAACGAGTACAAACAACAATATCAAATTTTTGTTTTTCACGAAAAAGTCGGAGGTGATCATCGTTTTAGGGAAAAGTTTCGAAAACTGACTACATATTCATTATGCAGCCTCCAAAACAGATGCATAACACATTATGCAGACGCATAACGAATTATGCAATCATTTTCTCGACTGCATAACAAAGTTATGCATCTATAACGAGTTATGTAGCCATTGTTTTGGTTGATTTTAGTTCGTACATAAAAAAATTGATGCATAATTGGTTATGCAGCCATATTTAAGGATGCATATCAGGTTATGCATCCATTTTCTCGATGCATAAAAGATTATGCAACAATTTTCTCGATGCATAATGCATTATGCATCCATTTTCTCGACTGCGTGATGCATTATGCATCAATTTTCAATTTCATACAAAATAACAAAGATGCCAGATAATGTGTTATGCATCATTTTTTGACTGCATGACATGTTATGCACTCATAACAACATCATCTTCTTCTTCTTCTTCTTCTTCTTCTTCTTCGTTGTTCATCATCAAAGCTCAAATAAGCTTTATTATTATTCCCTGTATTTTCTAAATCTCTAATTAACTTTTCTTCCTGTTCTACTTGATTGAAACAATTACAAAACCCTATCTCTATCTCAGAACACATCTCAGATCCATCTTCTTAATCATAAAAAAAAAACCATTCATACATCTTTCGGAAATAACAAACAGCAAGATCTCGATTCATCTCATAACATCACCTCAAACCCTAATTTTCGATTTCATTCATCTATTGTTTCCAATCTTCATGTGATTATATTGTCTATCAATATTATTGATCATAAGTCACAATTGGGAGGAAGAAAAGAAAAATAATTGAAGAAGAAAGTCTCGTGAAGAAGAAGAAGATAAGATACGAAGAAACCAAATTTTATAAATTGTGGGTTTGGGAGAAATTTTCTCATGAAAATTGGGTGCGCGCGTGAACTTTTCCGCACATGGGTTTCACGGTGTAGAAAATCTGTAGAATGGGTCTCCTTTCACTATTCTCAATTAATAGCCAACCATTTTCCCACCTAAATGTGCCCACGCATATGCCTTCTCATGCATGCATCTCAAGTCTCCATATATGACTTGCCACGTGTGCTTACTACACGCGACTCACCATATTTGTCGTATTAAATATGGATGACCGTGTACACCACACCATATACGTACAACTTACTATATATATGGGTGACCATACTAGAACCCCCTACTATATGGGTTAGACATATACAAGCCCCACAAAGTGGATCCTCCACACTTTCCATTTTTGATATTTCTAGGCCCAAAACTTTTTTTTTGTGGACTGGTTTTGAATTTTCCCGGATTGCTGACGTCATCAGGATTTTTAATAAAAGTGAAAATACCATAATTACCCTTCAGTATTCAAAGCTATTTTATACGGTAACAGAAACAAAAAATCAAATTAGTTTTCAACTCTCTATTCTCTCTGCTCTAGTTGATTTTTTCTTCAGAAACAAAATTAGGTTTTTTCTTCACACGAATTGTTGCATTGAAGAACAAGAGTCCGTTAGTCTGTTGTTGTGTTGAAGAGGAGACGAAGAACAAGGATTCATTGTTGCTTTTTCTCAATTTATTGATGTTATTCAGTGGACTTCAGATCTGACGAGTTTGAGACGATGCATTGAAGAACAACAAATAGGTTTGTATCAATTTTATCTTCTGTTTGTATCGAATAGGTTTGATTCATTACTTTTTCTGATTGATTGTTTGATTTCTATCTTCTATTGATTTTTGGATTTTTGTTTTATCTCGATTTTATTGAGTCTGAGAAGAAGAAGAAGACAGTTTGGAATAGAGAAATCAACGTAGGTACGAATTGTGATTTCGATCTAGTTTTCAATTCAATTGATTTTGATTGTTACAATTGCGATCTAGTTTTTTCACTTTTTTTATTTGGTTTTGATACTGAGTATGTTTTTGTTGATGCTTACACAGGTTTGGTTGATACCGAGAAGAGGAATAGTAAGAACATTGTTTCAAAAGTAAGAAAACAATCAATATAGGTAAGAATTTTATTTTGTTTTTGATTTCAGATCCGTTTTCAATTTTTTTTTGAATTATTTGTTCTTCTTGCATGTCCGATCTGTTAATTTTTGTTGATACTGAGAGGAGTATGAAGAAACAATTTTGTTTCAGTAGAACAACTTCAATTTGATTTGTTAGACATGTTGTTTTTTTTGTTACAGTATGTGTAAATTTAGGTTACACATATATATCATGTTGTATTTTTAAGCATGTGTAAGGAAGGTGCAGATGTTTTTTAGTTGCAGCATGTGTAATTTTAGTTTACACATATATATCCTGTTTGTATTTTAAGCATGTGTGAGGAAGAAGCAGATGTTTTTTAGTTGTAGCATGTGTAATTTTAGTTTACACATATATATCATGTTGCATTTTAAGCATGTGTAAGTTGAAGTTACATATATATGTCCTGTAACATGTTTATGTGTAAATAATTGTATCATTTGTATCTTTTACTCATATTTAGCTTGTCGCATAGAATATACTTCTCACGAGGGGGCAACTCCCCCAGAGTGAATTGCGTTCGTTTTAAAATTTTGATATTGTTATTGTCTGTTTGATATTTTTCAGGTTGTCATGGATCCTGTTAGTTGCGATGCTGTTAGTTGCATTGCTGTTCTTCGCTACTCTTCAGATTTTATTACCCTGCGTGTTAATACTGATATCAAACTTGAAGAGTTTAAGGAACAAGTTTGTAGGGAATGGAAGCAGTTTACTCCACTTGGTATTACTTTCTTCTTCCGAGAAAGTGGGAAAGATTTTCCGCTTGACTGTGATTTTTCGTTGCAAGCTCTTATATCCATCACAAATAATAAACATAAGACCAGTGTTGATATTTTCTTGCAAAATGTTCCTCGTGTGGCCTCTTCCTCCAGCTCTAGGGCAGATTCTTCTATTTCTAATGGGTGTAGTAGTACGTCTTCGTCCAGAAACAATCTTACTGTTGCAATGTATTTGGAAGATAAAAGCAAGCCTGCGAAACCTTTGTTATCGGATGGTTGGCCCAAGGTTCTTGGTGAGATTGGTCATGTGTTTGTTGAAGGAGTTACGCAAGTCAGGGTTGCTTTCACCAAGTAACGTCTTCGCACTGGTTTCCAAATGATTGTAACTCACAATGAGCGTTCTAGGTTCACGGCTAAGTGTGCAGATGAAAAACGCGGCTGGAAATTCCATGCAGCTTCTATCGATGAAAGGAACGAAATGTTTCAGGTAGGTTTTCCGTGTTCTGTCATCTAATGCTTAGTGTATGTTATGTTTTGTTACAGTATGTGTAACTTTGGTTTACACGTGATGTTTTTTGCACCATATTGTGTTTTGGTTGAATTGTTTATATTTTGTATGAACCTCTTCAGGTCAGGTCTTATAACCCTGAGCACATTTGTGGTGCTGGTGGGCGCAACTTGAACCAAACTTACTCCACCAGCTTCTCGTCTAGTTTGATTGAGGAAGAATTTCGCGAAAATCCTCACAAGAAGCCCAAGCAAATTGCTGCTGATTTCCATACCAACTATGGGATTAACATGGAGTACTATCATGCATATAATGCTAGGGAAAAGGTTTATGAGACGATTTATGGTGACGATGTCAAGTCCTACTCGCACTTGGTATGGTATATTGATGCTATAAGGGAAAACAACCCTGGTAGTGTGATAAAGTTTGAACGTGAAAATAAACAGTTCCAACGGATTTTCATCGCATTTGCTACATGCATCAAGGGGTACCGGTTTTGTCGTCCAATGGTATACTTGGATACTACTTTCCTTACTGGTACATTCAAACGTTTATTGACGGCAGCTATTGGGATCAATGGTGGTAAAGGTATGTTTTTTTTATGTTTTTTTTTTGAACAACTTCAGTTGACAAATAACTGAGAGTTACACTTTACTCAGTGTGTAACTAAGAAAATAACATTTGTAACCTTAAGTTACATATTTGTTTTAGCATGTGTAACTTGTATTTACACATTGTTTTCTGTTTGTGTGAAACTTATTATTCTTTCGATTCTGCACAATTTTTTTTGTAGGATTTTTCCCCCTTGCTTTTGCACTAGTCGATTCTGAGACGATCGACAACTGGGAGTGGTTTTTAAGGAAGTTGACTGAAGTTGTTGGTGATGGGAGGCCAATCACCTTCCTTTCGGATCGCCATGAAGGACTCTTGTAGGGTGTTCCACTTGTTTATCCAGATGGGTTCCACAGCTTCTGCTACTATCATTTGACGAAAAATATACCCATCACTGCAACAGATCCTAGGTACTCGCTTGTGATGGACCATTTCCGAGAGGCGACATACGCACTCTCACCTGAAAACCATGCGAAAGCCATACAGAAGATTAGAGACTTGAACTGCGATTGGGTGGCTGATTACATCGAGACAATCCCACCTGAAGCATATGCGAATGCCTATTTCAAAGATTGTCGGTATGGACGAACATCTAGTACTCTAGCAGAATCAGTCAATAGCTGGGTTCTGGTTCACAAGAAGATGCCTGCATCTGCTTTTCTTGATCAGGTTAATTGAGTGTGTGTGTGTTTTGCTATTTTGTTGTCTTTTTATTTCATGTTTTGTCACTTTATGTATTCATGAGTTTTTTTTTCTGCTTTTCAAATTAGGAGGAAAATAATGTGTTTGATGGCGGAGCGTCGTGAAATTGGTGCTAATATGATAACTCCATTAACCCCTGAGTATGAAGAAAAGCTTGTGGCTATTCAAGATGAAGGTTTGGCTTGGGAAGTATTGGTTGCTAGTCCTACCGTGTTTGAAGTTATTAGTGAAAGGTCTCACATGGTGGACCTCGAACACGAGACTTGTACCTGTCAAAGGTTTGGTTTCTTATGCTTTTTCTTCTCTCTGTATGTTCTTTTTTTTTTAGAATGTGTATATCCACTTTACATTAGATATATGCATGTGTAAATAATAGTTACACATTTATTTTGCAAGTGTAACTTAAAGATACACATCTTGTACATGCACCTGTAGCTAGCTAATTTTGAGTGTTTTATGATTTGTATGTGCAACTAACTGATATTTTATTTTGTTTTTGTTTTCTTCCAGGTGGCGCGTATATGGTTTTCCTTGTGCTCATGCTCTTGCAGCCATACGCAAGATTAAACGTGAGGCTATTGATTTCATTTCACCTTATTTTACAAGCGGCTATTTTAGGAAGACTTATATGCATGCCATCCAGCCGATTCCCAACTACAACAGGCCTGTTGAATATCATCCAGACGACACCATCAACCCGCCTACCGTGAATAAGCAACCAGGTAGACTATCAGGGAAAAGGATTATAAGTAAAGGTGAGAAGAAGGTGAAGAGGAAAGTTCGTTGCAGCAACTGCAAGGAAACAAGTCACAACAAGACAGGTTGCAGGAATCCTCGGAAGTTCACGCCCAACTAGCTTTAGCCTACCAAAGTTCATTTCTGCAAGTAATGATTTGATGTGTGGATTCTTATTTGTCTTGGATTATTTGTTTTTTAGTTTTCTTCATTTCGGTTCTCATGGACCAAACGTTTTTATTTTTCTGCAACGTTGATTATGTGCAAGGATCTTTTATTCAAATTTTATATTTTGTCAGTACACAGTTGAAATGCATTTTATTCTATTTTTGATTTATTTATGTACATCTGATCAGTGGTCAAATGCTTGTGTAACTTTAGTTTACACTCAAATATGGATGTGTAACCAGAAGTTACACTGCTGTGAATGCATGTGTAACATTAGCTTACACATGATAAATGCTGGTGTAACTTTATTTTATTTTGATTTATTAGGTAAGTCCGATCAATGGCTTGTATAACTTCAGTTTACACTCAAATATATGGATGTGTAACCAGAAGTTACACTGCTGTGAATGCATGTGTACTATTAGGTTACACATGATAAATGCATATGTAAACTCTGGTTACACCTTCTGAATCAAGTTAAGATGTGTAGTTACTTAACCTGTTGCATACTTTCTGAAACATGTACACACAATAGTAGAAATTCTAACAAGATAAAAGTTTTTAATTCAAAGAATTTCAATCCAAAAATATTTTCAAAACCAAGAACTGCTAAAATCTACTAACTGATGAAATTTAAAAGTTTCTAACAACATATTTTCCCAGTCTAACATCTGCTTGTGGCTAACAACATATTTACGAGTATAGAATTTTTTCTAATCCTAATGAATGCTTTACACATCTCTGGATGGATCCGAAAGAATCTTGTATAGCATGCTTCCTCTCATGCGGTTCAGCTTGTCAGTCTACCATAACATCATACTTGAGCTTAATTTTTTGTTAAGTGGTTTATTCTTCATCCTGATCTTCATGTAAGTGCATACACATGGAAGACAGTCAGGAATTGAACCTTGTGGGGGCGAAGGGAGATTCTTAGCATTTTCATTCATCCCAAGAGCATAAGGAAACAAGAGTCTCAGTTCTGTAGTAATTGAAAATGCATATTTCTTGGCTTGAAGAAGGTGTTCACCCCTGAGTTCCTTAACGCTTGACGAGTTCATGTAGGACCAAGGATTAGAGCTCTTCAATTCATACTCCAGCAGTGTGTAGTGTGTGTTGTTGTTGCACATTGGGGCGAAAAGTCTGACTGCATCGTTCTTGTACTTGACATACTCCTTCGCAAGCTTTGGAATCCAAAATCTCTTGAATTCTCCGTAATCTTCAAGTAAGAGGCCTGCAAAAACCATTTGGAATGTCAAACTCACATTTTTAATCAAAAGTTACAAATGAACAAGTGATTATGTAAACAGAAGTTACACATAGGGCCTTGGGTTTTACACTGGAAAAATAAGGATGTGTAACTTCAGATTACACATTATAAATGGTTGTGTAACTTCAGATTACACATTATGACTGCATTTGTAACCCTAGATTACACATTATAACTGTTTTCCGACATAAAAAAACTCTAGAGTATGTTATCATAATCTTACAACACACTACACATTATAAATGCAATTAGATTTTAAATATATCGAAGTACTTACGTATGCTTTTGGCGACAGGAATATCGCTTTGTCATACTTGCTGTTAGTGTTCATCTTTGTCCTCAATGCTAATGTAGAAGTCGATGAATTCTGACTCCAAAGGATTCTTTCTTGGTAAGCTGTAGCATTAGTTCTCCAGATATATCAAACAGGTGGCTACCATCTTCGTTGCGTTCAATCCAAGTAATGTCTCTGCATTTTACAAAGAAGTAAACTATTAATCAACATAACATAAAGAAGTAGTAAAACACAACAATCAATAACAGAATCAAGCCTACTTGGAGTCAAGCTACTTACGTTTTCGGATGAGTATTGAAATATTCAAACACTTTCTCCTTGTTCTCGCCTTCCAGCCTTTCGATAACTTCTGAACCTTTCACATCCTTTCTCATTGTTCCGTCATCTTCTTCAGCAACCTCAGCCATTCTTTCTTCTTCTACTTCTGGTACTGGGTCCATTATTTCTTTTTCCACTTCTGGAACTGCGGCCATTCTTTCTTCATTAACAGTCTTCTTAATCTTCTTTGGCTTCTTTTCATACTGCTTCAGATCTTGTGTTGGAATTTTTCTATTCCTCAGCACACGTTGTTGCATGAATGCTGGTTGGTTTTCTCTTATTGTATTCGCAGCTTCCTTCAGTAACTCTCCTACATGTCTTGGAGTTTTATCTATTCCAAGGCTAAAAAATTTATCCTGTGTTGTAGCTGCGCAAACAAATATAGGCAGAATTTAAAAAATTAGCACATGTATGTAACTTAAGAAGATAACCTCAAGCCAAAATAATAATGTATTGTATGTAACCTCAAGCTACACATGCCTTTTACAATGTGTAACTTGAAGTTACACTTCCATTACAAACAACACATAAAGGAAAAATAAAACGGAATAACAGTTACAGAAGGAAGAGTGATTACCACTTGAGCTAGGTTCTGCATTCTCCATCACTGCAGGTCCATGTTCACTTTTGTTAATGTCGCCGACAATCTCATCTAGCATTTAACTCACTGGAACATCTGTCATATCAGTAGGGTTAGCTTCTAGTTGCACCAAGCTGTAGGTCTGAGCATTGTCAGGCTATGTTTGTTGTGTTGTAGCAGTTATCACCATGGAGTCCTCAAACTGTGTTGAATCAAAACTGTCCTCAAAAGTTTCAGGTGTTGGCTGAGTTGGAGCAGTCGGAACCAAACCGTCACCAACAGTTGCAGGTGTCTCTTCAATGACATCTGCATCATCTCTTGCGGCTTTCTCATGCTGCTCAACCACACCGCCACCTTCTGCATCTTTCTTTAGCGCTTCATCAGCAGCATGCATCTCTTCATCAGCTTTCTTTTGCGCCTCATAAACAACATCTGTAGTAGTGCGATTTTTCTTACCAGTGCGCTTCTTCTTTGGAGGAGCCTTGCGCTCCTCTGCAGCAGTTTGAGCTTGCAGAATTTTTGGCGCATTTCCAGCTGCAAGGCTCATACATGTAACTGCACAAGGATTGAAATGAGAATTATGATGATGATGATGATGATGTTAAATTTTTTTAATAAAATTTTAAGAAGAATATATATCATGTGTAATCGACTGGCTTGGATAACTAGTATGTGTAACTTCATGTTACACATGAATATGGCATGGATACCTAGTGTAACATGGAGTTACACATGCATCTAACTAGTGTTACCAGAAGTTACACATGCATATAGCATGTGTAACTAGGGATTACACATCCATATGATTAGTTTACTCAATATTTATTAAGTATAATCAAGTTAAATAAGCATATTAAAAATGAACAACTAAAATATGAAATTAAAAAGGTTCAAAGACCTTGGTGTCAACTAATTGGGTAACTCTATCAAGTTAAAGAAGCATATTAAAAATGAACAACTACTTACATTCTTCATGGCAGGAAGTTTCCGCATCATCTTTCTCGGTCTCTTCTTCTTCATGCTCAGTACTTCCATCTCCTTGTTGCTCAGTCTCAACTAACTGTAACTCTTCTTCTTCATGCTCAGTAGATCCATGCTCAGTACCTCCATGTCCAGCATCTTCATGTTGCATAAACTCTTCCTGGGGTCACTTTGTAAGGATCAATACCCATTGCTTGTATAATTTGGCAACTAAAATTGTGAATCTTGAATTCTGTTGTTCTTGAAAGGTCCCCTTCTGATATCCCTTCTCTGGCAAATGCATACACTGCTTTAAACATTGCTTGCTTTGCTTGCAGTTGCTCTTTCAGATGGCCATTCTCAATGGTTTGCGCTTTCAGCCAACTTTGCAGGTCGTCCTTGCTGGGTACCACTGTTGATATACCTAGCTGCTTCTCAAGATGTGAAAACTCAGCCACAAAGCTAAGAGTTGGCTGCAATTAACAGATGGAGAGGTTAAAAAGAGATAGCAAAAACAGTTGAACATTCTAAATATACAAATTTTCAGTTGTATGTGTAACTTAAAGTTACATAAGCACATTTTATATGTGTAACCTATAGTTACATAAGCACATTTTATAGTTACACATATAAAATGTGTAACCTATAGTTACACATATAAAATGCATTCACTTGTGTTATCTTTTGCATGTGTAACTATAAGTTACACAAGCACATTTAAATGTGTAACTTATAGCTACACATGACAATGTTGATTACATCAAAGTTTTATCTAAATTATATTACCATAAATTTACAAAACCTAAACCAACTGACATATAACACTTACCGAAAACTCTGTCATGTCTGTTTTCCAAATGTAATAAGAAATCTGGTATATATCCCAACTCCCAACCCTCGGGATGTTCAGCAAACAATAACTGCAACATATAAATTTTAATTAGTCGATTGAACAAAAATATCCACAACGTAACACTAAAACTGCTGGAATAGAAATTACACACAAGCTTTTACCAGTAGGTATTGCACACAAGCCTTCACATTTGACAAACAACCAAGATTAATATGAATCTCTTCAAACAAGTGCTCGTGTATTAAATAAGGCCACGACACCTTGAGCACCGTCTCATAAGTTTCAACGATACTAAGATATTTCGCGTTCACTCCATTGGCATTTTTGTCGCCAAAAAACAATACACAACAAAGATAAAGACCTATCAAGAAAACTAGATCCTTCTCATCAACTTTCTTTGTTTTCCCACTTTTGCTCCTTTTTGTCATAAGTTGTTTTATCTTCTCTAAAATGTTTGTCTTAGTCACTGTCGTCTGATGCTTTGTAGATTTGATATCAGTGAAGAATTTGTTGTGTAAAACATTGTCAGTCAAATCACTAGGACAATAGTACTTTAACAGCTTCTGACCCTTTCTGCTTCCAATCCTCTGCATGCAAAATATACCAGCCAGCTTTGCCGGTGTAGACTCTATACTCTTATCATCACCAAACTTGAATGAACACGGTGTCTCACAATCCATGTCAAAGCAGTTCAAAAGCTTCAAGACGCCGTGTTTTTTGGTACTTATCTGTATTGTTGTACTCGGTACAGATGTATCATAGTCATCGTAATACATCATTACGAGTTCACCGTAAGCAGCTCTCCTAAGATATCTCTGAGCCCTATCAGTCAGTCCTATAGGTTTTATCACCTTTACTAAATCATTTACTGTATTCAACGACTGCCTTAGGTTTCCTGTACACATCACACACAAAAATAGCATGAGTCAGTATGTTGTGTACTTATATAATACACTCATTTTTAACTGCAAAATGAAAATCATGTTACACACTATGTGTATTTTCCAAGTACACAAACTGAATCATTCTATTCTGTGTTGTGTAACCTTAACTTACACATGCATATGAAGGTTTACATGCGTCATTTTTTGATGTGTAACTATTATTTACAAACACAATACAGTCGTAGGTTATATTTTTCATGTGTAACTTTCTAGTTACATAGGCAATTGGCAAATCAGTGATGTTATTATGCATGTGTAACTTCTAGTTACACAGTCACTTGGCAAGTTAGTGGTTAGATTTTAAATGTGTAACTTATAGTTACACATGCATATGCATTACAAACATGAGATTTTAACACAGCCACTTTGCAAGTCATTGGTGACATCTTGAATGTGTAACTTACAGTTAAAAAGGCTCAATAGTATGTGTAACTACAAGTTACACACTCAGTATACAAACCACAACACAGTTGGTGGTGAGATTTTGAATGTGTAACTTATAGTTACACAGGCCCTTGTTTGCATAGTTATACATTCAAAAGAATTTACATTAGATCATCACAACCAAAATCGCATGTATAGTTTTTACTAGCATGATATCATAACAACACATATCATCAAATAATTTCAACTCTTAATACCTGTTATTGCAGTATCTGTTTCATCGGTATAGCTTCTTCCTCGCGCCATTTTACTTCACAATGTAAATTGAATCTGAATTTGCAGTTTAAAAAGTAAGAAAACATCAATCTCCAGTAGTACTAAACTCCTTAACATGAGATTGAGATGATACATGAACAAAAAACATCAAGTAAATCTAACCCCTAAAAACAGAGAGGAAAAGTAGAAGATCGAAAACAGATTCAAACCTCAGTTCGTCTTCTTCTTCTTTCTTCGTCTTCTTCTTCTTTCTTCGTCAAAAAAGGACTGAATCAAACAACGAATGAATCAAAAAACAGATCGAATACACTGAGATTTAACATATCAAAAACAGATCAAATACAGATCGCAAAACAGATCAAATTTACTGAGATTAAACAGATCGAAAAACAGATCGAAAACAGTTCCAAAAACATATCGAAAAACATGTTAAACACGAAGAAGAAGAAGAAAAGATTAAACATGAAGAAGAAGACTTGACCGAAATATACCTGTTTTAGTTTTTCGTTTCTTCGATCTGCAAAAAAAATTCTCTGAAACAAATTTCTCTGCACTTCTTTGAAGGTTTTCGACCAGCAGTTTTCTTAGGTGAGATTCAGTTTCTCTCTCTTGAAATGAAATGAATGTGTCGGTTTGATAGAAAACCTAGGTTAGATACTTATATAGTGAAGGTTATTCTGGTCATTTCAATCGAATTAAAATTTATTTTTAATTCAGGGCCTAGTAATAAAACTCTTTTAACTAGGGGCTTCATATTATGGGTTATCCATGAGTTGGGCCTTAGCCTAATTTTCCCATACGTTGTATCTCCAAGGTTGTTTCATGCCCGCGGCTTATTAGACTCTCATCTTTGCCTGCCAAAGCCCAAAGTTGTTCGTATGAGCCTAAGTTCCCTACCTGGTCAAGAAATAGATTCCCCTAGGCAGACAAGCTCACTCCCATATAATGCGTGGTCAAATCTCCCTGCACCATCATACCAAGCTTTTCACCTTTGCCAAACAAGGCCCATGGACGCGGAAGATATGCCCGAACTCCCCTAGCTAACCAAATACTACCCCTTTACGGACTGTTCTCACCCCAATGTTATGTATTTTGGGTTTCATCTCATGTTAATATGGCTGAGTTTTACGTCGGCTCGCCAAGACCAACACTACATTCTCCTCTTATCCAGGCTGAGGACATGCTGTGCAGGAAGAAATTACTCATACAGAGTTAATTCTTGGCGCTTTATGCATCTTGGGTTTCGTTTTTTTGGCATGGGAAGAGAGATTTATCTATCTCCCTAGCCGAGAAGTAAGGAAAAATACTTGTCTTGCCACTGGACGTGGGATTACGTGTTCGCGGGTTATGGCCATATAGGTAAGAGGCGATCGAGCATGTCGCAAAGCCGAGAACCAATCAGCACATAAGAACCAAAACCACTCAAATGCCAACACATATTGTTCATCAACCAACAACCGTCTCAAGTAGAGGTAGCAACTCAAGCCAATTAAGGCGAGGAAATAACAAGCACCAGAAACAAATCATTCCAAGTGAAATGATGTACATGCATACTAGAGGAGGCGTCACACTAAAATTATGGGGCATCACACCCGGATGACCATTTGGAACGATGATAGGACATTGTAACTGATCGTCCCTCACCCATTTGAAACTGTGTATGTTGTGAGACCGACTGGCTCACACTACATCAGTGGTAACGCGAAAGACGGTTTGGAACGGTTGCTTGCATCCGCCTCCTCTGGAATGGTGAAATGCAGACTGTAAGAATTTAAATATGAGCAATCTAGCGTATTTGAATATTTAAGGCGAATCTAATGAGTAGTGTATGGAGCTGCGTTCAAATATAATTTAACTTCTTTGAATTGATATTCATTAAATTAATATACTCTAATCAGCCTCCCTATCCGTTTCGGCTCCTTTGGCCGGTTCCTCATAAGACTCGCTCGTAGGCTAGTACGACAATTTGTTCAACTAATGTAGTACATTGTTGGAATTTAGCTTGTTACCAGGCTTCCAACTAGTTTCTTGTAAGTATTTTTTATATCCAATAATAATAATAATTCTTTTAAAATAATAGAACTGCTAATCAAGTCCTTATTTTTTACGTTCCTGCAATCTAAACCTCACATCTGGGAAAAGATGAACCCCACCTATATCTGAATGTGAATCTAATTCAAGATGTGTGGTTTAGATTGTAGGGAAGTGAATATGGAAATAAAAAAGAGGGAGTTGAATAACATTTCTGCTTTTTTATCCCAACCAGACTTATACAAGCTAAACTTTAACTCTTAAAATTACTAACTATTTTAAAATAATTAATTTTTTTCGCAATGCTTTTAATTTGAGGAAGTTATGATGTAACTTTTTTTTCTTTTCATTATGTGTACTTTATTTTGTAAGGGTTGAACCTGATATCATTGGGCTGAAAACAACTGGGTGGACCCTTGCATCATGCAAGCTAAGACCACATTTCCCAACTCAACTTCACCAATTAGTTGCTTTAAGCAATTGTCTTGCCCTTCTTAAGGGGAAATATGTAGAATTGATAGCAACGACCGTATTACATATCATAGTATGCTTTATATACAACTATTGGGAAAACCCTAACTACCCTAGTTGGGCCGTAGGCCCTGTAACACTCCCCCTTGTGCGGTCCAATAGAACTCCGTATGTAGTGCTTCACATATAGTTCTTCTAATGTAGGTCTTCAAATGTAGTTTTCTCCTTGATGACTTGTGTTGAAATAAATTGCCTCATTAAAACTTTGACAAGGAAAAACCCAGTGGGACAAAACCTTGGTACAACTATTCACATGTAGTACTTCACATGTTGTCTCGTACTTTACATGTAGTTCATCACATGCAATAGGATCTTCAAAGACCGACGAGTCTAAGTTAATTGCCTCGTTAAAAACTTCGCAGGGAACCCAGAGGGACAAAACCTGAACTAAAGAAAAAGAGTACAATATTAAGCAAACTTAGAACGTAGTTGGACTCGAATACGTTGCCTCATTAAAATCTTGACAAAGGGAAAAGAGTACAACGTGACAGATGTAAGTAAAGGTGATCCGTTGCAGATGATCACTTTTCTCCGTTGAAGTAGACTAGTTGCTTCATAACTCTTAAGGTTGAAAATCTTCGTGGGAAAGACAAATAGCCTTAGCAGGGAAATTACCTTCCCGGTGTTTGTTGTTGTCTTATTAAAAACCTTACCGAGTAACAAAACCCTGTTGGGGAAAAGCAACTTTGGTGAAGGAAAATAGTTCAACACACCATTAGCTTCTCTCCCTGATGTCAGACAATTTTCATTAGTCTAATTCATTCAAAAGGAGTTTATCACACTTTACCTTGGAGACTTGAATGTTTATAAGACCCTGTTGTTAATTATGGAAGTTGCGTTGCTTAACAGACTATCTCATTTTCTTTGATTCAGATATTTTCAGTTATATCAACGCGGTGTTTATGTCTTCAACGTTCGGCATACTTGATGTTTTTAGTGTTGTCTCACTAAAAACCTTGTCGAGTAACAAAACCCTTTGGGAAAAACTATTCTTAATAAAAGGGAAAAAAGTACAACAAAGCTATAATTTCGAAGTAAAATATGTCGATATCATATCCTTGGATCCTCCCCCTGATGTCGGCATCTCCCCTGGATTAATTTCAGAGTTGTTCCAGACAGTTCCTTTAGTCATGTACTTTTCGAAAATGAATATCGGTAATGACTTAGAAAATAGTCTATCATATCTCCCCCTGATTACTTTCGTTGGAGAAGAGATTATTGTTCCTTCATAAACAACAACTTTTGGATTGCACTTTCATTAGCATTCCTTTTTATGTCTTTGCAGAGATAAAACAAATTTATGTCAATGGTTACTTTTAAGTACATGATTAAATTCACTATACCATTCCAATGACGTTGCGTTGGCGCTGAGCTATATCTAGCTAACAAGTTCCATGAGGATGTAAAATTTGATCGAGTACATTATTATACTAAGTACAACAATGCGTATATTGTACTTAGATATGAAAATTTCATCTCCCAACACATCTTCGTCATCTTCCTTTAGACGAAATGGTCACTTACTTAAATTTGAACCTCAACTAATCATGGGAGTGATATCAGGATGCATGTCTTTGTTAAATTGCCTGACAACTTTAGACATATGCAAACTGGTGGAATAATTTACACAATCTCAGTACTCGGTCGAGCTTTCCCATTTTCATCTCAAATTCGGATTTCAAATAGCTTTTAAGGCCTGTTATTACATCAAGAGTACCCATTATGTATGTACGATCGACATAGATAGCTACAATTCCAAATAAGGAACTTTCTTTTGTATACGCAAGGAAAAGTGACTTACTTATCTATCCCCTCCAAATAAAATAGCCACTTAGACGGGTATACCACATCCGCCTGATTTCTTCAATCTATAACAGAGCGTTCTATCTAATTGTAAACGCACTCTGTGGTTTAGAGTCACTTGATTTGGGAAACAAAAGGCTATCAAGTACTTTTGTAAAAATATCTACTATCTCTTGATTCTTTCAGAGATACGTGACAACCACATACATATGCTGCATTTCAAGTCCTTTTGAAATTACCAAGCTAATTAAGTAGTGGAAGGCTATAACGTTCATTACAAGAGAACAATTCCAGGGCTTTGTGAGAAACCTCGCGCCACAAGGCGAGTATTTATGCTTTAAGATTGCTTTCTTATCATTATGCTTTGTGACACATTAATTATGTATGTCCAATAGGCATTACACTTGGTTGGTTAGCACTACTACACCAAATACCTATATATTTGTCAAAGAACCAAGTTCTACCTGGATTGTATAGGCCAAATATGCTCTTTGTTGACATTAAGCAACAAGGAGCTTGGTTCGATCTCATCTTGCTCTATTTCCTTAAGAAATTGTATATGAAATTAATCATCCATATGCTCGCATGATGTTTCCATTGACTCGTGCACATTCTCGTAATCCACTTGGGATGTCATCATTCTCTGGAATCATTAAACTTCAGAGCGTCCTCTAGTTTGATTCATGTACATATTCAGAGACAATCATATGATATGATTTATGATGATATAAATAAGTTGTGCCTTACTCACCTACATCCTTTCTAGGTGAGGATTGATCGAACCAAGTGGTCTCTCCAACTTCCTTTATGGAGCTACGGCCTCAACCACACTTCCATTATGTGTAGTTGCAACACCTTAGTCGATGATGTATATCCCTTATTGAGGATTCGTAACCTTGCAGGTAGGATTGCAGCTGGTATGTGTGATCTCATTATTTGAGTGACATTAATGTACATTCTGAAAATCGATTATTTTTTGTCACTTCAGATTTACATTTGTGGAGTACAAGAATCAACATGAGACATATTGGGAACACACCACGATAATTCTTGTCGTTCCCTGACAAAATACTTTTTCTTATCTCCCACTAACGACGGGAAGACTATCTCATTAAAGTGATAATCCGCAAATCCAGCGGTAAGAGATCTTCTGCTAAAAGTTTTAAGGGTATATTAATTATATGTCCCTACTTTTGACACCCAACAAATATATACTTATTCAACAATAAATATGTCCCTACTTTTTTATAACCTTATCCATTTAAATTACATTACCTTAATACCCTCACCCATGTAATATTTTTCTTTATTTCAAAATGGAGCAAATTTCTTCCTCTACCACTAGCACCACCACCATTAGCACCATCACCGCCAACATTCAACTACCATTCCACCACCACCGTTCAACAACCACCACCTACCAACCGCCACCACCACCAACATTCCACCACCACTCCTTCACCACCACCATTACACCACCAACAGTCCTCCACCACCAATAGTTCGTCGCCGCCACCACCACTAATCCGCCGCCATCGTCGCCGCCGCCGCCACCACTGGTTCAGATATTTTTGTATCAACAACAGTAGTTGATCTATTTCAGTTGGATCACAGTGGATGTTTATCCATGATGATGGATCAACAGTAAGTGGCATAAAACTAAAAGTTTATCCATTGCAGTTGGATCAACAGTAGAAGTTTATCCACTGCAGTTGGATCAACAATATAAGTTTATCCATTTTAGTTGGATCAACAATGGATGTTTATCCATGCTGATGGAAAAATGCTACCATTTCATCAGCTGCAGTTTTCAGATCCACCAACAAAACCATCAACCACCATTAATAATCCATAGCAGCTACCACCGCTACCGTCGCGGCCGCCACCATCGGTTTAGATAATTTTGTATCAACAACAACAGTTTATCCATTTCAGTTGGATCAACAATGGATGTTTATCCGTTTTAGCTGGTAGCATTTTTCTACCAGCTGCAGTTTCAGATCCACCAACAAAACCATCAACCACCATTTATGGATAAATAAGAGAAAGCGCCTTGAAGGAATGCTTCAGATTCAAACACGCAAAGATAACAAGGCCCCTACTTGTTTATCAATATTGAAAATTTTTGTCCAACCAAAATCTTTCGTCATCCATACCTCGCTCAATGACCCCCTTTGCCGATTACCAATCAAGTGAAGAAAACCTTCAAAACACAAAAATATATACGGCCGATACACTTTGAAAAGTTTTCTGGTAGTGTATTCCTTTCGAGTGTCTCCATACCAATGTCAAAAGAGCAAATCAATTTACGGATATCCTGATCCGTCTCAGTATACTTCGATTTGTCTCCATATCAATTTACGGATGTCTTCATCTCATATTCAATTCCATTATCATCTCAGACCCTTGAATTTCTTCAAATTTCATCTGAATTGCCACCATCGTCTCTCTGAAATCAACAACAATCCTTATCCACGATCTGTGTTCTTCTGAACCACCACAAACTGCTCCTCCATATCAGATCGAACCAGCTAATTCTCTGTTCTTAACCCAGCAGCCATCACTTCCAATTTCATATTCCAGCTGATTGAGCAAAGCCCTAATTCTTCTTCTGATTCTTCATTTTATCTCTCAATCGCAACACCAGTATCAAATCTTCTCTCAGAACCCTCAATCGGTTCTCTAACCCTAACTGATTTCCCCCGGTCTTCAATTTCAGATACAGATAAAAAAAAACGATATTGATTCTCTCACTGTCAAATGATATTGATTCTCTCTAGGTTTAAGATTTCTCTCCATCTTGCGACGGAGGTGGTGGCGGCGGGTGGTGTTGGTAGTAGCAGAAGGGTGGTGGTGATGCCGATAGAGGAGAAAAGAGAAGAGAAATCTTTTTTCCAGATCTGAAATCGGAAGTCCTTAAATTGTTCAAAAATGGGGTATATTTGGAAGTCCCTAAATGTTGATGGGCCCCTGATAGGCTTATTGATAAAGAGGGACATAATTATTATGTGATAAGGATATTTGTATAGACCATCAAAAGTAGGGACAATAATTCAATTACCACAAGTTTTAAAATGCGGATAATTGTTGGGAACTCATTTCCAACATAACTACTTAACATTTTTGAAGACCCATCATAAATACGATGTGGAGTCGTAATGACACATATATACTGCAACAAAAAATGTGTAAGAACACGAATGTCAAGCTTAAATCTAGTTACCAACTGGTACACAAAAAAGGTTAATTAATATTGGGTTCTAAAACGAATTAAGTAAAAATGCTTGTAATATTGCATATCCCCAAAGCAATAAAAGGTAGGTTGGTACGCATAACCTATTCCTTAGACGCTATTTGTAACCTTTGATGGTATCCTCTGCGAGACCATTGGGTATAAGATACTCTATATTGATCGTATTAGACATGCAATATTCATCAAGTCATTTTGATGTAAATTCTCTAGCATTAACAAGGGTGATGAGCCTGTGCACTTTGCATTGTGTAATACGTGCTAGGAGTTTCACAAAAATTAAACGCATCGTTTGTTGTGAGCAATAACTGATTCAATGCGTCGAATCATCCACCAGAGCCATAAATCACTTGAATGGTCCGCATTTTGCATGGATATATGCTCACTAACAACACTTTATTTCTTTGAAGAATGAGTTATTTACCATTTTCATCTAAGTAAAACAGGATGGTCTCAATCATGTTTTACTAAAAAAAAACTTTGTAAGATGAGTGACGTGCTTTCTTACTCTAAAGCATAATGGGGATAGGCAGCGAAAATCTAGTAGCTTTAGAAATCATTGATTGTGATAGATGTTGTAACCTCGCATTCTATTAGTTCATTGTCTTGTACACTCAAATGAAGTGATGCCTATGTTAATACTTTCAAAATAGAACATCGTGTCACAATCATTGTGCCTTATGGTTATGTCAAAGTCTTTATGAATCAATCCCAATCAATTCATTGTTGGGCTTAATATGGATTCAGTAATTCAAGTTCCAATGATTTACAATTCACTAGATTGACACATTAATTTTCTAAGAATATGCTTCCTTCCACATTCATTAGAAATAATTTATATATACAATCAACTCCATTCTCACTGTAAGTTTCCAAAAAAAGGTAGGTAATAGTTCACGCATGAACACCCTTTGCACTTAACAAGATGTGATTAGCCGCTAGTACATACATAGCTTAGACATTTGAGAGATTTAATAAGTGGTGTGGCCTTATTACGTAACAAAATTTGGATCCAAATCAGTTACTTTAGAGTGAATATATGTTACGTTTCATCCAGATATATCTCAAGTGCTTTAGAGAATTTATGTCTCGTGGAAATGATGTAATTTTCATTCCATAAACACAGACATTTGGTCTAGTTCAATTAAATATTCAATTGGCCAAGCAAAGTTCTTCTTGTCATTAAAGTTGATGTCTAAAGCATGACCTCCTCTAGAAATTGGTTGCTACTATGATACACACATTACATTGTATATACCAACACCTATGACCAGGTGCATTTCCAACTCTTTTATTTATGATGGGAGCTAGAATTACATTTTAGCTGATCCATGTTCGGTTGATACTTGTGTATTGGTGTTATTACTACCGAAGACAAAAGTACATCTTTGTCTTATGATACATATGTCCCTCTGCACATATTTCACTATGCCAGCAAGTGTATTACATCCCACAGAACATTTAAATTTAGGAAAAAAATATCAAGTATCCAATAATGGTGCTCAAGTACTTCTAAGCCCCAAATGAATACATTGGAATCGAGTTGGTACAACCAATTGAACAAAAAAAAAACATCATTCAACTATAGCTAATATATCATATTCAAGCGAAAAAAATAACAATAAAATCAAAATTCTTAATGATCGAGATCAACAGTCATAATTTAAGTTGACCGTTTATATGATATGGACTTATCTTAAGGAAAAAACATAACTAGGCATGTTCTAAAAACAGATAAATAGGCCGAACAAATATTCAATTATAGTTACCTACCTCCAAATTTGGTTCCCGTTGTATATACACAGAACCAAAACAGCCTTTGTCACGCACAACCCAAAACCAACTGGAACATGACACAACAACTGGAACAGGAATGGGTGGACCTTCCCGTACCGGCCCGAGGACCTGGACCACGGATTTTTCTTTCGCATATTCTTCTTTCTCCTCGTATCGTCTCCTCGGATTTTCACCGAACAGGAACAAATTTCCCACCCAACAGATTAACATGGCCAGATTTAATGAGACAGATTAGTACACACAGTACAAATCAAATCAAATCACAACTATATTGGATATGCCATCAAAAATGAAGAGAACACAATGATGCCTTTTTATAAGAGAAAACGGGAGAACGTAAATTCAATTTAGCTTGGCGATGTTTGAATAACTTCCTTGATGTAAATCCAACCCCCATTTTTTTTTTGAACAACTTGTGTTTATCATCCATGTAGAAAAAAATCAATCAATCCAATTTAGCTCTGCAATATTGCTTCGTGCTGATAACATGTTTACGGGAAAAATAGGAGAAGACAAAAAATATGAGAAACAACAAGAGGCATTGTATTGATAGAAACAACCGTATTACATAGCATAGCATGCTTTATGTACAACCATTGGGAAAACCCTAGCTACCCTAGTTGGACTGTATGGCCTGTAACAGATGTAACTTTTTTTTTCTTTTTTTTTTATTACTTTTACTTTATTTTGTAAGGGCTGAACCTGCTATGGAAACAACTGGGTGGAGCTATTGAAGTGTTAGGAGAAAAGATCTCAACAAAACCTGAAGACTTCGACCAACTTTTGACTAAACCTCTTCATATGGGAGGTTGGTGGAATACTGCTGCTGGTGGTGTTACTTGGATTAGATTCCATTGGGAAAAACAGCCTCACAATCTTTACCCTAAATGATATATTGTGGATCATAATAAAGAGAAATGTCTTAACACAGCAGATGATTTGATGATTCGAAGGTTCACTAATGAACAATATATTAACTATTTACATGAGCTTGCCATTGCTTATGAAGTGGAGATTTGTGAAGACATCGACATTTTGCTGGAGATAATTTGTGAAGCTAGTAGGAAAAAGAGAGAAGAAGAAGCACAGATTGAAGAACAACAACAAGAGAATGCAACAAGGAATAATAAAAGAACCAGAAGAGATCAGAATGGAGAGGAAAGTGAGGGTGAATTCATGGGAAGTAATACTGGTACTTAGCCATCCACTAATGGAAATGATGATATGGAACATGATCTTGTTGAGAAAGGAAATAAAAGAGCAAGGGATAATTCCCATGAGATGAATGAGGCCTCTAATAATCTGGTATACTTTTTTTTACTTACAAACTCTTCTATTTTATTTTCTTTCAAGTTTCTTTTCAGCATTTATTACTGTGTCATTAATAAGGTTTTGTTTGATCTACGCATTGCATTACTTTTTTCCGTTCACCACTCTAATATTAACTTGTGTATCAAGTTAACCCCTTTTAGTTCACAACTAAATATGAAAATACTTAGCTGGAATTTCAATGGTATTCTGGGCAAAGACACAAAGGAGTATTTAGCTCCGTAAGCAAAACTCATTCCCCTGACATTATATTTTTGCCTGAAACAAAAATTAATGATTATAGAATCTTAAATATTACCAGTTTTCTCCAGATGCCTAACAAATGTTATGTCCCATCTGTTGGCCAGGCTGGTGGTATTATCTTGCTTTGGAAAGATGGTTTTCTCTTGAAATTTTAAACTCATCTACTAATATGTTTCATGTTCTTGTTAAAAATGATCCTAGTAGAGGAGAATGGTGTCTATGGAACTCCTTATAAGAATGATCAACCTAGTCAGTGGAAATATATTCATAATCTTAGCACTTCTGTCAAAATCCCTTGCGTTCTTCTAGGTGACCTAAACATCACTATGAATCTTAATGAAAGAAATACAAATACTGAACCCACTGCTCCTGACATTCTAGAAAGTATAAGAGACTCTGATTTACATGATATGGGCTGTAGTGGGAACATGTTTACATGGACTAGCAATACTCATGGTACAGGTAAAATAAAATCTAGACTAGATAGATCCCTAGTTAACAGTGAATGGATCCTTAATTATCAAGATGCTAAACTCCTCCACCTTCCGATAAAAGGTTCATATCATGCTCCTATTTTGTTAACTTTGTATAACAAGTCTAGTACCTCAGGTAAATGCTGGAAATTTTTTGAACACTGGTTGAAGAATGATACTTGTAAAAATGAAATCTTGTCTGCTTGGAAAACTAATCTTACAGGTTCTGCAGCCTTCCTCTTAACTGACAATCTTTCTAATACAAGATATATTCTCTCTAAGTGGAGCAAAGCAACTTTTGGTCACATTCAAGAAAGAATCACTCATCTTTAAGAAGATCTGGCACAACTTCAAGCTACAGATTTTTAGGGCAGTAACACTGAAGAAGTCAAGAAACTTGAGATTGAAATTGATAGTCTCAATGAGATGCAAGCAAGTTCAAATATGCAAAAATCCACAGACCATTTTTATAATGATATGGACAAGAACTCCAAATATTTTCATATAAGAATGAACCAAAGAAGATCTAGAAACAGAATTGATTCTTTACATGCTTCTTATGGAACTTGGTGTCAAGATAGAAACTCTATGGAAGTTGTTTTGTTCACACACTTCAAGAAAATTAGCTCTACTTCCCATCCAGCTGATCCATTCAATTTTCTCCAGCGTATACCATCCTGTATTAATGAGTAAGATAATGAGGCCTTATAAAGATTCCAGATGATATTGAAATTTATGAAGCTACAACCTTGGACAAGTCCAGGACCTGATGGATTCCCACCAGGATTTTATCAAACTCAATGGCAGATAGTGAGTAAAGATGTTTGCAAAATGGTTAAGGATTTTTTTATCTCAGGTTATATGCTCAAGAAGACCAATAATACTAAGATTTCACTCATTCCTAAAGTCAGTGGAGCTCATAAACCAGAAGACTTCAGGCCTATAGCTCTTTGTAACACTATCTACAAGTTAATCTCCAAAATAATTGCTCTTAGACTCAAGAAACACATGGTTGATATCATATCTCCAATGCAGTCTGCATATGTTCCTGGCAGACTTATTTCAGAGAATATTTGTCTTGTTCAAGAACTTGTGAAAGCCATGAAAAATAAAGGAGGTAGAACTGTACATTTAGCTCTCAAAATGGACATGTCTAAGGTTTTTGACAGGCTAGAGTGAGTCTTTCTTATTGAGGTTCTAAAACAGTTTGGTTTATGTGAAAAATTGTGCCATCTCATACAACAATGCATTGGTACAACATCTATTGAGATTATGATTAATGGTTCACCATCTTCTTCCTTCAAGCCAACAAGAGGCATTAGACAAGGAGATCTACTTTCACCTTATTTATTTATCATTCCTATGGAAGCCTTTTCAAGACAATTGTACCATCTTGAAAACACCAAACAACTTACAGGTATGAAAGTCTCAAGATCTGCTCCCAAAATAAATAATTTATTGTTTGATGATGATTGCCTACTGTTTTGTAAGGCTAATCTTTCTCAAGCTAACAAGTTACTACAAGTTATTGAGGACTTCAGTGTTTGCTCTGGTCAGCTAATTAATTTTCACAAATCAGCTGTTTACTTCAGCAAGAGCACAAGTCCTTCAAGTGGTTAAATTATCAGTGGCATTCTTCAAGTCAGGCAGTTAAGTATTACAGATGAAAAGTACTTGGGTCACGTTTCTTCATTGGCAGAAACAAGAAGATCCCATTTTCTAATCTCATAGAAAAAATGGACACAAGACTCTCAAGATGGATTTCTATAAATATCTCTGAAGCTGGTAGATCTGTCATGGTTAGGAATGTTACAAATGCACTTTCAGTACACCATGTGATAAGTTTTAAGCTGCCAGATTCCACTATAAACGGTCTAAACTCTTCACAACAGAAATTTTGGAGAAAGAAGAAGACTAATAAAGGAAAGCCTGCAATTTCCTGGAAACATGTTAGTAAACCCAAAGAAGAAGGTGGTCTGGGATTCAGAGACCTTAAACTCTTCAATAGGGCCCTTCTTGCAAAATCTGCTTGGAGATTATGCACTGATACCACTTATGTTTGTGCATTATATCTTAAATCCAAATATTTTCCAGATGGAAAGGTGTTTGCTATAAAAGATAATCCAAACTCAACTTGGTCTTGGAGAAGTATGAGCTCAGAACTACAATTTATCAAGAAATATAGATACTGGAGCATAGGAGATGGCCACAAAATTCAAATATGGAGTTACAGATGGATTCCAGATTTGTCAGTACCACCTTCACCTAAATCAGGTTCCACTGATTATCAAAATTATACTTATGTTCATCAACTCTTCTCAGATTCAGGAGGATGGAATTATGATCTTATCTACTCTCTTTTTGAATCCCCAGTAGCAAGGCTTATTCTCAATATTTCTATTCATCCACAACATGAAGACAGGTTGGTTTGGACCCTTGAAAGAAATGGTTTGTTTTCTGTGAAATCTGCGTATAGAAAGATGTTTGAAGAGCAAAATATTTGTCAATCTGTCAGTCACAGAATGCAAGGAATCTATAAAAAATTGTGGAAACTTCCTTTGCTGCCAAGAATTGCTCAATTTGTCTGGAAGTGTATTAAAGATATTCTTCAAACTAGAGACAAGCTGGTTTATGTTATTCAGAATGGAACTATAGCTGTCCACTAAGTGCTCAAACAATAGAGACATCTTCTCATAGTATTCTGCACTGCAATACTTCTAGAGCAGTCTGGTTTGTTGTTCTTGGAATTCATATCCAGCCAGATGTAAATATTGTTGAATGGTTATGAAGTTGGTTTGATAAGCTGACAACTCATCAGGTTCCACAAGATGTAATCTGCAAGATAGCAATAGTTGCCTGGTGCATTTGGACAACTAGATGCGACACTATTTTCAAGGGTTGGAAGGTTGCAGTTGATGCAATTATTCATAGATGTAAGTTAGAGATTGAACTTCATCAGAAAGCACCTCCTAGTTTGATCCCTCAAGTCATAAAACAGTGTAGGACTAACCTGCATTGGTCTCCTCCAACTGTAGATACATATAAAATTAATGTTGATGGTTCTTTTCATTATAATCTAAAAACTGGAGGCATTGGTCTTATAGTTCGTGATTTTGCAGGTACTCACAGGGGGTCCAAATGCATCTACCTAAAAGCAGCTTTGAGTCCAGAGCAAGTGGAATGCAAAGGTCTATTGGAATCAATGAAATGGGCGAAAGAAATGAATATGGAGAAAGTAGACTTTGAACTGGATTCGCAACTAGTTGCAGATGCAGTGAACAAGGAAAGACTCAATATAGACTGGAGAATTCGAAACATGCTTTTGGACATTAAAATTATTATAGTTTTGTGCCTAAGGAAAAAATAAAGTAGCAGATATATTGGCAAAGCTAGATAGAGTTTCTTCCCTTAGCAGTGTTTGGTTATTATCCATTCCTAAACCGATTCTATGTCAAGTTGAGGAAGATGTTAAATTTGTAAACACCGAAAACTAATCAATACATTTGTTGCTTCAAAAAAAACAAAAAAAAAATGGGTGGACCCTTGCATCATGCAAGCTAAGACCACAATTCCCAACTCAACTTCACCAGTTAGTTGCTTTAAGCAATGGTCTTGCCCATCTCAAGGGGCAATATGTAGAATTGAAAGCAAGAACTATAACCTAACAAACATCCTAAGAACTTTTATGAAGCAATTGTCTCTGTCCTCCTGAGATAACTTTTTGTTTTAAAGGGAAAAAACCATAATACTTGAAAAAGCCTTAAACTAAAATTTCAGTTTTGCAATTTCAATTGCTTGTACGCAATGACTATACCAATAAATAGTATGGTACAGCAATTTTGTAGAGAATTTATTTCTAAGACAAGTCAATAGGACGATTCTTTTTTTCTTATATATATAAGGTTCATTGGAAAATTCAAGACATATTCAAACCAAGAAATCATAAGATAGCTATAAGAAACTTATCGGAGGACATATTAGATAATTTGTACGCTATAATCACAATGGAGAACGGGAAGAAGAGGTTGGCTGTGTTGGTCGGATGCAACTATCCGAACACGAGAAATGAGTTGCACGGTTGCATAAATGATGTATTAAGCATGAAAGACGTACTTGTGAATAAACTTGGTTTCGAACGAAGTAACATTGAGCTCCTAACTGACCCCCCTGGGTCTTCCATCATGCCTACAGGAATGAACATAAAAGCAATGCTCAATCAAATGGTTGATCGCGCTGAGCCAGGAGATGTATTATTCTTTCATTACAGTGGACATGGAACGAGAATTCCTTCATATCATGGTTTTAAACAGGATGAAGCCATTGTTCCCTGTGATTTCAACCTTATCACAGGTAATTCAGTAATGTTTGTCAGTTTACAAATGACAATGATGAACTAATGTTTGTAATTAGTATAATACTAACTAAGATATAACCTGAACATGTTTATTCAGATGTGGATTTTCGACAACTTGTCAACCGTTTACCAGTAGGATCAAGCTTCACCATCCTATCCGACTCATGCCACAGCGGTGGACTGATTGACAAGGAAAAAGAGCAAATTGGTCCTAATGAAGATAATCCCAAATCACTTCCTACTAGTCCTACTCCTAAGATCATCCCTTTTGACGCCATCTTACATCACTTATCATCAATTTCCGGTGTTCAATCATCAGACATTGGTCTTCATATGATGGAGGTGTTCGGCAAGGAAGCGAGCATCAAATTTCAACTACCTGAGGCAGAAATTGACCATAGGTCTGATTCCGGGATCCTACTAAGCGGGTGTCAAGCAAATGAGACATCGGCTGATATCAACCCAATGGTCAGTGGCGGAAAGGCCTATGGAGCATTCAGTAATGCTCTTCAAACGGTTTTAAAGGAGTCTGGAACCAGTATCAGCAATAGAGAATTGATCATTCGTACCAGGGAGATTTTACGAGCTAAAGGATTCCACCAACACCCTTGCTTATATAGTAGTGATGAAAATGCCAATGCTCCATTCTTGCGAGAAACATCATGAAAACAGCTAGCCCATACACATCAATCATGATATTGATTTTCAATTTGTTATGAAAATCTAACTTCACGATGTATGATTTTCATGTTTCTGTTCTTGCTTATCCCCATAGATTGCTACCTCTGCAATCTTCTTGAATAAAACTTTCTAAAATTCAATAAATAAATAAATAAAAGTAAATACATATTGTGTTTCTCATGGAAGAAATTAACCAATAAAAGCAATAAGGTAAGACACAGGAATACTATGTCAGTTGCCTCACTAGTATGTTTTTTCAGGATGAAGTCGAGAGCAAAAAGATTTAATGCACTCAATGGGTTACTCACCAATAAATAGATTGATTTATTTATAAAAAAAATTCTGGACAGGGTATAATTAGAACAAATTAGCATCTCTAATTGCAACTTAAAATGCAGACCCCTGATTCTGTGATTTTCCAGACAACATGTCCTTGGCCTCATTAATCTTCGTAGCAAGATATGCGCTACCACCATGATCAGGGTGGTTGGCCACCATCACTCTCCTGTGAGCTTCCCTTATCTTCTCCACGGCATCCCGCTCTCTACAACCAACAGATAGACATACCAAGTGTCAAAACCTAGAGAAATGTCCATGTCTTACTGTAACAGTTGCAATCTTGTAAAACCCAGTAGTAAACTAAACGCCTATTAATTTATTTGTATGCATCAAAATAGAAGTACTCCTACACAGTCTTTGCGCGGACGGATCACAAAATCAACTGCTAACTCTCCAGGATTACAAGATTCGTTTTGACAAAAGATTGACACTTTAAAATCCTATATAATTTGGCTATAGTTAATTGAACTACTCCAGCTCAGCTGTAGATTAGGTGTAAAAGCAGAAGTGTTTGTTCTTGGAAATTGCAAGGTCAATGGTGCAAGAAGTATTAAGCCACTCAACCACAATCAATCTAAGCCATCGCGTGCTGCGAAAAATTCCCTTTTGTGGCAGCTGCGAAGAGGGAAAATGCCGTTCTAGATAGTAATTAGAGAAAAATTGCCCTTTGTTTGGCTCCAAGGATAAGCAATTGACCAAATTAGTAATTAGGACATATCACTTGACAGTAACGTACCTGATGCCCAGAATTAATGCTGCTTCCCGTCTTGTCATGGTGGGCTGAAATCCACCCTCATAAAACCGGCGTAACCGCGGTACAACAGGCCGAGCTTTGTAAGCCTGCCAGCTTCGTATCAAGTATCTGCTTCCCAAGGCAGCAGCTGCCACGGAGGCACCTGCTACTATAGCAAGAACCTGAAGCAAAGAAGAGGAAACAGTAATTAGAAAATAATTCTTAAAATACATGTTATGGTTATCGTCCTAAAAGAATTAGCCTGCCCAAACACTATTTAACTCAAGTATGGATTTGACTCTACTAGCATTAGCAAAAAGCAGTTCTGAGACATCCATCAGTTTAGAAAACAATCTTTACCAATTGCTCTTTCGGCATTTTAGTCCTGGAACAATGGACTGCTAAAATGGCTGAATGCCAACCAGTGAGCCTGTTACGAAATATGAGGATAGCAGCATATATCTTTACAGAATTAAAAATAAGTCGGACAAGTCTTTTCAACGACTAAAGACAAATAGTTGCAAACTACAACACTGGCTCAGCTTATTAAAGTGTTACAATGGCATTCTGATTTCGAAGCCTTGTAGAAGATACACAGTATCACAACTTTAAATGAGAATAACTGGATATATCAAGAGGGAAGGACATTTGTTAATGTGGTTGTCTAGTTTAAGATTTTGAAGAAGCCATTTTGGATTATACAGAATTACAAGATGTCCGGTTTTAATCTGCACCACTGATCGTCCAAAAGTAAGGAGGAAAAAACCTAAACTGGAACATAAACATAGCCCTATGTACTTTGACTAAGTTAATTCATCCAGAATTACATATCCACAACCAAAAAGGTGTTTCAACCATACGTCAGTTCAATGTGCAAATCTCCAGTCGAATTGCAACATAAATTTAGCAAAGAGTTAGACTATGCTTAAATATACTTCATATCAACTAAATCCTGCGATGTTTTAATGATTTGAAAATTTGTACATCAAAATAGTTTGTGGTAATATGGAGACCAGCACATCAACTTAGCTTTCTAAACTGAAGAACTAACAGCATTGTAACAGCAACAACAACAAAAAAAAGAGACAAAAATGATCTTACCATAGCACAAATTCCTGGACTTGCTCAATTAGACCAACAAAAAGCACAACGACTGCACATGAAATTAAACAAAAATTAGGCTTACAAAAACTGGAAAAAAAATGAAAAACAAGAATAGAAAAAAACAGAACCCCAGTTTTAAGCTGAAAAACAATTGGGTAATGAGAAAGAAAAGAACCCCTATTTTTCAAAATAAATACCTCGGAACAAAAAACAAAATGAACAAATTTGTAAATCTTAACTGAGAAAAATACCACCTTTTTCCGTTCACTGGATTGGATTTTCGGAAAGATTTGATCTTTCGGATACAGTATCACTATTACTTCTTCTAGAAAATCAAGGTTTTGATTTCAAACGTTTGCAACAAGAAAAACTAAAATAATTTTGAGTCTTCTCTAATCTCCAATTTGTAGTGTAACTTTCTTTACAGTCGTACGTGGGTCGGGTTTACGGTCGGGCGATATGTTGTTGGACACATTTTAAAAAAAAGCCCATGCCTGAAATTACAATTAGTACACCAAGGGCTAACTATACTGTACGACTCTGCTGTAAGCAAAAACCCTAGAGTGAAAAACCTCCCATTTCAAGTGTACTAGGGTTAGCTAATGTGAATCTCCTCTCTTCTCCGTACAGATCTAACAAAAATGGGACTCATATCATCATCTGCAGCGAAAAAACTTTCATGGAGAACTAATATTACCCCTCCCACACACATTTTTAGGGTTTCTAATCCCTGTGCTCTCAAATCCCTACTTGGTTTCTTCTCAATTGCAGAAACTCCAACCTCTGAAACCCTTTCGTCTTCTGTACAAGATAAAGAAAATGCAGTCTCGGAAGGAAATGAAAATGATGATCAAGTCACCGTCAATAGAATCCCAAGAGGTAAGAGACAAAACCAAGAAAAATTAGAAATTATTATTTCTAGAATGATGGCGAATCGAGCTTGGACAACTAGGTTACAAAACTCAATCAGAACATTAGTTCCTGAATTTGATCATACTCTTGTTGATAATGTTTTGAATAGCGCACGCAACTCTGAACATGCTTTACAATTCTTTAGATGGGTTGAGAAGACTGGGTATAGACATGATCGATCAAGTACTTTGAAGATTATTGAGAGATTAGGTGGTGATTTGAAAAATAATCATGCCCGGTGTATTCTTTTAGATATGCCTAAAAAGGGTGTTCAATGGGATGAAGATTTCTTTATTGAGTTGATTTATAGTTATGGTAAATCTGGAATCGTTCAAGAGTCTGTCAACATGTTCCAGAAGATGAAAGAATTAGGAGTCGAGAGGAGTATCAAAACTTATGATGCTTTATTTCAAGTTATTTTGCGCAAAGGAAGGGAAGCTATGGCCAGGCGTTTTTTTAATGCAATGCTGCAAGATGGTGTAATGCCGACATGCCGTACCTATAATATCATGATTGGTGGTTTTTTCCTGTCAGAGAAGGTCAAAACAGCAGAGCGATTTTTCAAAGAAATGCAGGAAAGAGAGATTAGTCCGAATGATGTTACTTATAATACTATGATTAATGGGTATTGCAGGGTTAAACAGATGGAAGAGGCTGAGAAATTTTTTGTGGAAATGAAAGAGAAAAAATTCGTCCCTGATGTGATTAGTTACACAACAATGATCAAAGGGTACGTTTCTACTGGTCGAGTAGATGACGGGTTGAGGCTGTTTGAAGAGATGGCTTCTGCTGGGATCACACCAACCGATATCACATACTCAACTCTTCTTCCAGGGCTTTGTGAGGCAGATAAAATGCCAGAAGCGCACAAGCTTTTGAAGGACATGGTGGCGAAACACATTGCTCCTAGGGACAACTCAATCTTTTTGAGATTAATATCATGCCAATGCAAATTGGGAAATATGGATTCTGCTACAGATGTTCTTGAAGGAATGAATCAATTGAACATTCCTACTGAGGCAGCTCATTATGGTGTTTTGATTGAGAATTTTTGCAAGGCCGGGTTACATGATAAAGCCATAAAGTTGGTTGACAAAGTTATTGAGAACGAGATCCTCTTGAACCCAAGAAGCACCACAGAAATGGAATCTAGCGCTTATAACCCAATGATTGAGTATCTTTGCAACCATGGGCAAACAGGGAAAGCAGAAACATTTTTTCGACAGTTGCTGAAAAAGGGTATTAAGGATCCTGTTGCATTCAACAACTTGCTGCGTGGACATTCAAAGGAAGGGTCACCCGAACCAGCACTTGAAATTCTCCAGATTATGGGTAGACGCGGTGTACCTTCAGATGCCGATGCTTATAGGGCTCTCGTTGAGAGTTTCTTGAAAAAAGGAGAGCCAGCTGATGCCAAGACTGCTTTGGATGGTATGATAGAAAGTGGGCATACCCCAGGACCGGAGCTGTTTAGGTATGTCATGGAGAGTTTGTTTAATGATGAACGAGTGCAAACAGCAAGCAGGGTAATGAAGGGTATGATTGAAAAGGGAGTGAAGGAGAACATGGATTTGGTCCCTAAGATCTTGGAGGCACTTTTCATGAGGGGTCATGTTGAGGAAGCCATTGGGCGAGTTAAATTATTGTTGGATCATGATTGTATTCCTGATTTTGATAGTCTTTTGAATGCTCTTTGTGAAAAGCAGAAAACAATTGCTGCCCAAAAGTTGTTGGAATTTGGGATGGAGAGGGATGATTGTACCATTAGTTTTTCAAGTTATGATAAGGTATTGGATGCTCTTCTTGCAGAAGGAAAGACCTTAAATGCCTACGCGGTATTGTGTAAGATATCAGAGAAGGGCGGTCTCACAGATAAGAGTGAGGATCTGATTAGGAGCCTAAATGCAGAAGGGAACACCAAGCAAGCAGACATTCTCTCTAGAATGATGAAGGAAGGAGATAATGCATTTATTTCTAGCAAGAAAGGAAAGAAAAAAGTTGCAGTGAACTTCTGATTTTTTCTCTTGGAGGAGCAAATTGGCGATTGCCATTCACTCTCTTATCAGATTAATTATGGGAGGTTGCTTTCTTGAGCCGAATAACTTGTGCTGAGTTTCTGATTATTCAGTAATTTCTTTCAATGTTTTTTGATACTTTTCGTTTATTTAAGCCGAGGCTAGTAGGCTGAAACTTTAAGGTCGATTTTTAGTTATATCTTTTTGGTACTTTTTCTGCTGCATCTTTGTTGTTTCTTTATCTCAAGGTGAATAATCATCGGAAACTGGGTTAAGTAAGCGTCATCACCAGCGAATGCGTCTTGAGCCCCATTTAGACTGCTAGTGCCGTCTAGCAAGAGTAATAGTGATTCTCAGCCATCCTTAGAACTGTACTGCAGTTGCTTTTAATTCAGATTTGGAAAATTGTAGTTGCTTCTTACAGTTGATATACAATGCGTAATAGAACAGTTCTATCCTCATTCTTTTTTTAATACATTAATTTAATTCTTAAATACTCATGTTCAGCCTTTTTATCGCAGAGAAGTTTTATATGAATATCATTCAAATAGTAGTATTTTGTATCTCTTCTTTCTTTTATATCTTACAACCATATATTCTGCAAATCTCGTAGCACAGATATAATGTGTTAATGGAACAGGGAGATGACGTATAAGCAGAAGTGAACTTTCTTTCATTCGTAGTCTTTCTCAACCTGGCAGTCCTGGAATCTCAGGAAGTCTCATCGATTCAAAGGCAAGTTTTTTTTCTCAGTTCTTAAAGCCTATTCTTGTTTCTCAAAATTCATTTTGCATGAATTCATAATTTTTATATACCCAATTATGAATCTGTTACAGTTGATTGGTAGTTTCTGAGTTTGAATGATATCTGATAAAATGACACCTTAAAAAACTCGTATAAAATTTTATTCCTTACAATCAAATCTTTATACAATATCCTCTGCATTTTAATAGTCATACTCCTTTAGTTTGGCTTGTACCATATATCAATCAAAGGTGAAAGGTGTGAATTTTTATAGTCCTCTAAAATACAACCTTCTCTGATGAAAGCTTCACATATACTTGGGCATAGGCAATTAGGCACAACCCCGGGCCTCAGCGACAAAGCTCAAGGCACTATCTAATGCCTCTGTGCACCAACTAGGTAACTACTTAACTGCCTTCTTCTCTGATACACAGACCCAACCCTTTGGCTATCGATTGCCACTGGGGCCAACTACTTAAGGGTGTCTCTATGATTCGGGTGTCTCTATGATTCGTGTGTTTCTGTGATTCTCCTCTTTCCTATAGTAAATGCTCCTCTTATCCAGATTGTAGGTTTAAAAAAAAAAAAAAACTGTTTCCAAATTCATATTAGGTGTTTTCTTAGACTGCAGCAACCTTGTCAGTGTTACTATAAAGTACAGCTTAGCCAAAATATTGAGCCCAATAATACTCAACATTGTACCACAAAAATATGTATTGACTGGGAATATACAGAAAATCTGAACTATCTTGACATGTTAACTTTAGCACTCAACCAAGAAATAGAGATCCATTTGTTTTCAGAAAAGAAAGAAATAAGGTTACATTTCTATCGAGTCATTCGTAAAATTTCAATTTTCATGACTTCGGAAACTTCATTTATTAGAGTTGCAGTAAGCATCATGTTTTTTATAGTGCAAAAGTGATAAGTTACTGGAGCTATTCCCAGAAGAACAAATAATTCAGTAAGATCTAGTGTTTATGTCCCCCTTCAGTTGTGAGGATACTACGGTGGTATTAGCAGACATTTACAAATTCTTCATTCGGCAAAGCATATCTAAAGCTCCAAAAAGTTCAGGTAAGACTCATGTGCCATATGTTTTCTAATCCATGGATCACTTACACCATTGCCGGTTCCTGTTATTTTATCTGTATGTCATCAAGAGTCAGATACCATTTGCAATTCATTTCCTTGGCTTTCCATCTGGTAACTGGTAAGGGTTTGCTCAAGTAAATGTTAACAAGTTTAAGTGGGAACCCGATACAACTAGATAAGCCACATCTTATTTGAAAAGTGTCTCATTCCTGTAATCTTGACCAAATTAGATATATAATGAGGGTTTCAGTAACCAAGAGACAATTATCCTTTTAACCAAAAGATTATCCTTGCATGTTTCATACAAACGATCCTACTTCCAGAAACTATGATTTTTAAACCATTTATTTGCCTTCCTTTTAAAGATCAGTGTGCTAGAAAGCTTTCTGAAATACTAATTCTATTATCTCACGTTTGGTTATAGTGACCACAACCAATTGGAGGTTATTTCGAACGTACATATAACCTCAAATGTTTTTATTATGTCTTCTATGTCCTCTCGATCACACATCAGGTAACTCCACAAAGACGTTTTCCTTAGTGGCTGCAGGCTAGTTTATGATATTCCCCAGTTTCCTCATATTAAATTTTTGACATATGTTAGTCCTTGCGATGCACCATTATGGTTTCTAAATACTTTTGGAGCACATTCCAGATCTGGAGGTTTATTATCGATGTGCAATGCATGTAGTTCTGGAGAGGTATCTTATGTTTCTTTGATTAGTGTGCACGTCTGATCTTCTTGTTTAGGTTTACCTCAAATGTGAAGTCAATATTCTGCTCATGTCTTTTATTAGGCAGGTTGACTCCTCAACATTGATGTGACTCATAGACCTTGGGCCTATTAAAAAAGACCCCTAGAACCTGGAATGGTTGTGGTTTGCTGAGGTAAGCTTATCATACTTGTGGGGTTGTTGTTTCTCTAATCCGTATACATGGAGTTCCATTTTCTTCTTTATGGAAATATGCTATGAAGTCTTGCGGTATCACTCAACTCACCTTTCCCAGCTGCAGCAGCTTTACATGCAAAACACATTTAAACGAACTCTGTAGTGCTTATATTTCCTGTATCCTTCCGTAGATGGAACTAGTTACTTGGTAGGGTTTCTGCAGATGACGTGGTTCAAAAAGCTAATGTTGTCAGTGTTTCTTGTTACTTTGTATTGTGCTGGTCAGCTGATATTTTTTTGGCTGTGCTTTCTCTATTGCTTATGGAGATGGGTTGGCACTTGGCAGTAAACTTTGACTCGACGTTGTGTCAGATTGTAGAATACGATACGACCTCCGTTTTATGAGGGAATATTAATTATGAGGCTTGTTCTCTAGTCCAAGACCCATTTTGGGATGCAATTGTAAATCGGTTTTGGGTCTTTGGGTAATTTGGTGAATGAGAAACTAACTTCTATTTGATAATGTAGCACTCTCTCTTCCTCGAGCTGTTTCTTGCCTCTCTCATTAGTTTTTTGGAAGGTTATATGAGCTTTCTGAGTTGGGTAATGGAAGCCTCCACTTTATGTTTGGGAATATCACGCTGCTTTGGTGATTGGATAATTATGATATTTTAGTTGTGAGCTTGTTTGGTTGGAAGGATATTCCCTGCTTACAGTTTCAGCTTGGCAGGATAAATCTACTCCCACGTTTATAGAGAAGGCAACACTGCTTTTTATGAGGAAAACTGCATAATATGCAGAGAGTTACACAACCAATACTCGGGCTTGCTGATTATTCTGGCAATGTGGTGGGGATTACTAAGCTTCTCCCCACCACAACTGGTTCGCTAAACAGTCCAAGCATACCAATGTACCATAGCAAAATTACTTGTTTAATAGATGGAATCAGAGACAGTTTGTGGTGCGCATGATAACCCAACATGTCGGCACATGTTTTGCCTTCTAAGATCTTTTCATCAGATTTTCTCCGTGTTCTGCGGATGCCTTTAGCTCATCATTTTGCTCGCTGTGCTTCAACAGGCTTCATCATATCGCCCGGGATATCTCTATTATTTGGCCCACTGCTATTTCCTGCAAGACCAGTGTCACTCTGGACGATGTTCATGGTCCAGTCACGTAGCTGACTGGTTGTACCCTCATCTGTTTATCATGAGATCAAGTTAGTTGTGGAAAAAATAATCCTTATAATTCCTAGATGACTCGTTCTTTATGTGCTCAATTTACTCTTCTCAACTAAGTTGCACCCATTTAAACCACTACATTTTTAAAGCTGCAGCAGTAAATCTGACGTTACGGCTAATTGATTGATTTTGTTGGCAAGACCTTGAAACCACCTCAATTTCAATAATTTTTTATTTCTTTTTAGCATGCTATATGTATCTGAAATATAGGTAAGAAGGATATACGGGTAGTTTAAAACATTTTATACTTGTACGTACCTAGTCTTGGAACAGTATGACCTTGAGGATGCCTTAAGATCAGTGGCTTGTCAAATGCAGCTGCTAAGTCTTCAGAAGGCAGTTGAAACCAGTCTTTGGCTCCTACGAAGTGAACTGATTTAGCTTTGATGGGTTCTTTGTAAGCAACCTCACCTATGCTTGGGTCCCTAAACTTGCTTCCAGAAACCGAAACGAACAGTTTTATCGCAGGATGGTCCTTGAGCACTTTTCCCTGCACCCAGAAGATACCCACCTCAAACAACCACTAAAAACTCAAAATGTGGATTTAAGCTAATACTAGAGAAAAGATAATCCAGGAGTCTTTCTTTATTCACCTGAGCTTGGTATCCTAGTAGAAGGCCCGATAATGCTGCTCCCTGCAAATGAACAAATCTACAGTGTAATAAACTGTATTCTTGAAGGCAAAAAAATCTGACTCCCGACATCCTAACTTGTTCTAGTAAAAGATGGGCAAATCTTAAAAGAAAATAAATACAAATCTCTGAACTCCTTTTCATGAAGTGATCAATGACTTGACTAGAGGCAATACCTGGGAGAAACCAAGTAAGCCATCAAAAGGTCCATTATTTGTTATGAACTCGCAAAGGTAGGATATACACTCATCCAAGTTTGTGTACTCTGTGAAATCCTGATTGAACCCCAAAAACAACAAAAGGAAGAAACTGACTATAGAATAAAGTCGAAACATAAATATGGTAGATCGAATTTCTGAAAACAAGAGGAAAGCACTACCCATAACATCCTCATTATTGAACGTTAATCAGTAGGATTAATAAGAGAAGTTTTACCTTGTTGAACTGAAACCATTCAAAATAAGGGGGTGGAAATACGCCCTCAATCTCTGATTTACCCCCAGCCGGAAAGATGCCATCTGGGAACACCTGGAAATGGTTCAGAAGCACATATTAATTAACACACCCATAAAGCACTTTTGCTGTAAGAGTCGAGTAACCCTCTTGCACTAGTTAACAAATTTGCTTCCTGAGAATAGGGAAAAATTCGAGTTTGCAAGGAGCCAAAGTTCAATAAACGAACAACTACTCCTTTAAGAGAGAAAAAAGAGAGCATATGTTTGATGATTAGATCGGTATGACCAACATGTTTCCGTGAAGCATGCGCCACATGTACATTACTACATTGACAGTTATCTTTCAGGATTCAAACGAAAACAAAATGTATAGCTAAAAAAGTATACCAGTTCGAATTGATCGTCAGGGAAGATAGAAGGATCCCATTTACTGATCTGTTTCTTCAAGAAACTTCCACTTGTTCTAAACCCATGTAAGCACAAGATCTTCATTTTCTTCTTATAATTGTTCACATTATCATCTGTCAACACCTGTAGTACTGCTTCCTCCATATTTTTCAGTTCTTCTACTTCTTATAAAAAAACTGTCACTAAAAAGATTAAACGAATGATAATAGCTTCTTGTACACTGATACTAAATAGAAAGACTATAAGAGCCTCTTCATTTTTTCTTCTACCTACCCTTCACTTAATTCATCACTTAAATTTTAGTTACAGGTAGACATTCATTTTCATCCATTCCCAACTACCACCATTTTAGCCAGTTAGTTCAGACCTCACGTACGTTTTGTAATCTCGAGTGTCCCCTAGCTACCCCCTTGATCACCAAGGCTGATGCTCCCATGAATACCACAAATCTCAACTAACACTTGCGATGGCAGTCTTTTCGCCCAATTCGATGAACGGCTCAAGTTGAACCGAGCATTGGCTCAACCTGGGACGACCAGCCCAACCTGGGACGGCTCAAGTTGAATTCTTTTCTCAAACGGGTGCAATTATTTTTAACAGCACCCAACAACCCCTATTGGAGCGATCAAAAAGTTTCCAAACCTAACGGTTTCCAAGACGGACTCGGAACACTACCACAGTTTTCTAGAAACACAGCTGAACACTACCAGAGTAAAACTTCGATAAATTAATAGTCTGATAAATTAAAGACCGGAGTTATTAGTGTACTATAATCAACCCAATCCTCACAAAGCTGCTTGAAATTCCTACATTGGATCTGGAAAGAGTTGATGATCCATGCCCTGCCCACCTCCAATAGATGTAACAATGACAACAGATTTTAGAACAGCAGGGACTCGGTCAATATTTAGGGTTCTCATACAATTCTTGAATCAGCTAAAATACAAGAGAATACAGAGCAACCTTTAAGTTCCAAAGTTTAACCAAGGTAAAGAGAACAGAAGGCTAAGAATCCAAAAATATTACAGGAAACAAAGCTTAAACCCGCAGAAGAAGAAGAAACACACAATTACAGTACGCCAAATGTTTGAAATCAAAGGATAAGAAGATTGGACTTACTAATACTAAGAATGGTATTCTTCATCCTTTTCTTTCAGACTTATCAAACAAATATCTGAAAGAAAATAGATAAAAATGTATCTCGTTATACTTAACTGTCCTGTTCTGTTCCCTTCGCCAAATTTTTCACCTTCTGTTTCTCTTTTCCCTTAGTAGTGGTAAGGGGATCAGTCTCCTTACTTGGCCATCATGACTTTGACAAATTCCTCATAGTTGATTTGACCATCACCATCTACATCAGCTTCACGAATCATCTCGTCAACTTCCTCGTCAGTAAGCTTCTCCCCTAGGTTGGTCATGACGTGGCGCAACTCAGCTGCAGAAATGAAACCATTCTGGTCCTTGTCGAATACCCTAAAAGCCTCTTTCAGTTCCTCCTCTGAGTCAGTATCCTTCATTTTACGTGCCATAAGGTTGAGGAACTCTGGAAAATCGATTGTTCCATTTCCATCAGCGTCAACCTCGTTTATCATGTCCTGGAGCTCTGCTTCTGTTGGGTTCTGACCGAGTGAACGCATGACGGTTCCCAGTTCCTTGGTTGTGATGCAACCTGCATAAAAGTGTTTATCCAGAATTAGCTTTAAAACAGAAGATCCTACCACAGCTGATACAATGAATTGCGCACTAGGTAAAACATAAGCTGAATCATTGAACAATGCTAGAACTATTTTTGGATGTTTTATACTCTAATGAGATATGCAGACAAATGAAGACCATTGTTAGGCAGTATTGAAACAGTTATCTTTCCTTTTCAATTAAAGTCAGAGTAAACGATAAAATAGTAAACTACAGAAGGTTAATTAGATTATCATGTCATTTCTGCAATTTAGAAAGCATTAGAGGATTGCAAGGTACAAAATAAAAAACAAAAACACAAGTTTACAAGCAAAACAAAAAATACAAGTTTACAAACAAAACGAAAAACTGTCCACGTACTATTTTTTTTTTGATAAGTCAAAAATTTGTCCACGTACCACAAAACCTATATGCTTGTTTTTAGCAATTGAAACTTAACACATCTGGTAACTGGAAACATTAGTGATTCTTTGTTTTCTAGTATCCACAACACACTACAACTAGCATGTTGGTTTCATAAGAAATGAATTGGACACAGAACACCATGCTCAAACAGGTACATGCCTGTAAATGTTGGTAAAATCGAATTTCACACTGCACGTGGAACAAAATGGTCTCACTTGATTCTTCAATTCATTCTCAATGTCACAGATAGTAAAAACTTGAAAGATTTCGTATTCTTATCACAAAATACTTTTTTTAGGAAAAAAAAACATAAGTAGAATATGCTGGAAACAGCAATGCAATAGAAAACATAAGTAGCATATATGCAAAGCATATAACATCCTTGACGAGTGTCATTTGAAGCATAAGACAGAATCTCGCAGTGCCCACATAGAGAAGCATAATTTCAATGATAATGCCATCGCCATATAATTCTAAACATATTCCACAAGTAGATCTTAACATGGGATTTTAATAAAATACACAATTAAATTAAGAATATATGAATTAATCACAGCTAATCAGATTTTAAATCCACAAATATATCATGTCAAACAAACCCGATCATAAAACGCAGGAACAGACCATCAAAAATCAATTAAGAGATCAAGCTGCCTCGTCTAAATGGCGATTTAGTTTTTTTTTTTTTTTGATAACCAAATAGAAACAGAAAATTATGTAAAAAAGAAAATATAAAGATCCAAATAAAGAGATGCAAAAATAAATAAAAAATCTAACCATCTCCATCCTTGTCGAATAAGCTGAAAGCTTCCTTGAACTCAGAGATCTGGTCGTCAGTTAATTGATCAGCCATGATTTTCTTTCTTCCTTTGTGATATAATATCAACGAAGAACAAGAGGAAGATGGGATCTCTAAAAGGTAAATTTTAGAGAAGAGGAATGATGATGGCCGAGTCTCTGATGTTTTCTCCGGACAACTAGGGTTTTATACTGAAAAAGAACGCTTCATACCCGGAGCTGGGTCTTTGGCTATCGTTCTTTTTATCTATTTTTAATTATTTGTTTATTATGATTAATTACCCTTTATATTTCTTTTATTACTACAATAACCTTTTCTTTCCCACAAGGGCCACAACTACCAGAGGCCTTGGTGATTAAATTTGGGAATGTTGCGACAAGTCTATGGTATGGCTGGCTGTCATTGGTTACATAGTTTGAATCCTTGCACAATTTGGTGTAAGCGATAAGTCTATGCCAGAGTATTAACATTACTTTAATAATAATCCGTTGCTATCAACATTATATATGTATCCGTTGATGATTGATCAAAAATTATAAACTTGGCCAAGTTTCTTAAAATCCTTAGGCTGGCTCTAATGATGTGCTAGATCTAAGATTACGCACTATTGAAGTATTGTTTATAGTGCTACAGTTTCGTTGATTCCCAGAGAGTGCTTCGTTTTGTTTGGATCCAAGATGAAAGTAATCCAGGCGCGTGGTTTGAAACTGCGTATCAAAAAAGCTTCGTACACGGTTCCTAAATGCGTATTATCACTACTTTATAGAAACTCAATTATCAGTTCCATATACACCGTTGGACTCCTAATCTTATTGGAGATCTAATGGTTAAATGATGCGCCGTTTCTAACTGCGTGCCGCGCAGTTTCAAACTGCGTATGGACGTAGAATTTTAGATTTCCACTGCGGCTGGGCGTTGGTTTTTGGTGACGTGGATTCAAGAAAAAAGATGAATCTTGCACCACGATGAGACTTAGGCAGAGGATCTCGACTGACATAAAAAAAATAGTAAATGAGAATGTAATTTTCATGGCATTTACAATTTTTGGTTTTGTCTCAAGATCCTCCTAACACAGAGACTTATTGAAGAGTTGTCAACTGATATTAAAATTTAGAAGCTGTTCGCAACGTCGTAGTAATCATATTTTTCCTGGTTGGCATATTCGGTTTGACCCGTCTTTATGTAGTTTCTCTCTCCTCTATCACATCCAAGGAGTACTTTATTTGCATTGTCGCCATCGCTTCATCTCTTACCTCTCTAAGCTACGCGTTTTTGACGCGGTAATGTTGAGCACTGCCCCATAACTCAAGAGCCTAGTTAGTAAGTCCCCGAATTATACTCGTATAATCCGTCCGCGTCGAGCGAATCCGTTCGTATCAGCCGTATAACTGGAATCCCGACTTAGATTCGTGAATTTCCAGCTTAAAACGAATTATACGCGTATTTACGAATTACCGAATCATACGGTCCGTATAATACTTTGTCACATCATCACTAAATTATCATTCTTTATTATATTTTTGACTTTTAAAATTTACATACACGAATCTGATTCCAATACCACCAAGATACATATTATTTGTTGATTGTAATTCATCTATCATATATATATATATATAGTTCATGTTACTATTAAATTACTGTATCTAAGAAGGGGTTATATTAAAAATGACTTTTTGACAGGTTAATATATGCCGAATTTTGTACGCCGAATTCATATGCCTAAAACGAATTTTGTATTCCGTATTACTGCCGAATCACGAACCGTTGACTGGATTTTTGATCGAATTTGAATTTTATAAATCCGTATAATACTCGTACGTATTCCGTTTCGAACGTTTTCCATACCCCGAATTGCTAACTAGGCTCAAGAATAGATTCTTGACCTCTTCTTTCTATCTCTCTCCTTACCTCTTCTCTCTAAGAAAAAAACGTTAACCTCCTTTAATATCTTGCTCAGATTTGATCTTTTTGGACCAGATCTGAGTAAGATTTCATTTTCTTTTTAAGTTTTAATCGAATAGAAGTAGTTTTCTTTTGTTTTTTTAATGTCATGTGACATATTTCTTCGCTATTTGGAGCGATTTTTCTTCGCCATTTGGGGCGAGTTTCTCTTCGCTTTGAGCGCGATTTATTCAAACCTTGATCGCTGGTTCGTGACTTGCTATTCTCGATTCAAGAATATCGACAATCTAACACGGTATTTCTTAAAATCCATATTCAATCCAAAGGATTTAGGGCATCCATGTTTGTTTGGAGTTACAAGATTTTGGGCAAATAACTCCTTTCTTATTAGGAGTATCTCTTATTGAAGAAGAAGAAGAAAATCAGATTAAATGGTCGGAATCGATTCCGGATTATACCATCATTCTTCCCTACTACATTTACAAAAATTGGGTATCTTTACGGTATATGGTTCTTTCTCTTCGCGATGTACTTGTAATTGATATCTTCATTTGTATTAGGGTTCTTATTATCTTGTATTTTGATGTTTTTGTTATTCTTGTAAGCGATCATGTAATCACATTTTGATTTGAAAAATTGAAATTGTTGATTGACAAAAAAAAAGTAGATTCTTGATCAGTGTTGTTGTCTCTAAAAGCATCTCCAATAGAGGGTGAAAAAAATCCTACATGGAGGTGTTATTTAGACCTATATTTTAGAGGTTTTAATCATTGATTCCAGCTGTCACGCGCGCCGTCTGATCTTCATCTAAAACGTCGAATCTTACTTTCTGTATATTCTATGGATTCTTAAAGATTTTCTTTGTAAACCACCCGTTTAGTTTTTTATGTATTTCAAAATAAATCCATATACTAATAAGTTATCAGGAATGTTCTCATGCCTAGAAGTTTTCAAACTTTATGCTATAATTAAAACACCGTAAATCCTAGAGTCTGCTCAATGAACAAAATGGAACCAGATTTTATTTACGAGAGAAGAGAATGATGTTGATAATGACCACTGGAAGGACTATACTTTTTTTTCTTTTTTTGAGAAAAAGGCAAGCCATTTGGAAGAACAAAATATGACCACTGGAAGGACTATCCTTTATTTTCGTTCTTCCTTTCTTTTTTTTGTGTTATTTTCATCTTACAATTCGTAGAACCACTAACACTGTATAAATAATTTTTATCAAATTATCTCTTTTTTTTGAAAATCTTGTCAAACTGAAATTTCAATTCAATAATAACTTTAATGAATTTTAATTTTGTTAGCTAAATTGTGTTCTTACACCATATTGTTGTGATATACTCTCGTTATTTTCATCGGTGCTTCTTCTTTTTTCTTAATAGTTCACTCGCATCCAGGAATTAGAAAAGGTATACCATTATAACTGAAGTTGTCAAAGAACACAAATACAGTACATTCGAAATCTCAGCTATCATTGAATCCTTATAATTAACCTGGAAAAACGATTGCACAAGAGCCAAAATCCTTTAGTATAAAAAGGTGCAAAAAAAAACCTACAAAAGTGAGAAGGGATGCAGTAGGCACTAGGTAAAAAGAATTATTAAATTGTTGGTAGTGGGAGGGCCAGTTAAGAATAAATAGAAAGAAGAAGGGTGTTCAAACAACAAAACGGGAATTTATTAGGAAAGAAATAATAGAATGTATAACAAGCAAGTTCTGACGCACTAGATGAAGATCAGACGGCTAGAACCCGTGAACTCAAAATAGTTGTCACGCGCGCGCTCGCGTGACATCACAACTCTTTAACCATATGATAAACATAAGAAACAAAAATAACAATCTCGAACAGTATAGGATCTTATAATCCTTTAAATATATAGGTGGATAATATTTAAAAACATAAAAAGAAAATTATAAACGATAAATTTAAATTGAAAAATCAAAAACTAAAAATTGAAACTATGGAGCAAAAACGCCCGCCAAAATATTTTTAGCCGCTCAAATTCTAGGGCTTTCTCCTATATAAACCCTAGGTTTCACAGGAAAAAAAAGTACAAGTAGTCAAGTATATCTCTTTGGCAAAAAAGTAAAAAAAAAAGCAACACAACCCTAGGTTTGTGTTGCTTTTCTTTTCTCAATAATGCGGGTGGTGAAGGTCTTAAAATGATTCCTATTACAGGGGTTGTACACGTGACATGGTTGGGTTTTGGGGGTTGCATAAGGTCATTAAGTAGTAATCCATATAACCTCTTATCCTGATATTTTAAATAATACTGTATCTATCTTCAATTTGATTAGTGCTAATTAAGGTAATTAAGTTAACTAATCAGTATTAGTGAATAGATTAGACTAATCAAGTGATTAATCTTTTGAAAATCAAAACTCGATTTTCCTAAGTTTTGAAGAAGGAGAAGGATGATTTTGGCGAATTTTTTTGAAAAACTTTGAAGAAAAATGATGAAACCCTTCGTCAAAATACTCAAGAAAACCTTATAATCAACTCTCAATAATAGTTTTATTGATTCAAATCCCTAAAATTTCAGGAAAAAATCTGGGATTTTTGAAATTACGACTTGGATAATTTGTCGTCCAAGCCGTTATGGAGAGTGCTAGTTGGGAACTGATGCGTTCCAAGCCGTAAAAATGGAAATGGCTGGGTGTGTATGAACTCTAAGTTGTATCAACGTTCCAGAATCCCATGTGTCTGGTTTACGGCTGGTAAACCAGACACATGGAAAACCTATCCGTAAATTTTTCCGTTCTCTCAACCAATGCATTTACTGCATTTTTTTTACTTTGACAAATGTGGTTGAAGCACTCAACGACTATTTGTTTGAAAAACTAGCCGTTGGGCCGTTAAGATGTATAAATATACCTTTATCTAATCTCCTTTTCACCCAAAACACACATTTGAACTTTCAATTCCATTCTCACATATAACATATTGCTCATACAAAAAACCAACATGGCTACACCTATGGAGAAGATTCTGCTATTATTATGGCATGGGTCACAGTCCGAAAATATGATGAAGATCTGGACATTGATATCAATCAAACCTTTATGTCTTTTTGGAACCATATATTCATAGTTTTTATGGCGTTGGACGGAAAACGTAACTCGAGAAATTTGGCACTTGTACGGAAAGATTCGAAGAAATCTTCGAAGAATGCAATGCTAAACATATTTAAAAACAAAATAAGCCTTTGAGCATTTGCTCAAATCTACTGGGACCATTGGTGAAACGGTTCATGAACCGGGATGGCCAACCCTATTCGTCTCAAGAACCCACGAACCGGGTTCGCCAACTGTAAGCCTTTTACACCAACATGAAAAATTCAGTTCACCACGGTTCGCGAACTGTCCCCAACTGAACTTGCGGTTTGCGAACAGGGTTCACCAACCTTCTCTGTATTTATGAAACTCAAATATCTATGGTGCGTGAAGTGGTTTGCCAACCTAACCTGAGCCGAAATAACAGAAGTTCTGTATTTCTCTGTTTTCATGTTTGAAACATTCCCAGGTTATAAAATCATTTGCTTGGACAATTTCCAATTAATCCGCAAATTAATTCTTGGACAATAAATTGTTCCTAACTAATATTGTTAAGGACCTTTGAACATCCATGCTTGAATCATAATTCAAGATATTTAACATGACAAGCTTGACTTGAAATTTCTTCTTTGCAATAAATCTACTATAAGACATACGACATAGCAGTATCCAATAGATAAAATGGCAAGATAGTGAGTAAAATAGAACGGTTCAGTCTTCACATACCTGATTAATGGGAAGTTCTTCAAATGTCTTCGTCGATCTTCACTCTTCGAGGGTGATGTTTTATAATCAACTACCAAATTCTAACATAATTTGAGACTTGACTTAGTAAACTAGAAATCAAGATATATGAAAAGACGAGGGTACCCAAATACACCACAATCTTTTATTTATCAACCCTATAAGTCCTCTTCCAAATGTGATCGTTTATGGACAGAGTCGAGACAATACGACAATTTGGCTCACACTTTGTGTGATCGTCCATGGATCCGAGATCGAGATAATACAACAACAAGATCACTTGTGTGATTGACAATATGTTTGAAAAATCGAAACTTTATAGGATCAATGTCAAGTATTACGGAGTTAACGTAAAGTGTAATTTACTTTAATTATCACAAAACAATTATAATGCGGAAAAGTACCTGACCCTACTTCATCCTAAATGTTATTTGAACAAAAAAATCACAATAAAATTTTGGTAAAAGTTATGTCTTGGTCCGAGTGGGGATAGTATTTTTCTTTTTCATGTCCATGGAGTTTTGAGAAATCCAAACATCTCAGAGATAGATCAAGATTTTGTTAACGAGGAAACCGCAAATGCAGAGAAACCCCGGGACTTAGTCCAGTTTTGACTACTCTCAGAATTAAGCCGCTATAAAAAATCAAATACCAACTTCGTATAGTTGAGACCAAGCATACTACTTCTAGCTACTTAGTTCCCTCAGTGTCCATGTGCCTTCGACTTCTAGAGTCACGCACGTGAATAGCAAGTCCTTTGGTTCGTATTCCGAACAGCAAAGGAAGAATCTATTTGGTAATCACTCTAATCAATCTTGCTAAAGATAAAATGAGTCATTGACAAAGGCACTTATGTTTAATCTAATAAACTCCTTTGTCTGGTTAGATCAATCTATCCAATAACTACCGAAATAGTCAAGTTTAGATTTGCACTTAATCGATATAGATATCAAAGAGAAATATAGAGAATGTCGATCTCACGCGACTAATAAATCATATCTAGTCAAAGATAAACTGATTCAAGTTGGATCCCAGCCGATCAAGGTTTGTGCACTAAATCCACAAGATACGAAAACTAATAAGAATTCTTATTCGTCTTCAAATCTTCTATTGCCTTCAAATACCTACCCAACAACACTTGAATCCTCTTGTGATCAATCACACCAGAACGGATTCTGTTAACAATGGATTATCAGAAGATGTCTTTAGATCTAGAAACAGTTCTGAAGATCTCGTCGATTCTTTGATCTAGTCTGAGTGAATCTTATATCAGAATAGAAGATTCTCAAGAATAAACATACTAGGTGCAATCAAAGTCTCAAAACCGTTAGTCAATCAAATCAAATCGAAAACTAATAACACTGCAATTATCTTCCCACCAGTAGTACTCGTAGAGCTTCTTGATCCTACAGAAGTCTTTAAACGAGCGATCGTAAGAAATTTTACCTAAATAGGATACTTTCCTCTCCGAATAGACGGCTCTACCAGAAACAACAAGAAATTAAGTTTGCCTGGATCTTAGGATGGTTTGCTAAAAATGCAAACTTAGGTATTTATAGACCAAGGATGTTTGGACACCAAGAAATTTCCAAAAAAGAAAATATTCTCAAGATATGCAATGAATGCCCAAATTCGGTTTTCCTAATTCCAATAAATGTTGGTCCAATATTTTCCGAAATCTCTCATAGAAAATCTCCAATTAGTAAATGCACATTACTGTATTCTCTAGAGTTATGCATTAGTTGCTGGTAATTAAAGCATATAAAACCAAAAACCTTAATTAAAAGATTCTTAATTTATTTCGGCACAAGATCACCTTGAGTACCAAGGAATATCTTTGAACAATAAATGATAAGAGTTATTGCTCGTGTTCAAAGTATGTTGACATCTTTACCCTGCAAATCCTTATTCCGTATCTACATGGATTTGCATCTTGGAATCGGTTCTACCACACTTCCAAATAAGTTTAGAATTGGTTCTACTAGACTTACAGGACTACTATGTGATTGGTCATACCAAGTCACAATGGTTAATTGTGATCGGTCCTACCAGGTCACATACATGGGTTCAGATCGGATATATGCAATGAATAGCCGGACCAAAAAACCTATTGATTTCCCTTTTGTACTACCTATAAACAAATGTAAAACAATGTTTCCTAGGATGAAATCTTCACCATATACCCATACACATTATCATAAAACTATATACAAGACTATGTCGATGTCATACCTACGAAGTTTAAAAGATAATCATTATACTTTGTAGTCTAATTCCTTAATACTATGATCATATTATTATGATCATGTCTCTCCACTAGAGTATAATATGCGATATACAGTACATACAGCTTCCCATGTTACGTTTTCAATATAGCACGACTTGAAAGATACGTTAGCAATTGAAACAAGTTCAAGTCAATATTACTAACCTCAAGTGGAAGGATGATGTCGTCGTTGTAGTTTTTAGAGCATTGAGCATTGCTCGGTCGAACTCACAAGTGTTGCTATATCAATCTTGTTTTCATATTCGGTTATCAAAACTATATCTTGATTTCTAGTACACAACTAGTTAAGTCTCGATCCAGGATAGTGGAGTTGAGAAACGAACCAGTCATCGTTTGCGTTCTACCATTTGAAGGCGAAGATCAACCAAAGCTTTTGGAGAACTTCATCAACAAAAGGTAAGTGAAGAGTGAACCACCTATTTCTCAAGTTATATTCACTTTTCTATCTTTGAGACGATTCTCGCATAACTAATTAGACTAGCTTGCATGGACAAGAATTTTGAGTCGAGAACTAATTATTTAGTTTACAAATTTCTCGAAATATAATGACCAAGCTTAATGAACATTTGTTCATACTTGATCAAATTTTGCGGAGAACAATTTATTGTTCGGAACCAAATCATGATTTAAGTTTATCATTCAAAAATAGTCTGGAACAGTGATATGTGTCATTGATATTATTCAGGAATGTTTCGAATCGATTTAGATAAATATATAACTACTACATTCGAAATACAAGACAGTTTTATCAGTCTTACAAACTGAGAAAACTGTTATATGTATGAAGCCGTATTACATGTGTTCGTACACGTAGGGGAGTAGCTATATATCGACTTTCAGATTTGTGTGATATGCATACTCGTATATACATCATGGGAAAATCTGTTTGTTTCGTGATCCGGATAGGTCTAGATATCCGTATACAAACCATTGTGGAACTGTGGTAAGGGAACCGGGTTAAATAATCAAACTGGTATGCAAGCCAAAACAGTTCTATTTTCTAGAACCAGTTTAGTACCCATACCGGTACGCAAGTTGAATGTTCTATGAACTCCGGAACCGGCAAAGGTCCTAAGTTTGCAAACCGGTACGTGAACTGAAAAGTTTTGTAGAGTCCGGAACTCGATAATTGCATAAGTGTGCAAACCGGTTTATGCTGAGAAGTTCTGTTGACTCCGGAACTCGGTCATTGCATATAAGTTTGCAAACCGGTCCACGTATTGTGACTCAGCCGATTCACGGATGGTTCAAGTTATTGTACTTTGTACATTTACAAACTATGTCGATTATGATTTAATTGCGATTAAATTATTTCCTTGAAATAAACTTCATTTGATTAATTCTCTAATTAACAATAGACTCTCTTTTTTGTCACATGATTGTGACTCAATATTAATGTCTTGTGAACATGAAAATGAGTGTTAAGCTTTTAAGTTTAAATCTGCTAGTTTCGTCTAACCATGTTGAACATAGTCTTTATACACGTTTCGGTTACGGTTTACCTAACCATAGTGTATATCTTGTATATGTGAATAAGATTCAAAGCTTTCATATATCTGATGGTGAATATTGATTGCTTGGTTCCAAAGTTATCTTAGCTTAAACCCAAAGCAACCTAGGCTTTGAAGTCTATATAAGTGGAACACTTGGCAACTGGGATCTTTGAATCCTGACACCACTTTTGTTGTGTCCTAGTTGTATCTAGATTCGTCCTCTCCAGAAACCCTTTTAGGGTTTAGCGACTACAGATATTTCATTGTGATTCGTGAGTCCAGGTCCAGTTATCTTTTATCTTGATAACTTGAGTATCCTGATCTTGATTGTTTGTAGAGCCTTGCTCCATCAATCAAGATAGATAGTAACCAACAAAGTCTCTTTGTCTCATACTTTTTTGATTCAACAAGTTTTGTACTTGTGAGGTGAATAATAATCTAGGCTCCACTTAAGGATAGCCAGACTCTTGTCTAAGTTGCCATCCATCACCTGGATCTATCATTTGATCTAATTATCCGTTTAGATCGTAAATCAGGAAATCAATAATAGGCTTCATCTGTGGGAGGAAGATTTGGTTTAAAGTCTTCAATTGAGTTGAAGCAACTCTTAGTTGGTGTGAGATAGTCTAAGGGAATCAATTCCGCGGAGTCCTGCTGGGATTCAAGAGGCGTAAGGAGCGCGATTGTACCTGAATCAGTGCGAGACTAAGTTCGGGATTAACTATATTCCAGACTGAAGTTAATTGGTAGTAGGCTAGTGTCTGTAGCGGCTTAATACAGTTTGGTGTTCAATCTGGACTAGGTCCCGGGGTTTTTCTGCATTTGCGGTTTCCTCGTTAACAAAATTTCTGGTGTCTGTGTTATTTCTTTTTCCACATTACATTATTTCTTCTCTATTTCGAATTCATGTATTCTAGCAACATGCACAATAGGGATTTTACTAGAGGAGAAGGGGTAGTCAATCCCATAGAAGAATCACACCGAACTTGAACTTTACTGATGAAACTATTAATGGTTATTTTCAATGTTGTTGTAGTAAAAGATTCGTTGAGACTTGTGAAGGAAGATTTTTTTAGACTTAATTTTTATAAATAAAAATAACAAACTCAATTAAAAAGTGTTGTAAAAATTATGGAGAGACCGGGGATAGGATTCCACCATTGGTCGATATTAGTGATTTAATAAAACAATAATTATGCAACTCAACATTCAAATTGATTCTAATAGTATTGCCTAGACATGTAAATTTTCAAAAGAATAGATGTTAATCCAAGCATAAAATATCAAAACCTTAAAGCAAGCATATTCTATCAAGAGAAAATACACCTAACTAATTAAAATCATATAATCAAGTTTTAATTCAAAGCAAAAATCATAATAGAGTTGTTATAATTAATTAAAAATAGAAATGTATCACTTTTACCGAAACAACGGCTTCCTCCATAGCCCCAAGGATTGGGGTCTAGCTCCGCATATTGGAAACACACTCAGAATAATTTTTCATTGCTCAAAAGTGTTTACAAGTGATGAAATGGGAGAAGATAATGATTAAACCGGGTTTGCTCTAAACAATCCCCAAACTCTCCATCCCCCTACTGATACCCAAGACACTCTTATTTATACTGTGAAGCCAATCTTAGGTCGACAATCATCTCAATTACTCCAAAAGATCTTTGCAGTTAATGAAAGTATTTCACGGGAATATTTCCTCTCCATTTTCACACGTCTTCTGAGTTGTATGGTATATCCAAATCTTCTCATTTAATTGAGACAAATAATGAAGAGAATATCTTCAATTAATTCCGTGAATAATTCCTTCCCTGTTTTCGAAAATATCCAAAAGTATACGATTTCCTTCCATTCAAGACACGTACAAAATCTTACTGTCATGGTAAGAAGATAATCATGTCATAAAGACACAAATATCCCCATAATATCATGATCAGAATCTCACACAGTTGAGATTTCTTTTCCCTCCAAATATCTTTCTCGTGAAGAAGAAGATGGGTGCCCCCTATCCGGTCCTAGGGTGCGAGTAGCAGATGCCATGAGGGGTGTCTATGATTTGCTTTGGGTACCCCTTATCATTTGGGTGCCCCTTATCCAAAAGTGAGAGTCCGAATAACACGTTCCTTCCGGTGCTTTAGACGACTTTTCGAGCCGATTTTTCCAAGAATGTTTATTTCCAAAAATACCTAAAAACACATAAAATACCATAATAAGTACAAAAATCGAGTACCAACAATACATGAAATTAAGGACAACGTAGACACAAAAATGTGTCTATTAAATACCCCCAAACTTATTATTTTCTAGTCCTCTAGCAAAACTAATCTAGAAAATAAAATGACTACACTTAGCACGTGCAGCAAGCCGTTAAACCGCTAGGTCGCCCTAGCGGCGGAGTGTTGTCTCCGGAGGGTTTACCAGAGGTGTACCCACAAAACCTTTACTCCAAACCCTAGCTATCTACGCATTACCTTGGAAGGCACTAAAGAATCTCCTTGGTTGGCGTACAATCATTGACTATAGAAGGAAGTACCCTGATGCGAAATTCCAATTGTTGTACACGAGTTTGCACTGAAGCATACTAAAATTCATATAAAGTGACAGATCTCTACTTAGATAGTTTCTGGACATCATAAACCGGAGTCAACCAATCACATGGATAGATTAAGAAGATGGATGTAGAGAAAAACGTAGATGATGTTAACTAAGGTGAACCTATCCTAATGGACTGAGATACTGGTCTGGACTAATATCAACACACCGGCATATACAAGGGAACCAGTGGTCGATAATCCTAACTCTAGGTCAACTCAGCTGGCATATACAAGGGTACTAGTGGTCGAATTTATTGTATTTATTCCGGTTGGTCTGGTCTCAATTTTTTTTTTATCTCAGTCACTCTATTTCACCCTAGCAATGGTAAAAAGAAGAAAAAAAAATAACTAATCAGGATTCTTTCGATGTTTCCATCACGAGGATATGGTGAAACTACCATGTTTTCTTTTTTTCTAACACCTGAGCTCTGTGCTTTTATGAATAGACTCTTCTAGATGTTTCCATCTAATCAGATTGGTTCCTCAACTCCTACAACCAAAATGCTTCCGTCCACTTAGATTGGTTAGTGTCATCCTTAATAAACATAAATTTCTAGGCTCTGGAGTTTATTTATTGCAGATAACAAAAAGTTTCTTCCGTACCCCCAAACTTAAATCTAACATTGTCCTCAATGTTCTAAAAATGAAATTAAAAGCATGAACAAAGAGAAACTGTTACCACTTGAGGAAAAGAAACAAGGAAGGATATTACCGTGTCGCATGAGCGCGGGTGCCTCCCAGTAAATGCTAAATTTAAAGTCTCTATCTAGACATCAAATACCTCAAAAAGGATTGCCACCTCCCAAAGTCGTATACCAATAGTCGAAACAATTGTGGGTTCACAAGACCAAATAGAGCTAACACAAATATGAGACAACAACACTGGTTCAGAAAAATGAAAAGAATGAGCACATCCTCGTCTAAGGTTTCTGTCAAGACAACTGGGTTTATCTGGGTAGCATAATTGAACTTCTTATGTGTATCTTTATAAATAGATTCATCCGAAAAACGGGTCTCTAATACCTGAGTTACCTCCTGGACAGTATCAGGTGGATCGGGTTGCGGAGTCTGAATAGACTCAAGTGATATCTCAGATGCACAAAGCTCGAGTCCCAAGTTAGGGACTCTAATTAGGGATACGTGACAATCATAAGAACCATCACTACCCCCAAACTTAGGGTTTTCACTACTCACAGACAAACCTCTAACTATTGCTTGAATTTCCGGATCTTCAGAGTCCTTAAAATACTCAAGAGATTCTTCCAAAGATTGATCACACATCTGGTCTAAGAGAATGGTTTCCTCAAATTCATCTAAAGAATCTCCCAATAGAGTATCATGCCAATCATCCTGAACTAAAGTGCTAATCATATTCGCTTCTTCTAATTCATCATTCTCAAAAGGTTGTCTAGTAACATTAAAGACATTTAGTTCAGTGGTCATATTACCAAAGGATATGTTTATAAGTCTGGTTCTACAGTTGATGACAGCGTTAGCTGTGGCTAAAAATGGGCGACCTAAAATCACCGGGATTTGAGCACTTGGGTACTGAACTGGATGGGTGTCTAAAACAACAAAATCCACTGGATAAATAAACTTATCAACCTCAATCAGAACATCCTCTATGACACCACGAGGGACTTTGACAGACCTATCAGCTAATTGTAGTGTCATTTTGGTCGGTTTCAACTTACCAAGACCTAGCTGGGTGTATACATGATACGGGAGTAAGTTAACACTAGATCCTAAGTCAAGTAATGCCTTATCGACAGTGTGGTTACCAATTTCACAAGATATGGTAGGGCATCCAGGGTCCTTATACTTAGGGGGTGTTTAGTTTAGAAGAATTGAACTTACTTGACCAGGTAAAAAAGCTTTCTTATGAACATTAATATTACTCTTTCTTGTACAAAGATCTTTAAGGAACTTGGCATAAGCAGGCATCTGCCTAATTGCTTCTAATAAAGTAATGTTGATGTTCACCTGCTTAAATATTTCAATTATATCGTTGAAAGTTGACTCCTTATTTTTTGGGGTTAAAAACTGAGGATATGGGGCTCTAGGCACAAAGATAGTCCTATCAGTAATTTCTTGGGACTCCTTAGAAATTGTTTCAGTTTCATCAGTTATGGGTTCCTCTTGGGAAGTAGAGGGTGGAACTACAGTATGTTCACTAGGCATGGCTACCTTATTGTCTACTGTTTTACTGCTCCTGAGGGTTTTTATCGAGTTCACATGGTTTGATGATTCCTCACCAACTAAAGATATTTGATGGACCCCCCTAGGATTGGCTTGAGTTTGACTAGGAAACTTACCTTCTTCTCTCTCACTTAAATACTTAGCTATTTGGATGACTTGAAGTTCTAATTTAGCAAGAGTCTGGGAATTATCCTTATGGTTCTGCATGGTTTCTTGTTGAAAGCTAAGGTGGTTAGCTTATAACATATCATGGTTCTTTACTAACATAGTAAGAGCTTCTTCTAAAGTAGAGATCTTTTTCTCAGAAGTGTTCTTAAACTGGGTTTGACCTGAAGGGTTCTGAGTATAACCAAAACCTGGGGAGGCTGAGTATTACTAGGATGACCTTGATTCTGGCCCTTGGACCAAGAAAAATTAGGATGGTTTCTCCAACCAGGGTTATATGTCTCTGAGTATGGGTCAAACTTCTAACGGTTCTCAATCCTAGCATTGTTATAGACAACACGAGCTTGCTCTTCACTAACCTGACCTTCCCAAAATGAGTTATCGGGCTCTATTCCACAACTAAGGGACCTATTTTTAGACTGACCCATTTCCAAAGCTTCTAACCTTCTAGACAAAGCAGGAAACTTAGCATCTGACGCAAAACTTGTATCTACCATACTGGTGCTACTTCTATTAACCAAGATTCTTTTAGGGGGTTCAACACAAGACTCCCACTGTTGGGATTTTTCAACGACGGCTCCTAAGAAGGTAAAAGCATCATCAGCATTTTTACTAGTGAACTCACCAGCGCACATAGAATCGACCATGGCTTTGGTCGAATAGTCTAAACCCTCATAAATAATTTCTACAAGTTTCATCTTATCAAATCCATGGTGAGGACACTGGGATAAGAGATCATTGAATCTCTCTAAAAACCTATAAAGAGACTCTCCCTCTTGTTGCACACTAGCACTAATTTTCTGCCTAACAGCTGCAGTTTTATGGTTAGGGTAGAATTTCATATAGAAAGCAGCAATAAGTTCCTGCCATGTTTCAATGGATTCAGATGGTAGGTTGTTCAGCCAGGTCTTGGCTTTATCTCTCAAGGAAAAGGGGAACATCTTAAGTTTCAAAACTTCATCAGTAAGGTCTTTTATTCTAACTGTCCACAAATTTCCTCAAAGTCCCTAATATGAAAATAAGGGTTCTCATCATATTTTCCTAAGAATATAGGGATCATCTGAAGAATACTAGGTTTTATCTCGAAATTATCCGTATTGGCTGGAAATTTAATGCACGAAGCTCGGTTGGTCCTAGTTGGGAACATGTAATCTTTCAAAGTTGTCATTGTTGGCACAGCTGAAGTACTAGGGATACTTTCTTCATAGAGAGACAGATTCTCAAAACTGAAGTTTCCAAAAACGGGGTTCTCAAAAGAAGAGTCTTCGAGCTCCCCGCCTTCACAAGAAGAACTACTAGGTTTATCACTAATCAAACGACCTAGAGTGTTTCTTTTCCAATCCCGCTCTCTAATAACCTCAGGCATACACTAGAAAAACAAAAGAAAAATAAAAGTCCTAAAAGGAAGAGAAGTTCTATGCAAACACAAACAAGGCTGACTTCACCACAACAAACCTACTGATTTCTAGCAAACAAAAAGCATGATGGCTCCACTTAGATTGTTTCTAGACCAGCTTCTAATCCTTCGAAAGGGAATTCGTTACAATTTAAGAAAACCCCTATGGAATCAATCCGAGTCAAAGTAAGTTGAATAGAGGCGAGGGAAGCTGCGTGGAGCTTTGATACCCAAGGCCTCACCGCATTACAAGGCGACGCAGTCACGCATTCAACTCACAGAAACCATCATGAACTTCGAAGTATGCTTAAAAGAGTAACCAATATTTTTCGAACGACTTTCCTATTAAGCTCGTTACCCTATAGGTCTCGTTCTAGTCAGTATTTTAAGCTTAGGTTCGCGTTTGGTATCGTTTTCCTAAGGCGGGAAAGAAGAGAACGGTGATGAAATCCGAACCCTTATCTTGTATGGCCAGTCCTTTCCCTTTACTAGGAAATTAAAGCAGCCGTATTCAGTTCCTCGACATATATTCACACGAAGGAAGACAGTAACTCGCTGACAGGGGATTCGCGAGTGTTTCGACAAATTTACCTCCCGTTCCATACGAGGAATGAACCGTTGAAGTCGACTCGGGCCACGACTCCTATGTCATGTACGAACCCGAGGGGCCGAGGCGATATCGCAATCGCCGTCCTTCTCTGCAAACAGTTTAATATTTAATACTACCCTTCCGTAGGGTTTAAAAAAAAAGAATGTCCAAAGTCCAAAAAAATAAAGTGCAAAAGAAAAAGAAAAGTCTAAAAAAAATAAAAATATCTAAAAAAATAAAGGATTATATGCAGAAGTAGGCCTGGTCTGGACCCTCACTTTCATTTCTAGGCCACTTTTTTTATTTCTTGCAAAACTAGGAAAGTTAAACGGATTCCATCAACTTTAACCATCTCGGTCAATTTATCGCGTTGACTGGACAAATTCTCGTCAAAATATCACTTAGCGATATATCGTGGGTGTGCAGAGATTACAGAATTAACCTTCTCTTCTCTCTGATTCTTCTAAAACCGGAATCGAGGAAAATCATTTCTCTTTTCTTTTCTTCTTCTTTATTCTCTTTCTTTCTTCCATGTTCTTCAGATGTTGGTGATTTTAGAAATTGAAATCGAGACTTTTGAGATCGAACGAGGTAGGGAATGGTCAAGGGTTATCTGATAGAGGTGGTGATGATACGACTATCGTATTCAGAGTTCACGGAAAAGGTAAATCGGAGATTTACTTTAGGGTTTCGAATTTATTGAAATTGTTCTGTGAATGTGTTATGCTTTGATAGATTATAGGTGGTTTTTGATCTTAATTGTGCTGGAGATGATTGCATAGAGTTTAATTTTAGTTTTTCAGTTAACTGAATTAGAAATTAGGGTTTATAAGATTGAGTTGTTGATGTGGAATCTTAGATGAAGGAGATGAATTAATCAGTGGTGATTCGAGGAAGACTTGAGGTTGTTAAATCTAGGGTTGTATACTGATTTGGCATTGCTAATTTAGACTATTGCAGAAGACAAATTAAAATTGGGGATTTCAATGGAGTTCTGAAATTGTGGAAGAACAAAGGAATTCAGGGAATGGGTGTTGATCAAATTCAAGTTGCAGGTAAAGGACATGAATGATTTGTTGGTGTTATATGTGCAGAAATGGAATTGGTGATCGATATTCAGGTGTTGATGAATTTACTATGTTGGTTGGTGGTAGTGACGCTGCAGGGAGTCTTGAGAAGTAAATGATGAGATTAATGTGCATTGTTAGAGTGATGAATGAATCAAAATCCAGAAGATGGTGGTTGTTTTTATCAACATGGGATCAATGGCCGTGAACCATGTTTGAGGAAATGCTTGAGTGCTAGCTGAAGCTGTTATTGTTGTGAAGCTTGGGTATGTGTTATTGTTGTTATTGTTGTGAACCATGTTTTAAAGTTGTGTGTATGTTGTTGGTTCGATATTTAATGATATGCTGTGGAGATGGTGAGCAGCAGTATGGAGGATAAATGAAGTTGAATCAGTTGTTTGGACATGGATTTGATGGTGGGGGAACTGGTGGTAGTATGCAAAAGATATAACAATGGAGTAATGGGCTGCTAACTTTTAGGTTGCTTTCTCTGAATTATTTTACAGTGAATTGGCTGAAGTTGGTTACACTTACAGAGATCATCTTTTCGCTGCTATTGACCCAATACCCGCTATTGCTTTCCCTCCAGTAGCAACGGCACTATGGCAAGAGCAGGTACAGATGATCTATCTCACTCTCTTTTCTACCATCAGTGTCATCGTAATAAAATTACATAGCTTTGATCACTTTGTTTCAGATAAAGCGTCTCGAACTCCTTTTGACAGTAAAAGAATCTGCACTTAATGTTCCAACTAACCTTGAAGCACGTAGAAGGATTGCGTTCTTTACAAATTCTTTGTTTATGGAGATGCCATGAGCTCCCCCAGTTCGTAAAATGTGGTCATTCAGGTTTGAATTGTATTGCTATTGACACAATTAGCTTCAGTAATATTTCTGTAGTCACTTTTCCTAGGTTTGAATTGTATTTCTATTGACACAGTTAGCTTCAGACATATTTCTGTAGTCACATTTCCTTTTCGGTATAGCACATCACATTATAGGCTTTATACAAGGGGTATATCAACTGTTGGTTTTCTTACAATCATTATTTCATTGGTGCAGATAGAAATTTATAGAATTTCTACATTTTATTTTGTTGTTCCTTGGTAGATAGTTAGCAACCTAGTTCTTCGCTAACTTAGTTATGTTTGTAAGCTTATAGCTGAACGGGAAGGATGTATTCTTTTCAAACAACATTTATGAGGGGTTGCCGACTTCTCTAATAATATTCTCATGTTTATTCCTATTTTGAATTTATGGTGTCAGTGTTATGACTCCTTATTATAGCGAGGAGACTGTGTACTCTAAAAGCGACCTTGAGTTGGAGAATGAAGATGGTGTATCCATTATCTTTTACTTGCAAAAAATCTTCCCAGGTATGAAGTGTAATCAGATAACATTGACAGTGTGACTCACCTTGATACTGTTAGCATTTTTAGTGTTCGTGATTGGTATCACTAATGTTCTCTTGGCTGTCACTTGATTCTTCAGATGAATGGAACAACTTTATCATTCATACCACCACCCATTTTTCAGATCTGAAAATGAATAGAAGCAGAAGTATGTGGTTGTGGAGATGTTCATTTATGATTTATGGAGAAGAAGATAAGAGTGCCACGTAAGCAGAGCCACATGGGTCTTGCCACGTAACCTGTGCCACGTACGCAATGGGTGGTGACGTATAAAGAGTCAAAGTAGCTGGTTGGGTCGAAATAACCGATTCAAAGGACTATCTTGTCATTTTAAGTGCACCTAACGGTGCTAACTTTCCATCTATCACTTTTGGTCAAAACTTGCCTAGTCTAGCAATAAATAAAAAAAGTGGCCTACATTTGAAAAGCACCAAAAAAACAGGCTTATTTCTGTGAAAAGCCCAAAAAAAAATGTCTCTTTTTTTTATTAAATAAAAAAAATCTTCTTCTTTCGCTCCTTTCGCTTTGCCTTTTACTCCAAGTCTTTAAATATTCACCAAAAGCTTTGGCAAAATATTCTTTCGCTCCAATTCCAAATTCTATAAGGAAAAGATAAAAACCCAAAAACGTAAAGAAGAACAAATAAAATAAAACAAATAAAAATATAAAAAAGAAAAAAATCTAAAAACTCTAGCCTAAAGACAAGTCCGCGTCGGTGGCGCCAAAAATTGATGGTTATTTTCAATGATGTTGTAGTAAAAGATTCGTTGAGACTTGTGAAGGAAGATTTTTTTAGACTTAATTTTTATAAATAAAAATAACAAACTCAATTAAAAAGTGTTGTAAAAATTATGGAGAGACCGGGGCTAGGATTCCACCATTGGTCGATATTAGTGATTTAATAAAACAATAATTATGCAACTCAACATTCAAATTGATTCTAATAGTATTTGCCTAGACATGTAGATTTTCAAAAGAATAGATGTTAATCCAAGCGTAGAATATCAAAACCCTAAAGCAAGCATATTCTATCAAGAGAAAATACACCTAACTAATTAAAATCATATAATCAAGTTTTAATTCAAAGCAAAAATCATAATAGAGTTGTTATAATTAATTAAAAATAGAAATGTATCACTTTTACCGAAACAACGACTTCCTCCATATCCCCAAGGATTGGGGTCTAGCTCCGCATATTGGAAACACACTCATAATAATTTTTCATTGCTCAAAAGTGTTTACAAGTGATGAAATGGGAGAAGATAATGATTAAACCGGGTTTGCTCTAAACGATCCCCAAACTCTCCATCCCCCTACTGATACCCAAGACACTCTTATTTATACTGTGAAGCCAATCTTAGGTCGACAATCATCTCAATTACTCCAATTGATCTTTGCAGTTAATGAAAGTATTTCACGGGAATATTTCCTCTCCATTTTCACACGTCTTCTGAGTTGTATGGTATATCCAAATCTTCTCATTTAATTGAGCTAAATAATGAAGAGAATATCTTCAATTAATTCCGTGAATAATTCCTTCCCTGTTTTCGAAAATATCCAAAAGTATACGATTTCCTTCCATTCAAGACACGTGCAAAATCTTATTGTCATGGTAAGAAGATAATCATGTCTTAAAGACACAAATATCCCCATAATATCATGATCAGAATCTCACACAGTTGAGATTTCTTTTCCCTCCAAATATCTTTCCCGTGAAGAAGAAGATGGGTGCCCCCTATCCGGTCCTAGGGTGCGAATAACATATGCCATGATTAGCTGCTTGGGTGCAAATATCCTTTGGGTACCCCTTATCATTTGGGTGCCCCTTATCCAAAAGTGAGAGTCCGAATAACACGTTCCTTCCGGTGCTTTAGACGACTTTTCGAGCCGATTTTTCCAAGAATGTTTATTTCCAAAAATACCTAAAAACACATAAAATACCATAATAAGTACAAAAATCGAGTACCAACAATACATGAAATTAAGGACAACGTAGACACAAAAATGTGTCTATCAACTATCGATTCCCTTGCATCCCTTTACTTTGATATTAGTACCAGAATTTATATTGTCGATCGGAGTTGCTTTAAGAAGTATAGTTCAATGCATAATAAAAAAATCATTTGTGAGAAGAAATATGTGTCTGTTGATATGAAAAACTATGATGAATTAGTTCAAAATCGTAAAGACTGGGGTGATATTCATTCTGGTAGCTATCCTGGTTCTCCAGGGTTAACTAGTGAGTTTTATGCTAATATACACCGTGTGGATAAAAAGGCTGTAAGTTCTTCATAATGGTTAGGAGACGTCGGTTTGAAGCAAACAAAAGCATTGTTGCATATCTACTTGGTTGCAGTATGGAGAATGTCTTTCTACCCAGAAGCAGTGATTTCACCAAACATCATATTGCTGAAATTCTTGGTGGGAGCAGTTGGAGTGGTGACAGTCTTTGTATTGATGATATTCCAGAACATCTCAAAATTTTTGGTAAACTTTTTGTACCCAAAATGTCACCAAGCAATATGCACAAGGTGATGTGGAGTCCTGAAGTGGCAGAGCTAATTTATCACATGGTAATTGGTACTCCGGACTTTGACTTTTGTAGGTTTATTATCAAACAAATGATAAGAATCTGGAAGAATGGAAAAAGCATGGGTTTTCCATGTCTTATCACTAAAATCTACAGTACTTATGATATTGCTTCCAATGATTCTCAAAGGCTTGTGCCAAAGCCTCATAATCGTTATATCATCAACAAAATGAGAGGATAAAGTCATACCAAGACAAACACAAGTGCTGCTCCTAGTACTCCTATGCAAGATGTTGATCTTGAGACCTTCTATCGAAGGCTCTGTAGGAGGAATGATTGTCTTGAACTCCAAGTCAGTTTTGCATCTCTCAAGCATCCAGAACTTACTACAGACCTCACCTTGATTGCTGAAGATTACAAAGATACATAATCTGAAGAAGATTTTGGTCTGAGTGACACTAGTTCAAGTTCTTAGTCTGTCTTGTCTAAAACTGTTAAGACTTACTTGCAGTCTTAAGACTGTTATATTTTGAACATTTTATTTTAAGTATTGTAAAAACTTTAATATGGTGTTTTCTTCTGAACTAATGTGTAATAGTATGATGCTTTAAGTTATTAATGCACTTCATTCGTACTATTTATGGTTTAAATTACCATCAAAAATTACTATGTGTCTATGGGATGTATGATTTCGGTTTTCATAACCTTAATATTCGATCTCATATGATGTGAACCCTTATGGTTTGTGACTTTTTGATTTAGCGGGATTAAGTTCTAGCCCATGTTGGTAGGCTTTATCAAAGGATCATAAGGTGTTCCGGTTGAAACTCATATGTAAAAAGTCACAATGTGTTGAATCAATTTATGTTTACATGAGTTGTGTTTATCATAAACATATGTGTTTTGGGTTTTCAACTTTTGCTATTGGCACGCATTAGTTAAAACTGATTCAACCTTTCTCTGGTAAAGGTTGCTCTTTGTTGTTATTCTTTTGTTCTTGCGAGAGAATGACAACATACTGGGGGAGAGTTCTAACTTGAGCTTGCGCTTAATAATATATCTTTATGGGCAGAAGAGGATGCGGAATCCGAGGTAACGAATTTGTTAGTTAATCGTTTTCCTGTTTAAGAAAAGTCTGCTTATATTGCATATATTTTGCTTTTTCTTAACAAAATTTCGGTACAATTGATATTTATTCAATTATGTGTGTATGGATGTGTGTATGTGTGATTCAATTACTTCCGGTTAAGAAAAATTGTGTCAATTTATTTTTCTTATTGTTTGATATCAAGTGTTTTTGCTTAACGAAATTTCGGTGCAATTGCGGTACTATAATGTCTATGTTGTTTCAATTGCTTCCGGTTAAGAAAAATAATTGTGCAAGTCAATTTATTTTGGTTTGTATGTATTTTTTATGGCTTAAAAAAATACAGGATCATTTGTTTAGTCCAATTCGATTCCGGATAAGAGAAACTAAGTTAATTATGATCTTAGTTAGACTTATCAAATTGAAGGATTCGGTTATTCAAGTCTAATCGAATGCCTTGACAAGAAATACTAGTTCACTAACCTAGTACTTTCCTTGTCTAAAGTGAAAGGTCTAAGTTATTGTATGAATAACTAGAACCTGATGAGAGAAATAAAGTTAATTCTGATCTTTATTTTGGTCTTATCGAAATAATCGATTGTATGTTTTACGATCGGTTTAACAAGGGAACTAGGTTTCTTAGTAAACTTGTTAAACTATTAGGGAAAATTGCTTCGGTCTATTGTTTCCTTGATAACATATTAAAACTAAATTACTTGTAGTTTCGGTTTTGATATTGGTTATCTAAAGTGGTATGTGAAATCTTCGTTCTTAACTCTTATAGGTTGTACAAGTCTTTTAGATTTGTAACATCCTTTCGGTTTGACCTTTATTTGCTTGAACCTTTGTCATTTTGTGACAAAAAGGGGGAGAAATATATGGAGTAAACAAGTGATTTGATAACTAAGGAAAGGACAATTGTGCTTATATGTTATACCTAACGAAAGAGTAAAGCATTGATTAAGGGTGAGAAACATATCATATTGTTGTATTCACAAAGGGGGAGAAATACTACATAGTATACCTTATGTGATGGTTGTAGTTATTTAAACTACAAAAGGGGAATAACAAAGATGTTCGGATTGAAAATCTACTTATATCACCTTTAGGGGGAGTATTAGCTTTGTTATTCAAATGTAAACATCGGCATTTATTAATTGAATATATGCAGGTTATTGTGCTGTTGAAACTTGGAATCAAGCGTATGTGTAATGAATTCTTGTAATTTGTTTATCCATATGTATTAAGAGTTTTGTCACTAAAATTGAAAAAGGGGGAGATTGTTAGAGCATAGCTTGGTTAAATCCACCAAGCGTTGGTATGTCAATTTTGGTTGTCATATTTTAGTGAACCAAAACTCATCTAAGAGTCGCTTGATTATGTACTAGAGACAACTTCGTATAAGTTAAACTAGAAAGTCTAGGATTATGAGACATACAAGTATTACTCGAAAACCTAAAGAATGTGAAGAAGTAACGAGCTACAATGACGACATCATCATTCCTCTTGAGGTTAGTAATATTTACTTGAACTGTTTCATTCCTAACGTAACTTTCAAGTCGTGCTATATTGCAAACATAACTGCGAAGCTGTGAATGATTATACTCTAGTAGTGAGACATGATCACATGATCATAATGTTAAGGAATTATAATACGAAGTGTAACGCTTATCTTTTGAACTTCTTATATATGACATCGACATAACCGTATGAATGCTATTGTGATTTTGTGTATGGGTAAAGGTGAAGATTTCATCCTAGGAAAAAATGTTTGCATTTTTTCAAAGGAAGTACATTCATGAACTTGTTTTATGAATCGAAAGGGAAATCACCAGGCTTATTGGTATTGTTATTCATTGCACATCTTTGGATTACCAATATGTGTGAGTTAGTAGAACCGATCATAATTTGTTATGTATCTTGGTATATCTAATCACAATGCCTGACTTATGATTTGGTATGACTAGTTTTTATTAATTAGTGGAACCTATCCTAAGTAACCACCTGAGATGGTATGATCGATTTTTGTAATTGTTGTGACCGATCCTAGTAAATGGTGTGACCGATCACAAAAGAATTGTGTAATCGATCCTTGTAATTGGTGTAACCGTTCCTAGTAATTGGTGTAACCGATCCTGGTAATTGGTGTAACCGATCCTAGTGACTTGTGCAACCGATCACAAGTTATACCATGAGTATATGGTAACCGATCCTGGTAATTGACGTAACCGATCCTGGTAACTGACATAACCGGTCCTGGTAACTTGTGTGTTCGATCACAAGTAGTCCATATTAAGGTAGAACCGATCTTTGTGATTGGTAGAACCGATTGAACCCATGATTATGATTTGATATTTGATCAATCACATAGTTGTCTTGGAATACAGATGAACCAATTCTAAACTTGTTTGGAAGTGTGGTATAATCGATTCCAAGATTGTAAATATGAAAGAGGATTTACAAAGAAAGATGTCAACATACTTTGAACACGAACAATAATTCTTATCTTTTATTGTTCAAAGATATTCCTTAATAACTCAAGGAGATCCCGGTCCGAAATAAATTAAGAATCTTTTAATTAAGGTTTGTTAATTTTATATGCTTTAATTACCAGCAATTAAATGCATATCTCTAGAAAATAAAAATTAGTAATGTGCATTTACTGATTGGAGATTTTCTATTGAGAGATTTCAGAAATATTGGACAAAGCATTTCCATGAATTATGAAAACCGATTTTGGGTATCTACTACATATCTTGAAAATATTCGGTTTTGGAAATTCCTTGGTGTCCAAACATCCTTGGTATATAAATACCTAAGTTTGTATCTCTTGCAAACTATCCTAAGATCCAGGCAAACTTCATCTTTTTGTTGTTCTGGTGGAGCCGTCTATCCGGAGAGGAAAGTACTCTAATTAGGCGAAATCTCTTACGACCGCTCGTTTAAAGACTTTTGTGGGATCAAGAAGCTCTACGAGTACCGTTGGTAGGAAACTAGATAATTGCAGTTTATTATTTTTCGATTAATTTGATTGACTAACGGTTGTTAAACTTTGATTACACATAGTTTGTTTATTCTTAAGAATCTTCTCTTCTGATATAAGATTCACTCAAACTAGATCGAAGTTTCGACAGGATCTTTAGAGCTGTTTGTAGATCTAAAGACATCTTGTAATAATCTATTGTTAACAAACTCCGTTATGTGCATGATTGATCACAAGAGATTCAAGTGGTCTTGCAGGTTTAATTGAATATTAACTAAGATTTCTTATTGGTTTCTCATATCTTTGTGTAGCACAAACCTTGATCGGCTGGGATCCAATTAGAATCGGATTTATTCGGTTGATTAGTTGCATGAGATCGCATCCCTTTATAGTCTCTTGTTAGATTCTATATTGATTGATTGCAAATCTAAACTCTGCTACTTCGTTAGTTGTTGGATAGATTGATCTAACCAGGCAAAGGAGTTTATTTGATTAAACGGAAGAGCCGTTGCATATGACTTGAGATATCTTTATCTTAAAGAATCAATAGATTTGTTACCAAACATATTTGTTGTTCCTTTACTGTTTGGAATACGATCCAAAGGAATTGTTCCAGTGCGTGCACTTATTGAATGTCGGAAGCGCAAGGATGCTGAAGAAACTGTGAACCAGGTTTAGTTGCTTGGTCTCAAATATACGAAGTTGGTTTAGATTTTGTATAGCGGATTAATTCTGAAAGTATTCAATTCTGGAACAGGTACCGGGGTTTTTCTGCATTTGCGGTTTCCTCGTTAACAAAATCTTGTTGTGTCATTTACTTTTATTTTCCGCAATTATAATTGTTGTTATTATAATTTAAAGTAAATTACACAAACGTTAATTATGTATTACTTGATAGTGATCCTATAGAGTTTGGTTAAGTCCGAACCTATTATCAAGTAATCACAATTTGATTGTTGTATTTTCTCAATCTTGTATCCATAGATGATCACACAAAGTGTGAATACCAATTTGTCGTATTGTCTCGACTTTGTCCATAGACAATCACTTTCGGTAAGAGGGGATATTTTTAAAGATTGTGGTGTATTTTGGTACCCTCGTCTTTTTAGCATCATTCATCGTCTTCTGATTAATAGCTTTCTTGAACCTTATGCTGGGAAAATCATCCATTACCTTATGATTGATTGCTTTCTTGAACCTTCTGCTGGGAAAATCATTCATTGTCTTCTCATTAGTATGTTTCTTGAACCTTTTGCTTGGAAAGTCATTCGTTGTCTTCTGTTTAATAGCTTTCTTGAACCTTCTGTTGGGAATATTATTCACTGTCTTCTGATTAGTTCTTTCTTGAGCCTTTTGCTGGGAAAATCATTCACTTCCTTCTGATTAATTACTTTCTTGAAATTTATGCTGGGAAAATTATTCTTTGCCTTCTGATTAGTTGCTCCATCATTTTTCAAATTCAATAACATGTCCTTGTAAGAAACCGTTTTCTTAGGTAGAGGATTCGCCGTCTTACCTTTATTTGGTAGAAAAATCTCATTTTCATGTGTTTTGATTCTCTCTTCCTTCTTATCATAGGTCTTCAACATCCATTATGGTCTTAGTCGCAATGGTTTCCCTTCAATTAAATTCACCACTTCTGTGGCACATTCTTGCATTGTATCCACATTTTGGCCGTATCCATCTTCTTTCTCTGAGGTGCCCTTAAAGGTTGATTTTCCTTGTTCTGATTGACAAACTTTACTTCTTTAGTCGGTTCAGGTTTTTCTTTTTGGTGGCTCCACGGTTCCCACGACTTACCCGTATTCTCATGCCCTTTGTTTATGCCGAGTATATTGTTCTTCAAAACATTTTTCCTACAAACAAATTTGTTTTTTGGTTTTTTAGTTTTTCTGAATTTTTTGAATTTTTTTGAAGATTGGAAATAAAAGAAGACTTATTTACAAATTCAGGTGATTCAAGATCTGAAAGAAGACTTAGTTTCATTTTCTGTCAAGAAAAAATTGACTATCGGTTCCCTTTGAATCTTTGATGATATGGCAATGGATTTGTATTCAGTTGCTTTCTCTCCCCAAAATTTCTTTTTGGACGTCCATATCTTCCCTGATTCCAGTTCTGGATCTGCCCCTGGTATGGTCCTGTGGGCGATGTAATTACTGATGGAACTGGCACAATATTCACTTGATTTTCGTCTGTAAATGTGGCCCTTCCGCGATTATTCCCATTAGAGTTCTCCGGATTGGTCATCCGTGTAATTCTGCCCGTGTCCAATGAATTCTCAATTTGTGATCCCGCCTTCCGTAAAGAGAGTAATGTTGAATGGTAAGACGAGATCAGCCGGTTCCAATATTCATAGTTCAAGCAGTTTATTATCATATCAACTGTATCTTCTTCAGTTAATTTCTCATCGAGCTCTAATGCTTTGGTCTTCCAACGTGAAAATAATTCCATAAATGACTCATTAGGTCCTTGTTTAACTGCCTCTAAGTGTTTTCGAGTAAACTGAATTTCAGCTACACGTGTAAACCGCCTCACAAACATATTGACCATATCCTGTCATGTCAAAACTAGACTTGGGCCTATCTTCATCAATCACTTTAAGGTTGTTCTGGTCAAAAATCCTATGAAATAACTGTACTAACAACCCATCATTAATCCTAATGGTTTCAAGTAACCAACACACATACGAATATGGGTTTTTGGGCACCCGGTTCCATCATATCCATCCATATCCTAAAATTTAAAGTCAGGAGGTAAACGAATACTGGGATAAGGATATAACCCGTGTATATCTACTGTACTCCCGTTAATTTTTTGTAAGATACTTCCAATATCTTTGAGCCTTTGGGCCAACTGTCTTTCTCATGTTGTGGTTGCTGCCATTTCATCAAAATTGTGTCTTTAAAATTATCATCTTCAACCAATTCATTATTATGGTAAGTTTCTATTCCGTACCCCTCATTTTTTCCAGTAATGGCTTCGAGGGTCAACTTTTTGGTCTCGGCTCTCATCTTGGATTTCAATTCAGTGAACTTGGTATCCAACATCTTTTGGAATTGTTCGCGAAGCCAAGGTATTGCCCCAGCGTCGCCAGTCATTTCAGATCCTTTGGTCATTTTCTATGTAAATTTTCGTGTTCTTGTTCTTAAGTAAACAAAAAAGAATATATGGTAACACGGGGGTGTTTATGCCTCGGATTTTGTGCAATAATGAATGCGATTAACGCATGTGCATGCAGGGTTCACCAGATCTTGGGTAAGATTGGGCTACCTTAGAAGAATATACCTCAGACGTAGTCGAAACTAGTCTTCTTTGGTACTAGGCTAAGGCTTGTGGTGGTTCGGCTGATAACGCCCAGAGGGTTCAGCTTCCTAGCCACAGATTTTCCTAAAAAATCGGATTCCGGAAGATGCGAGATGAAATGCAAGATGTTATGGGTGTGTGCACGTGTGTGTGTGTGCAAATACCGAGAAGTGTCGAATAAAAACCCTAAAATCCCAATTATTTTTCGAGTTAGATTCTCAAACCCACAGAGAAGTCGCCATTGTAGATAACTTCGAAATCCTTTAAGATCTCTCAATATCTAAATGGAAAATACACGTGGAGTTATTAAAGTAAGTCTCCACCAAACTTAGGATCTGGGACCCACAATAAGCACTTTTCCAAAACAGAGAAATAGTCCGGGAATCAAGATACGGGGTAGGAAGGTGTGAGGCACCTAGCCCGTCAAATCCAAAAATTGGGTTCTACTTTATAATTGGAATTGTAGGGGTTTTAACCGTTAGAATAAATATGAAATAATAAATTCATGAAAATATAATACCAAAGTATTAGTTGCACAAATTCACGCTTAATCCATACAAAACCTTCTCTGAAAACAAAATTTAATTATTATTGCAGTCACAAATAATAATAATAATTATTATCAAAATAGTCAAAATTGCAAATGAAAGATTATATTATTATTGCGGAAATACTATTATTAATAGCAAAGAAACGGAATTCTCATGGATCACAAATTAAACCAATCACTGTTGCATATAACGGGAAGAAAATCTAGCTAGCTAGTTTTGCATGTCGCAATATCGAAGGTGTAAGCTTATTCAAACTATTAGTTGTCATAAATGGAAAATACACGTTGAACTATTATTAAAGGAAGTCGCCACCCAACTTATGGAGTTGGGACCCGCAATAAGCACTAGTCCAAAACATAGAAATAGTCCGGGAATCAAGTCAAGTCAGGTTAGAAAAGAGAGATTTGAATGTGCAATTTCCCAAGTTAAGCTTCCTGCTTCAAGGTCTGTCGGTTTAGATGTGGATATCAGGTGGAACTCCACCTTTAAGATGCTAAAGGATGCAATTTTTTTGAGACAAGCTTTTGCTAGGCTAACTGATTTGGATGATGACTTCAAGATACTACCAACCTCTAAGGAGCGGCAATAAGGAGTACACATATGTGAATGTTTGGAATTGTTTGATGTCCTTTCAACCAAATTTGATGGGATTAAGTATCCCACAACAAATTTGTATTATAATGGGGTTCAAGAAGTTAATAGATGCATTAAGCTCTGGGAATCAAGTGAGCATGAGTATATCAGAGACATGGCCAAGAATATGAGGATGAAATTTGATACCTACTGGAAAGAAAGTAACACTTTGATGGGAATTGGAGTTGTTTTGGATCCTAGGTACAAAGCTAGATGGGTGGAGTTTGTTATGAAGAGAGTATATGGTGTCAATCACTATCAAAGTCACTATAACAAATTTGAGCTTGCACTCAATGCTCTTTACTGTGCTTATGAAATAAACACCACAGTTCCAAATTATTATGATAGTGGAATGAGTTCAGTTGGAATGGAGATCTTTGCAGCTACAACATCATCATATGAATTTGGTTATGATGATTTTATTATGGAAAACAATGTCTTTGAGGTTCAGAAGTCAGAGTTGGAGACTTACTTAGCAGAACCGGTTCTTCCTAAAGGCACAACCACTGAAGAAATGAGGTTTGATATCTTAAGTTGGTGGAAGAATCATGCTCCTAAGTACCCAACTCTCTCAAGGATTGCAAGAGATGTATTGGCAGTTCCAGTGACAAGTGTAGCTTCAGAATCTATGTTTAGTATTGGTGGCAGGGTTCTCACATCTCACAGGAGTTCATTAGCTCCAGACCTTGTTGAAGCATTGCTTTGTTTGGGTGATTGGCTGCCAGATCTCACTCTCAGTGACAGTGATAGTTGTGTTACAGGTACACCTTAATCTTTCTTTTTTTTTTTGCAATTTATTGGCTTATTGCACTGACAATGACATTGCCAGCTTAAAATGTCTAACACTTTTGATTTTTCTTTCAAAATACAGAAGTTCAGGACTAAGGAGTAAGGTAAATGCATTTGCAGATGCAGTTGGCACTTGGGACTTGGCAGAGGAGAATCTGGAGATGGAGGAGGAATGCGTTTGCAGTTGTTGATTCAAATGGAGATGGAGATGTCTTTTTTTTGCAAAAAAAACATGAAGATTATGAACTTGTTTTCTTGTGTGGCATGAACATCTGTATGTCTTTTTTTGGTGTGGCATGGATTTAGAACCTGTTTTGTTGGATTTTAAAGTTGTTATGTGTTTTTAGCCTGTTTTGTGATTGTCCTGTGACATACCGGATGGCAACGGAAAAATATTTGTTATCCGGTAAGTCCAACGTAACAGTAACGTTTTTGAATTTCCTATTTCCGCGGGAAATGAATGAATAACGGATATCCGCTAACTTTTAATGGCAACGGCAACGGCATACGTTAGCATCCATTGACATCCCTAGGTGTGAGGCACCTAGCCCGTCCAATCTGAAAATTGGCCTCTACTTTATAATTGGGAGTTTAGGGGTTTTGACCATTAGAATAAATATGAAATAATAAATTCATGAAACTATAATACCAAAATATTAGTTGCACAAATTCACGCTTAATCCTTGCAAAACCTGCTCCCAAAACAAAATTCAATAATTATTACTGCAGTCACAAATTATTATTATTTTTTTATTATTATTATAATAATAATAATATTATTATTATATAAAAAACATAAATCTGATTACATAGGGTTGGATGTCAATCTAGCTACAAGCTGAGTCCCAACTCCTTTTTGAATAACCATACCTATTCTATGAAATAAAAACCGACCAATGTCAAAGTTTGCATCATTGTTTGCAATGCAGTTCTTAAGTCTCTTTACGAAAGCCACTGTGTCCTCTCCAAATTCACATAAGGTAGTGAAAGCAAGGACTCCAAAGCCATAACCGTGTGTTTCACAAACATCAAGGTACTTGTTTCGTTTGCGAAGAACGGCTTTAGCAAGACCCGGAATGAAAGTTGGATTGTTACTTGTGAATGGGGAAACAATCGTAACATCGAAGCATGTGTCCTTCCCGTTCTCCCAGTTATAAACAAGTAAGTCAGCCGGTAGCAAAGTATTGTTCTCAACTGTCGAAGCATGTGTCCTTCCCGTTCTCCCAGTTATAAACAAGTAAGTCGGACGGTAGCAAAGTATTGTTCTCAACTGTCCGGAGTCTAAGGTCCACCTCTTTTCTAGCCGGAACATTTGCCCTGAAGCAAACGTCTACGAAAACATCGCGCGCAAGATCGTGTCTGAATTTCTGCCCAACTTCGCTGACACAATGTAATGCATGGTCTCCAAATTTGTCCATATCTCTGTGACAACAGGTACAACGGCTATTCTCAAGGACTGCCGCAACGGCTAGTCCAAGGTCCAACTCTTTTTATTATTATTATTATTATTATTATTATTGTTATTATAAAAGACTGCCGCAAGGGGCTTATATTAAAAAGCAAATCAAGGTTTTATACCTGAATGACTGGAAGGTTTTATTATTTTTATTTTAATTAAAATAATTTTTATAAAAAAATATCTCTTTACGCAGATTTTGCCGGTGACCTAGCTACAAGCTGGACACCAACACTTTTTGAGTTGCCACACCTAACCTATAAAATAAGAAGCTACCGGAGCCACAGGTCGTTGTTGGCAAAGCAGTTTTTGAGTTTCTTCAAAAAATCGACAGTGTCCTCGCCTAGTTCTCCTAAGGTAGTGAAGGCCAAGATACCAAAATTGTATCCATGAGTCTCGCATGTAGCTAAGTATTTGTTGCGCTTACGGAGAACAGCTTTGGAGATAGCTTGGCCTGGTGCAAAATATCGAAGATCACTTGTGAAGGGAGAGACCCCTGCAACATCAAAGCAAGTATCATTTCCACTTTCCCAATTGTAAACTGACAAGTCAGCAGGCAATAATGTGTTCCCACCAAATGTAAATCCCAGTGAGGCTTCCTTCCTATCTACCACTCCCACCCGGAAACAGATATCCACGAAAACATCCCGTACCAAATTGTGCCTGAATTTGATACCAACTTCGCTTGCACAGTGAAGAGCATGGTCTCCATATATGTCCATCTCCCTCTTACAACTAGTACATCGACTTTCTTCAGCAAAAATAGGAATGCCGAGACGGTAACATAGCACACTTCTAAATTTTCTAGGTCCAAGAGTTTGATTTAGCCCACTAATAGGTATAGCGAGTAAATAATCCTGAGCATGCTTCATTTGGTTACACTGCCAAAGTACATTGTCACGCACAGACATCTGGAAAACTGTGGGTAGTTGCTTCTTCACAACTTCGAAATATGTTATTGCCAGAGAATGCATAGAGTGCGTGGAAGGGGGGGCATCAACTTCAAAGCTGAGAGAAGAAGGTACAATACCACATACCTGCGTATATGTCTGTTGGGCTTGCTGACGGTTAGAACTTAGACCTTCAGGAGTGACATTCTTCAAGATGGTGTGCTGCACAAATTGAGTCTGAAATTGGGATGCTAGATAACAATAATTGACTGTGTCAGTCATTGTGTAAATTCCTTGTCCACCATCCTTAATAGGGAGAGTTTCCATACGAAATTGTAATGGTCCAAAACCAGCTCCATCGGCTGTGATCAACTGTCGTAAATACTGGTATAGCTGCTCATTAAAATAAGCTGTAGCTTGCTCCAAGGATGAAAGGGGAGTTGTACACATAGTGAATTACAGTCTGGAAACACCAGAGCAATTACGTAATAGCAACAACTCGCATTGAGGGTCTTTAAGCTTCTTGACTGCATTCATGAGCTGAAGAGACTTGTCCAATTTATTCATAACCATATCTTTACAATATTGTAGGTCGAAACTCACAAGTCCTCCAAGTAATTGAACACCGAATGAAGGTCTACCAATGTTTCCAGGAAAGACTTGTGGATCAAAACTTCTGGGGTCTGTTGTGGTCCAAAAAACTTCAGTTTTGTTGACATTGAGATGAAGCCCCCTGCAAGCACCCTCAGACTGAATGATATGCAGTGCCTTAGAGACTTCTAAAGTATCTCCAATGATGGTGCCGTCATCCAAATACCAGGCTTGCAGATCTAACCTACACTGAGAAGCAATGTTCAACACAATGGGATGAAGTGTAAGTGCAAAGACCAATGGCCCAAGGGGGTCACCTTGTTGTACACCTTGTGCAGAGGCTAGAATAGTGTCATTATAATACAACCTGGCAGGTCTTGCATAACAAAACTCTACTCAATGGGAGATTGCAGGGCATTGCAATCTAACCTCTTTAATTAGTGTAGATCTGTCCACCATATTGAATGCATTGGTGAAGTCAATGAGCAGCATGGAGGTGTCACTCATATTTCCCTTCACTTCCATTAATCTGTTAACAGCATGGAAAATACTTTCACCTCCACAAGGCACTCCAACACCAAATTGATAATCACCTAAGTATGCAGACATTTTCTTACCTACTTTGGTGGCAGCGAGCTTTGACACTAATCTCCTCCAAATGGTACCCACGGCAATGGGTCTCAGACCTCCACCTGGTTTTTGTAAAGGAGTAATAGGAGCACTGGCTATGAACTCACCAAGAGCATTTGGACAACAACCCGAAATCCATAGATTAACTACCTTAGTTATTGAGGCTAATGACTCATCTGCAACAACATTAGTAGCACCACTCATCGCATCAAGAAGATGCTGGGCTCTCAACCCGTCTCTCCAACAAGAGGTACCCTTGGGAAATATTTGTTAAGGCTTTAAGAACTGACCGTGCATCTACTGTGATTGCGTCACAAGAAATAACATCAGCAGGAATGACTGGTGGTGAGTGTCGCCTCATTACAAGGTGCAATGCCATTAGATGAAAGTACTTTAATGGCAGCGGTGTAGTGCCCATAGGATAATTTCTTTCTACAAGCCTCCAAATTGGCAGTGTCTTGAGTTTTCTTGCTTTTTGGCTTGCTGAGTTGCCTACATTTGGTTTGTTCCAGCAATTTGTTGACTAGTGTAATGCAGCCATTGTGTTCTCTCCAGTCAAGCAAGGCTTGGTTGATGGAAGCGATTAGAAACTTTTCTAGCAACAGATCGTTCTTCTGAAGAGTTTTTTGGGATGTAAAGGTTCAAAGTGCAGATGGGGAGGAGTAATAATTTAATCCATGGCGAAATCTTCTTAGGGTTGAGTATAACCAAATCTAAGCAGGATTTTAGGGTTCTAGAAAATTCAACCTGCAAGGTGGAGGTATACTTGCAATGGTGTTGAAATGTATATGAAAGACCTCGTTAAGCATATCTAGAGAAAGAGATAAAGGAATAATCTCTGCAGAATTGGTTGTGATCTTGCTGGTGGGAGCATTAGGTTTTGCTATGCCAGAGATTAAATAATCAACATACCTGCCATTATGTGGCCTTGGAATGACCACATTACTATGTTTGCAGGATTTCTTCCAAGTATGCAGAATCATGCAGTGACTGCAAAGCCAGCAGCGTAGCTGTTTTAAAACCTCTTCACAAGAGGTATACAAATCCCTATCTGCACTCAGCCTATCTCTGCATTGTTGTTTAGCATCTTCATTAGGAAAATGCATGTCAGTAAGGTGTCTCTGAAAAGAACTACGGACATATCCTCGTCCATTAACCCCATCGTTGCAGTCATTAAAGTTCTTAAAAGGACAATGAACACGGTCACCCTGTTGAGATGGTCTCGATACCGTGCTGGAAGGGACCTTGTCACTTGAGATGATGAAGTGGTTGTGAACTGAGACGATGAAGGCGAACCCATAGGTGAAGCTGAAGATTCATCATTGCTGCATTGAAGAAACCCATTAGCAGTTTGATCAACAAGACCTTGAGAGATGGGACGCAGGCATTGTGTCTGACTAGACCTAGTAACCCTAGGCATGGTGAAGCACAGATAACTAGTTAATTTGAGTTTTAAAGGATGGGACTGTAAGAATTCACAACAAAATGAAAACTTACAACACCATTCACTAAAACACTAGTTAAACAACCACAAAGAACTGGGCAATGTCCCAAAGCTGAACAATTCATAACCACTGCTATTAAACTAGAAATCCTTTACAGAGAACTTAAGCACAAAACAAAACAAGGCAAAACTAACCCAATTAAGAAATCTTAATTAGGAATTTACTGCACCAAATTTTGTTCCTTCAATCAACTCCCAGAAGCCAAACCTGCTTCTTCAAATCAATCACCGAAACCCACCACAGAGACTTCAAATTTGCTTGAGAAAAGGCCCTAAAAATTGTATCTTCAATCGAAATTATGAACCAAGAAATTAAGCACATGAAGCAAAACCAATACAGGAAACCCAAATTACGAATTATTACACCACAAGATCTGAAACGTTAATCAACACAGAGAACACACTTCTTCAAATCAATTTCATAACCCCTAACTCCAGATTCTTCAAAACTGCTCCTTGAAAAACCTTCAAATCAATTTCTTCAAACACTCTCTGAAACAAAAGAAAACCTACTCCTGATATAGCCAATCATAGAACCCCTAATTCAAACGCTCCAAAATTGCACCAGGAAAGCCCAAATTCAGATACTACAAACACTCTTACATTCAGATTCAAAAAGAATAAAAATCTAAATTCAAATCTCACAGAAAATTTTCGATGTTGATGGTGAAGACGAAAAATCGAGAGAGAAGGAAAAAAAAATTTTATTATTATTTTTATTTATTTATGAGAAAAAAAGCTTTGTATAATGATCTCTTCACATTTTACATTTTTAACTAAATTTTTATAATATGTATAAATTTTTATTTATTATTTAAAAGAAAAGAGTATATTACATAGTCAGTTTTTACATCGAGGGTGTTGGTAGCCTAGCAACAATCTGGGCACCGACTCCCTTTTGAATAATAATACCTACTCTATGAAAAAAAGACCCTCTTACTTTACAATTGGCATCTTGACTTGTGAGATAGTTCTTTAACCTTCTCAAAAAAACACAAGTATTAATATTATTACCTTTTGAATATTATTATTATTATTATTATTTTATTTTTTTTGCAACAAGAAAATAAACTTTATTAATCAGACGAGGAAAAATTACAAGAATTAGATGGGAGCCTAGCAACAAGCTGGGCCCCAACCCCTTTTTGAATGATAACCCCAATCCTATGGAAAAGAAAATCCCCCACTATGATATTCGCATCATGATTAGCTATATAATTGCGTAATCTTTTCAGAAACTCTATAGTATCACTCCCTAGCTCACCTAAGATGGTAAACGCAAGCACCTCAAAACCAAAGCCATGAGCTGTACACTTCTCTAAATATTTAGTTCTTTTTCGATCAACAGCTTGACCAATTGTCTGGCCAGGAACAAAAGCACGCACTCCAGCGCCTGTGAAAGGAGAAACACCTGTGGTATCCACACACACATCACGCCCATTATCCCAATTGTATACAAAGATATTTGTAGGTCTCAAAGCCATACCGGTGTCTGAGAGAAATCCTAAATCCACTTCCTTCCTATCTGGGACCCCCGACGATAACAAATATATGTAAAGGTATCCTGAACCAGATCATGCCTATATTTGAGACCCACCCCATGCGAGCAATGCAAGGCATGATCCCCAAAAATATTCATCTCTCTACCACAACTAGAGCAAGTGTACCCTTTTTCGAAAAGAGGGATTCCAAGCCTATAACACAAGATAGCTCTGAAATGCCGAGGCCCTAGTTTTTTATTAAGCCCGTCAATGGGAATGGCCGATAGATAATCTTGTGCATGTTTGAACCCGTTACTCTGCCACAAGGCTGAATCATGCTCCGTCATAACAAACTGATCAGGTAAAACAAAAGTTTGATTACACTGGCTTTGATGGCAAGCTAGCTACCAATTGGGCCCCAACACCCTTTTGAATAGCCATTCATATTCTATAAAACAAGAAACAACCAGAGTCACAATTTGGGTTGTTGTTAGCAATGCAGTTCTTAAGGCGTTTCGCAAATGCCACCGTGTCTTCACCATGTTCTCCTAAGATAGTAAATACAAGAACTCCAAATCCATAACCGTGAGTTGTACATGTGTCTACGTACTTGTTTCCTTTACGGATAACAGCTCTGGCGATTGCTTGGCCTGGAACGATTATATTATTATTACGGAAATACTATTATTATTAGCAAAGAAACGGAATTCTCATGGATCACAAATTAAACCAATCACTGTTGCATATAACGGGAAGAAAATCTAGCTAGCTAGTTGTAGGTACACATTTCATCTTCCGCCACGTGCCCACAAAGACACACGTGGAGGACATGCGGTTAAGGGCATCAAGATATGGTATCACGCGTGGACAACCAAGAGTCACTTTATCCTAACCCTAGAAAGATCTAAGATCTACGGCTAGGGATAGTCAGACTGACGCAGACAAGACAGGGGTAGAGGACAGCTGTCTACCGCGGACAGACATCTCAACTACCCGCATTAAATACCCTCAAACAGCATACGTGTCAGTCAGCCTGTATTGGAAGCGCAAATAATACTGCGTATCCAGACAGAACACGCAGATGCAGCCGAGAACACGAAGACTTCTGCGTGAGTGGCACAAAACACAAGAGGATAAGGTTATAACGGGCTTCAGAAGTGGACCCCACGTAACCTCCCTATAAATACCCCTCTCTCCCAAGTGAAGAGGGAGGCCGAAAAACATTGAGAGGAGAATAGGAGAGAGACAGAGAGATAGAGAAAGTGTAAGTGAAGTTCCTCCTGCTGCGCAGGCTTATATTGGTCTCAAAGTCATTCGACTATTTCTGTAACCTTCATACATATAATGAAAAACCCAAACCCGTAGACAGAGATCTGAGTGATGAATCATATAAGTTAATCGTTTCATCTATATTCATGCATTTATACTTTATATGTTCAATTCGATACTTATGGTATATCACGTTCGTACATTTTATATTTCATCCACTATTTATCTTATTGTATGAGCCAAGAACAATGATTGTAGTTGATGAGACGAGGAAGAGTATTAGAATTCTGAGTCAAGGATTCGACATAACCTATCCATTCCCCTCAGGCGCAACTTATTTACTGTATTGTCATGAGTCTGCGCGCATTATTTGTGAATACTCAGATGACACCAGATCTTTGTGTTCACAATCTGGCACTAGAAACAGGGATCTTCATCCCGGTAAAAGATTTATCTTCTCCCGTGACTTGTTTCAGGCTTCGTTTTCTGGAAATAACGATGTATGGAACACTACGGTTTTTTCCGTATATGATTTCAAAAACCAAAATTTTTAAAAGATCCACGTTTATCTAAGTAGATCTGATTCTTCATGCATTTTATAAGTTTTCACGTCTTTGAAAATCAAAATTATGAACAGATCCGCGTTTATCTAAGTAGATCTGATTCTTCATGCATTTTCTAAGTTTTTAGGTCTTTGAAAATCAAAACTTCGAACAGATCTGGGGTCATCTACACAGATGGACGCATTAAGTATTTTCAAGATTTTACACCTTTGAGGACTCAAAACGCTAATAGATATCACGTGGGGCCCATTGTCTTCGTGATTTTTTCTCTCTCTTTCAGGAAAATATTAAAAGATGGAGAGAAGCAAAGATGCCGAGAAGGCTAAAGCTCCTTCAAAAGAGATTCCAAGGACAACCCCAGTGGTAACTAGGAGTAAGCAGAGAGGTGAAAAGCTAAAGGAAGCGGATAGGGCGCAGGATAATGCAGAAAGCATGGCCCCCATCAATGCCAACATCATCGCAGCAAACGTAGTAAATGTTGAGGCAGCCAAAGCAGGAGCTTCAAGAGCTGGCGTATCCAAAGTTGGAGCTCCCAGAGTAACCAATGCTTAACTACAGGAACATCAGAAAGTCGTGGCAGAGTCAGGAATACAACAACCCCTCTATGGGATGCCCTTAACCAACGAACAGAACATACCCTTTCCAGCCAAGCAACCGCTTCTAATAGCAAGCCAACCCTCACAACAACCGTCGAGGTCCCAAGGTGCACAGTTAGACCCACCAGAACTAGTAATACAGATCGTGGATGAGGAACAAACCATAGCCGCTGATGAGCAATTGCGGGCAGGAACACCAAATCAAAGGTCAAATCATTCCGCTCAGATGATGACCGAGCTGACAGAATTAAGGAAGAACCAGAAGGCATATGCAGATGTTGTGGAGATATTAGCACAAGAGAACCAAACACTAAGGGAAAGAATCATTCATAGCGCAGAGGTAGAAAACCAACGCGACGAATCCAACTCCAAGGCTGTAGCACCTAATCAAGATAGAAGAATGGTGATCGCAAACAACCCACTTCCATTGAATCGAAGAGGAGCAAGGAGCAGCCAAAGATCAGACCCTGATTACAATCCCGAGAACTCGGACTACTACGACGGTACCACCTTCCCACGAGCAAAATCTACCATTCATGAGGAACACCAGATCGCAATGGAAAGTCTGCGTGCTGAGATGCTGGCAGAAATCAAGGAGCTAAAGACTAGGCAGGGAGGCGGAAGGCTAGAGCAAGTGATGAAGGAAGCAAACACTACCCCGCTGACACCACACTTGGCCAGGGCTTCCATACCGCAGAAGTGTTCGGTTCCTGCTTTCGATTGCTATGACGGATCAACTGATCCTGCGGCTCATCTTCGATATTATAATCGAATGATGGCCCGTTGGGATAACGAAGACTCCATACTGTGCAGATACTTCCCATCAAGTTTAAAAGGGTCCGCGTTGTCATGGTTTGATAACTTGCCATCAAACTCCATCGACTCCTACGACCAACTCACAGAAAAATTTCTAGCAACATACATGTACAACAAGGTTGTCAATACCGGCATGGACAAACTATTCTCGCTGGAGATGAAATACAAAGAGACCATCAGAGAATATACTAATAGATGGCACAAGATTTGCCAAGCTATTGGCAACGTAGATCCCGTGGTTAGTATCAACTGCTACAAATGGGGGATGGACAGGATGAGTCCTTTATTTGTCGAGATCCACGGAACCATCCCTACCACCGAAGGAGATCTCCGGATAATCATAGAAAAGCATGCAAGGTTAGAAGAAATTCAGCGTGAAAATCCCAGAGCTCATACTCAACGTCCCACACGCACAAATTCCGTGGATCAAGCCAGCGGGTCCAAAAGAGGAATCACAGAAGAACGTCCCAACGAAGAAAGAAAGGAAAGAACGAAGGGATGATAGACGAAGAGGTGATCGAAAATTTGAAGATCAAATCTATACCAAGCTGAATACCAGTTATTCGCGCATCCTGAGAGAGATCAAAGGGAGGGAGAACTTCGATTGGCCATGGTCCAAGGGAAAGCAGCCTCCTAGATCAGAAAAATCCAAGGAATACTGTGAATACCACTGTTTCAACGGTCATCAAACAGAAAAGTGCAAAAATCTCAAGATAATGATTCAAAAACTAATCGACGCAGGAGACCTGAAGCAATAATACAGAAGATTGATAACGAAGATAGAACCAAGAGAGGCAAGCAGGTTCAATTACCAGAAGGCAACCGCACCCTCAACACGATTTCATGTTCAGAGATTCAAGGACCATCCCTAACCGCCCAGATTGGGAAGAGATTGAGAAAACAATTCGAAGATTATTGTGAGCTTTATAAGATCGATGGGAAAGAGGTAAACGAGCACGAACAATGGATGGACGCGCCCATGACTTTCGATGCAGACGATGTGGAAGAAGACATGGAAGACCATAATGATCCTCTAGTCCTCACACTCCCAATAGCAGGGTGCAATGTCAAGAAAATTCTCATCGATGGAGGAAGCTCAGTCAACGTCCTGTTCTATGACACGTTCAAACGTATGGAACTCAACGACGAGCAACTGCTGTCATCTTACTACACCATCTACGGATTCAACGGCGCAGCTACAAAGCCCCTAGGGGACATTGTCTTACAAGTAGACGCAGGGCCCATGAAAGTGGACACTCGATTCAGCGTCGTAGATGCACCTTCACCTTACAACGCCATCATCGGAAGAAGATGGGTTCACAAGCTCAAGGGAGTAGCGGCAACCTACCATCAATATCTCAGATTCCCAACACCCCAGGGAGTCATGGAAATTAAAGGAGACCAAGTAACTGCGCGGGAATGTCAGACCTTACAGAATCAGATCAATAATGAGCGGGAAGAAAAGCACCAGTCCCGAAGAGCCAAAAATAAGGAGATAACCATAGATACATATCTGGAAGAAATCTCCGGAAAAAGCCTTCTGAACGTAAGCACCACTGGCAGCGCAGAAGCAAGCACCTCCGCGACAAAAGAAGACGGAGAGCCCACCAAATAGCAATCAAAGAATGTTCCTCTCTTGGGGGAACCAAAACCCACGTTTACACCTGTCGAAGCAGCTAAAGAAGTCAACATAGGTACTGAGGGAAACCCGAAGATTATCAAATAGGCACCTTGATGGATGAAGAAAGAGAAGCGCTAATCAAACTTCTAAAGGAATACGCGGACATCTTTGCTTGGAAATTGGGGGACATGCCGGGAATTGACCCAAAGTTAGTTCATCACGAACTTCGAATAAAACCAGGTACCCCCCCTTTTAGGCAGAAGGTGCGCAAAGTAGCTCCAGAATACCATCGAGCAGTTGAAGTGGAACTCCGCAAACTACTGGACGCAGGATTCATCAAAGAAGTTAAGTACCCAACATGGATCTCTAACATGGTCATCGTACCGAAGAAAAATGGCGGAGTAAGGATATGCATCGACTTCACCAACCTCAATAAGGCTTGCCCTAAAGATAGCTATCCACTGCCAAGCATTGACCAACTTGTCGAGGCAGTTGAAGGATACGAAGAAATGTCATTCATGGATGGATACTCTGGATACAATCAATTATTCCTAGCAGAAGAAGATCAGCAACATACAACATTCTATACACCACACGCCTCTATTGCTATGTAAGAATGCCCTTTGGACTGCGAAACGCAGGGGCAACCTACCAAAGAATGGTGGATGCAATTTTCAAACCATGGATTGGAAGTACGCTGGAAGTATATGTGGATGATATGCTCGTTAAAAGCAAGCTGCGCAAAGATCATCACCAAGACCTAAAAGATATTTTCCAAGCAATGAGAGTGCACAACATGAAGGTAAACCCAGAGAAGTGCACTTTTGGTGTCACTTCCGGAAAGTTCCTCGGATATTTGGTGACGAAGAGGGGCATTGAAGTCGATCCCGCTAAAATTGAAGCCATCGTAAGAATGCCATCCCCAAAGAATTTAAAAGAGGTTCAGAAACTCAATGGTTCGCTGGCTGCGCTGGGGAGGTTCATATCCAGGTCCTCGGATAGATGTAAGCACTTTTTTAACATTCTCAAAAAAGGAAGCAAATTCGAATGGACGGCAGAGTGCGAGGAAGCTTTTCGAAATATCAAAGAATACCTGGCTGAGATCCCTATATTACAAAAACCAGACCCTGATGAAGTGTTGGCACTATACATAGCAGCAACAGAAGATGCAGTCAGCGCAGTATTGGTTAAAACCAACACGAAGATAGAGCAGCCCATCTATTACATCAGCAAGACTCTGAACGCAGCAGAAAGGAACTACACGAAGATCGAGCAGCTCATCTTGGCATTAGTATGGGCAACCCTGAAACTCAGAACTTACTTTTTGACTCACTACGTCCGCGTCCCATGCAAAGCTCCGCTAGAAGCAGTCCTTAAAAACGCAGGAAAAGTAGGCAGAATTGCAAAATGGAATACTCACCTAGATCAATTCAATATCATCCATGAGCTACAACACTCTCAGAAGTCACAAGTATTAGCAGATTTCCTAGCAGACTTACCATTGGATAACTGCGAAGAAGTCATCATCGAAGGACGAAAGGCAGCAGGACTACCAGAAATGGACGAAGGTAAAGACCCTATAGACATCTTGGAACCAAAAAATCCTAGGCAATGGGAAGTCTTCGTAGATGGGTCGAAAAATAAAGAAGGGGGGGGATAGGCATCGTAATCACCACCCCAACAGGAGACAGGATCATACATGCTTTCAGGTTAGAATTCAAGGGGCATACCAACAACATAGTTGAATATGAAGCAGTGGTGCATGCCCTTCAGTTGATAATAGAAATGGGCATAACTGACGTGCGTCTGACAAGCGATTCACAGCTGGTCATCCGACAAATAGGGTTGCAATATAATGTTTATGACAGAACATTGTCAGCATACATGGAATTGGTGCAAACACTGGCATCACAAATCCCAAACATCAAATTCCGACACCTGGCAAGGAAGGAACTCAGGCACGCGGATGCCCTGGCCTACATATCATCGATGCTCAGAAACGAGGACGTCAAAGCAATCAAAGTAACCAGGATTTACGAGCCTTCAATTGATATTCAAGAACTCTGCGCTGCACAGCAGAGGAACCACGCAGAAGAAGATATTGCAGATGATGACGTGGGAGAATTCATCGCGGATGATTTCCAAGAAGACGACATCATGGCTAAGGCAGATCAAGATGAAGACTTCAGCAAAGAAGAAGATTGGAGATCTGAGATTCATCTTTTCCTAAAAGAAAGAATACTACCCTCGGATCTAAAGCAAGCCAGAAAAATACAGTCAAAGGCAGGAAGATATGATCTGAGAAAAGAAATTTTGTAAAAAATCTTTTCTCGGACCATTATTACGTTGCCTATCCAGATCCGAAGGACATTTGATTTTGAAAGACATACACCGCGGCGACGCAGGCAATCACAGCGGAATGAGATCCCTAGCAGATAAGGCGAAAACTCAAGGATATTACTGGCCAACAATGATACGAGACGCTGCAAGAATGTCACGAAGATGCGAAGAATGCCAGCGTTTCGCCAAAAAAATCCACGCACCCGCAACAATGTTGAACCCAGTAGACAGCCCTTGGCCATTCTCAAAATGGGGCATAGACATCGTGGGTCCCCTAATCGAAGGATCAGGGAAGAGAAGATTTTTGATAGTGGCCACGGACTATTTCAGCAAATGGGTAGAGGCTAAAGCCCTGGCAAGGATCCGAGACGCAGATGTCTTCACATTCATTTTTCAAAACATCATTTGCAGGTTTGGCATACCAGCTGAGATTGTATCTGACAATGGCAAGCAATTCCAGGGAAAAAACATCGACTTACTCTTCGATACTTTCAAAATTCGAAAGAACAAGTCAACACCAATTTACCCTCAAAGCAATGGTCAGGCAGAAGCCACAAACAAAACCCTCGCACTCATCCTCAAAAAGCAGTTGGACGAATACAAGAAGCGTTGGTGTGAGCAACTACACAACGTTTTGTGGGCTTATAGGACAACTCGAAGATCAGCCACGGGAGAATCCCCATTCTTACTCACCTATGGAGCCGAAGCTATTATCCCAACAGAAATAATCATGCCAACTACGAAGACTGAAGCATGGGAGAAGAACCTCACAGCGGACATGATGTTGGAAAGGTTGGATGATCTAGAAGAGAGGAGGGAGGCAGCACTACAAAAAATGGAAAACTATCAAAGGAAACTAGCAAGGGAGTATAATAAGAGGGTTAAGCTTAGAAATTTCGTAGAAGGGCAGTATGTGCTGAGGACCATTCCCCAATACCAACGAGAAAAGAAGTGGGGAAAATTAGCACCAACATGGGGGGGACCCTTCGTCATACATGATGTTGCAGGAAATGGGTCTTATTATCTGCGCAACCTAAAAGGGGAGATCCTCAAACACCCATGGAATGCAAAATATCTCAAGCCATACTACCCGTAGAGGGCAACGCAGACCTGCATCTGCGTGAAGAGCGCCAGAAGAAGAAAACGACGCTTGCGATCGACATGTTTCTATCTCTGAGAGAGGAATAGCAAACCTCAACCTATCAATCAAGCAAACTTTTGGCAAAAAATAGTCACAATACATGGAGCAACATAGTAACAAGACGACTGCGTGTAAATAAACACCTCACGAGAACCCTACACCTGTAAATACAGCCTCCGCGTCAATACTTCATCCTCCTGTTTTTACTATTTACTACCTCAGAGGTTCCATCAATGGAATTCTTCTAAATGTAACTCAACAAACTGAATAGACCACTTTCACCCGTGGACGTAGACACTCTGCTGTCGAACCACGTAAACACTGGTGTTAATTGTTGTTCTATTTTACTTGGGGAAAGTAGTCACCTACAATCTCTCGGGACTCCCCTATCAGCGTCTATAAGTGTAGGACCATGGGGAAGGCATCCAGCAGAAAGAGATACCCAACCAATCTTATGGCAGCGGGTTGACGGAATGAACGTACATTCCAAACAACTCATATCCTAGAACGCTGCCCCGACCCCCACCGTCTGGGAATCCTCTGGCCCAGGATTAGCCAGCGCGGGGTGACAGGTCTCAAGACGTTCACGAAGATACACATATCTTCGGGTTCGCACTCAAACACTTCGCTATCCTGATTACATTCAGTTATATTCCAAATTAACCATAACAATATTAAAAAAAAAAATGCAATCATTAAAAGTTGATTACAGGCTTGGCAATGATACGCGGAAACAAGAAAATACAAAAGGAATCTCACGAAGCCTCATAATCAACAAAGATCAACTCTCTACAAAAATCTACTTGGATGGTTCAACCCCACCAGCAGGTTTAGCAATCTTCCCCTTCTGCGTTGAAGGTACGCTCCCACCCGAGGAAGGCCCTGAAGAACCAGATGTAGGGGCGGGGGTTTCTCACGGCGCGGATAGCTCTTGATAAGGCCATGCTCGGTCTTAAGATCATACTCGATGCTATCCAGAATTTTGTTAGTCTCTTCCACTAGTTGACACCGAGCCTTGTACGCAATAACAGTATTCATCATCTCAGCCTTTGACAACAACGAGGAAAGGCGACTCACTTCCTTCGAAGCGGCTTGGGCAGCCTCGTCCCTTGCTGTAGCTAAACCTTTGTGATAATTAATCTGGCTTTCCTGATGCACTAATTGAGATTGAGCCTCCGCAAGCTCTTCATTTGCAGTGCGAAGCTGTCCCTGGAGCTCTGCAAGGAAAAGAAAAATGCAGATGGTTAGGTCCAGGAAATTACAGAATCACACTCGATAATATAAGCATATACCTTCGACTCTCGCCGAAGCTATTTCATATTCGTTAACAACAGCATCACGGGCTTCATCAAGAAAATCATACTCATCTGACAACTTCTTATAATCCGCTTGAAGGGTTGAAAGGGCGTACTGACTCGCATCTAATTCTACCTGTTTCATTGAATCCAAGTGACGAAGATGGTTGACCTCATTGTTTAAACCCTCCAGACCCTTGTTGAGCCGATACATATTTACTTCAAGATTTCTCTCAGACTCAGCTTGGCGTACCACATCAGCCCTAGACGCAGCTAAAGCTTTGCTAAGAGCACCAGCCTCAGCCCTAGCGTCATCTCTCCCTAGCAAGACGCTGAATGTAATCTTTAACATCAGAAGACTGAGAAGAACGAGCTTGACGCAATTCTTCTTCCAAGAGATTGATTTTAGCTTCCAATGATGAGACCTGTTCTCGGGATTCACGAAGATTATCACGCGTCCACAACAACGTTCCATTAAACAAACGACGATCATTGTTATATTTGTTCTGCATATCAATCATTTGGACTCGTCTGACCCGCCACTCCTCTGCCAGAGCATTATGTTCATCGGCACGAGCATTCCACTTATCAGCCTCGCTCTTTATCTTCTCTACCAACTCTGCGATGCGAGATTTCTGACGCTGCCGCTCTTTCCGAAGCCATACTAACTCAGGAACTCCACCCACTGAAGATAGGGTGGGGGAGGGAGACTCAGACAGAACACTAATTACAGTAAAGGACAACAGCAAGGAAGAGAACAGATAATCAAACCTGTAACAGCCGAAGAATTCTTCTTGGCCTCCTCCAACTCACTACGAGCCATAGCAAGATCCAAGCGAAGCTTCTCCTCCTCCTTGCCTTGTTGCTCCTTAGCCTTGAGGAGACTCTTCAACTCACATATCTCCCTATCCCTATCAGCAATGACAGTCTCAGCCGCAGTAAGCTCCTCTTCCCGAAGACGAAGCTTAGCCTCCAACTTAAGGGATTTGGCCTTAAAAAACTGGTACAACATGTGATTGCAATGCTCACTCCTCATCATCTGCGAATCAGAAGATTAGAACACCCTGACTCTAAAAATTGCTAAAAATTGATACAAGGCAAAATGATAAGAGAACTCACCTCTAACATCCGTTGTTGGGGAAATCCATACTGATACCCATCAGCCAACGCCATCATATCAGCAACAGTCGAGGGAGCGACTACTAGAGCAGCCTCCAAGGCCCGAAGATTCTTATCCCACGCTTCTGCAACCTGGTCCTCGGGAGACAATTGCATCATCTTACGGGTATAGGCATCAGATTTCTTCTCACCCTCCACCACAGGAGCTGGATTGGGTACGAACATCAAGTTCTTCTTTTTAAACCAAGCTAAGATGGCATCACCCTCAAGGATCAGTGACTGAGGAAAATCATCTCCAGAAGACCCAACCGAGGCCTTACCCATGTCCGTGAATTTAGCACCCGAAGAGTTCGAGGCTACTCCCGCATCCAAATCTGGAAGGTCTCTAGCACCGCTCCCCTCTGGAACATCACTAGCATCCACGACTCCCTTCCCTTTCCATCCGCCTTGCTAGAGTTACCAAGCACATCCCAATCATCGTTTGGGGAAAGCAGGTTGAACTCAGAAGCCAGGCCCAGGGCAGCGTTTATGTCAAAACTATCCTCCGCAGAATAAATCCGACCAAAGGAAAACTCCTGAGACATAGCAGGAATTTCACCACCAACACCCTCATCACCAAGGCCAGTGTTATCATCACCAGCATCACTGCAACCCGCAGGATTAGCTTCGGCACCAGCATCATGACAACCTGCGGGATTAATTTCACCACCAATACCGCTGCCACCAGCGGTAGTATTCCCTTCAACAAATTCTTCATCATCATGACCTGGAGGGGATGTATCAGTACGCTCTTCCATATCAGACATATCTTCATCCTCTCCAAGCTCAGTCACAGGACTGTTAACTTCTTCATAAACCTCCGCCTCCTCGATTGTTGCGGTGGTGGACTGCTTGGGATTTATCCTCCTCTTCTTCGTCGCCTAAAAAGACAAGGCACAAGAATAAAAATCCCTGACTTTGAAAAGAATTAAAACTGCCTCAACTAAAGGACAAGGCATATGGAAATCTTACCTTGACAACCGCAGCATTCTTCGCCTGAAGATCAGCATCGGAACTCTCTTCGTCATCTCCATCAACAACATCGAGGGCATATTGGAAATTCATGCCCTCAAAATTCAAATGCCAAGGACGGAAATTCCCATAACGAGCAGGAGGAGCCGCACGTATCTGGCTATCTGCGGTAGGACGCCATCCTTGCGGACCTGGAACCCACCCCAAGCCCAGGGACCAACAACCTCAATAACAGTTGCGTGCCATTCATAGTCATGATCACGCTTGATCCGCTCACGAGTAGGAAACACCAGTTTGTTAGTAGAATTCTCTGTACCCGGGACGTACTTCACCTTAGCACCACTTACTTCACTCAGAAGGCGGATCTCACCACGAGGAGCGGCAATATTCCGAAGACTCACACTCCACGGTTTACGATTCCTACTGTTAACATAGTCACCGAAAGACTTGTTAAAATTCTCAGGCGTATACCACTCCCTTTCCTCAGGATTGGGAACATAAAGAGTCATCATTGTCTCTCCTTTGCTCCGAAGATAACACTCCCTCAGTGCACGAAGATAATTCCCATGAAGTTGGGAAATAGAGCGACAGTGTGTGTTCTTCGAAGAACCCTCTCGACCAGCCAGCACATCATAATAAAAAGAATCCCCAGACTTGTACAAAGGCAACATAAGACCCGCTTCAAAGGCCCCCACCGTGGTCAGCAGATGAAATTCATCAAACTTATATGTCGATATCATCTCATAAGTAATATCATCATCAGCAGCGTAAAAACGAACATCGAATAGCTGAAGACCATGCTTTTCCTTGAAAACCTCCAGATCAATATGTTTGAAGGTCACTTTCTTCTCCCCAACAGCGACGCTACGTATTTCCTGAGAAATATCTTCCTCCTCCACGGGATCAGGCGCAGAACCCTTCGAAGGGTTTCTCTCGGAAGCTTTCCTCTTAGGATGAACCTTAGATACATCAGTCTTCGAAACCACTTCTTTCGAAGACCTCCCCTTGGGTTGAGACACTGGAGGGGGAGGTAGAGGATGTTGATGAGACGCGGAAGGAGGCGCCACTGACCGAAGAGGTAGGACATCCGCGTTCTCTTAGGATCATCACGCGGATTAACTAAGGGACGAGAACAACATACCGGGAGCCAGGAGCCTCTTTTGGCCGGTCCCCCTTCTGCGTATTCCCTCTATGCGACTCACCCCTCTTAGAAGATAAGTGCCTCGAAGAAGAAGACGAAACCCTATGAACGCGGGCATCACCTTGGGAAGATTTAGACGAACCTCCACCAGGCGAGAGAAACATCAGGATCCCTACGCGGAGGAGATCTACGCGGACTAGGCGGTGGAGTTTGATAAGAAACCCGCGGACGGTCAGCCATGTCTGCGTAGTACACAAACAAGTTTCAGATTTCCGCGAAGACAAACAGAAATCAAAAAACCCAATTTCATCCAGTTCTTCATAATCATGAACCAGATGGAAAATAAGAACAAACCCTAAATAAAAGGGGAAATAACAAATAGGGGCAAGCATATACGAAGGAAGAAATCATTACTGTTTGTAATAACGAACAGGGGCAATCATACACACACTTATATATATGTTCTTCATCACAAACACATATAGCAACAGTTCATCAAAAGATAATCAAGACACAGTAAAACCACCTACCTATAAACAAAAAATTAAGCAGAAAGCCTCGACGAACAGTAGCAGCAGCAGAAAACCTCGACGAACAACAGTAGCAACAGCAGCAGAAAACTTTGAGGAGCAACAGTAGCAGCAGCAGCAGTTAATAACAAGGATACAAAAGCAGAGAACAAAGAATGAAAATTCCGAGGAAAGAGAAGGAATGAAATTTATGATTAGAGAATTTTCACATTCCTTCTCAAATATATATGCAAAGAGAAATAAAAACCGCCCCACTACCCAAGAAGAAGTTATTGCAAATAGTGGGGAATGTGCCCTAAAATCTAGGAAAATAATAAAGAGAAGATGAAGAGAGTAATACGTTTTTCCACTACCCAAGAAGAAGTTATTACAAATAGTGGGGAACGTGCCCTAAAATCTAGGAAAATAGTAAAGAGAAGATGAAGAGAGTAACACGTTTTTTCTTCCCACTTCGACTAACCGCCCAGTAGGAGGAAAAGGGGCAAATTGTAGGTACACATTTCATCTTCCGCCACGTGCCCACAAATACACACGTGGAGGACATGCGGCTAAGGGAATCAAGATATGATATCACGCGTGGACAGCCAAGAGTCACTTTATCCTATCCATAGAAAGATCTAAGATCTACGGATGGGGATAGTCAGACTGACGCAAACAAGACAGGGGCAGAGGACAGCTGTCTACCGCGGACAGACATCTCAACTACCCGCATTAAATACCCTCAAACAACATACGTGTCAGTCAGCCTGTATTGGAAGCGCAGATAATACTGTGTATCCAGACAGAACACGCAGATGCAGTCGAGAACACGAAGACTTCTGCGTGAGTGGCACAAAACACAAGAGGATAAGGTTATAACGGGCTTCAGAAGTGGACCCCACGTAACCTCCCTATAAATACCCTTCTCTCCCAAGTGAAGAGGGAGGCCGAAAAACATTGAGAGGATAATAGGAGAGAGACAGAGAGATAGAGAAAGTGTAAGTGAAGTTCCTCCTGCTGCGCAGGCTTATATTGGTCTCAAAGTCATTCGACTATTTCTGTAACCTTCATACATATAATGAAAAACCCAAACCCGTAGACAGAGATCTGAGTGATGAATCATATAAGTTAATCGTTTCATCTATGTTCATGCATTTATACTTTATATGTTCAATTCGATACTTATGGTATATCATGTTCGTACATTTTATATTTCGTCCACTATTTATCTTATTGTATGAGCCAAGAACAATGATTGTAGTTGATGAGACGAGGAAGAATATTAGAACTCTGAGTCAAGGATTCGACATAACCTATCCATTCCCCTCAGGCGCAGCTTATTTCCTGTATTGTCATGAGTCTGCGCGCATTATTCGTGAATACTCAGATGACACCAGATCTTTGTGTTCACACTAGTTTTGCATGTCGCAATATCGAAACTGTAAGCTTGTTCAAACTATTAATTGTCATATCATCAACCAAACATATGGCATGCAGGTTAAATATGCAACTAGCTACATTAATTAATAATCTATCCTATTGTGAACAAGCAAAATGATCTGAACCAACCAACAACCACAACTTTATTTAGTTCATGCAAATAAACCACGTGACGTCTAACTGTAGAAGCTTATGACTCTTATACAACTATGCTCGTATGTATTATTAATTCAAAACTGAATATGTGATTCAGATAAATTCAATAAGACAAAAGTAAGATTCTTAATTAAACAGTAGGAAGTAATAGGAATGCTTTATATGATTGAGATATTGGTCATTGACTTTAGTCAAAGGTCATAGACTTTAGTTAGAAAGTCATTGAAAACAGACAGTATTTAATGTGTCTGAATTGAGTCTGTCTGTATCAATTTTATCATCTCTGAAAATAATAAACTTCTCTTCTTTCATCTTTACTTTACTTTCTTGCTTTCTTGTTTATCATGAAATTATCAATTCTCATGGTATCAGATTAAGTGACGATCTTGTTCTTCTTTCATCATCAAAACTTAACAATTTTATCAATAATTTTTGGCTTCTGGGTAATACAGATTTAACAATTTTTCCCAAACTGCTTTTAGGGTTCATCTTGATACTTTTATGGTCACTAATAGAACCAGTATTTATAACAGAAATCGTCATAACAAGAACAGTCGAAGCAACAACATCAACAAAACAAATTCAAAAAGCATCAACAATCTTCGTCTTGTTCATAATACTGATTCTCAAGCTATTTTGAATAATATTTCTTCATCAACAACAATGTTGTCTTCCGCTGGATCTGGTATTTCTTCTTCTCTTCCATTTACCAATATATCAAATTTTGTCTCTACGAAATTGGATGGGTCAAACTACTTACTATGGCGTGATCAAGTTGAGGATGTTTTGATTTCTAAGGATCTTTTTGGTTATGTAAATGGTGAATTGCAAGAACCGCCACAGAAAATTATGCTTGATGGAATTGAAACTGTGAACCCAGAATGGGTTTCTTGGAGAAAGTTAGATCGATTTGTGTCTACATGTCTTAAGGCTACTTTTACTGAAACTGTAAGTGGTGATGTTCTTGGTCTTGCAACATCTAAGGATATTTGGTATTATCCAGCTACTAGCTTTAAACTCAATTTCTTGCTAGGAAAAATATGCTTGGAACTCAATTACATGTAATTAAGAAGGGGCAATCAGTCTATTGTAGTTTATCTTCAAAAGATCAAATCCATTGTTGATTCTTTGGCTTCAATTGGAGAAAAAGTTAATGATGGAGATTCACTGATGTTTGTTCTATATGGATTGAGTAGTGATTATGATGTGTTTGTCATATCTTTACAAAATAGAGAAACACCATATACTTTTGGTGAATTGAAGGCAAAATTACTTTCTCATAACAGTTTCTTTCTGATAGACAACATCAAGCTACAAATGTTTATGATGAGCAGACTTCAACTGCTTTCTATGCAAGGAATGCTTCTAATGGATATAATAACAATAACAGAAAGAATGGTGGCAATAATAAGAATGGTAATGGTGGAAATTATAAGAACAATCAATATAAGTATGGGTCAAGTTCAAATACTTCTATTGGTTCAAGTGCAAATGGTGATAGGAGACCTTATATTGATTATTCCAAAGTGTTTTGTCAAATCTGTAAGATGAATTGTCATATTGCTACTAGGTGCTTTTTTAGGTATCATCCACCTCCAACTGGTACTTCTAATGGTGGTAATTCATCTGGATATAGAGCTCAAGCACATTTTGCTACTTCTGATAATCAAGATCATTGCTCTACTGATTCAGCTACATCTTCTGGTACTACTCAACATGCCTACACCAGCTTGAATGTTAATGATGATCCATCTTCCTCAAATACAATATGGCTATCTGATAGTGGTGCTTCCACACATATGACTGAAGATAGATCTTTGTTGCAGAATACTTCTAATTACAAAGGCAAGGATGTTGTTATTATTGGAAATGATAAGACTCTGCCTATCTCTCTTGTTGGTAATGCTCAGATTTACACACCAAAAACAAGCTTTAGATTAGACAATGCTTTACATGTGCCAGCCATGAAGCATAATTTACTGTCAGTTGCTAAGTTTACAAAGGACAATGTATGTTATATTACTTTTGATCCATTAGGTTATGAAATAAGAGATTTACATAGTCATGCTCTATTAGCACGGGGTAAAATGGTCAATAATTTGTATCCCATAACAACTCCCATGTTGCAATATGCTTTTTCATCTCTTCTTGCTTCTTCTCCAGTTTGGCATAGCAGATTAGGTCATCCTTCTTCTAAGATACTTCAACAACTTCATACTCATAAAAATATCATTGTGAAGTCAATTAATTCTCAGAGTATTTGTCATCCCTGTCAATTGGCAAAAAGTAAAAGAATTCCTTTTTCTTTGTCTCACTCTCATGCTTCATATCCACTTGCACTAATTCATTGTGATGAGTGGGGTCCTTCCCCTGTTACTTCATTAGCAAGTTATAGGTACTATATTCTTTTTTTTTTGATGATTTTAGCAGATTTCATTGGATTTATCCAATGCAGGTTAAAACTGAGGCGTTAAATTGTTTTCAACATTTCAAGAGTTTAACTGAAAATCTTTTTAAAACAAAAAATTATAGCTTTTCAGATAGATGGTGCAAGTGAGTTAGTCAAAGGTAGTTTTGAAGGTTTTCTAGATTTGTCTGGTATTCAACTGAGAATTTCTTGTCCAAAGACACCAGAACAGAATGGTCTTGCTGAGAGGAAGCATAGACACATTACCGAGATGGGTAATACTCTACTTTTTAATGCTTCTTGTCCCAAAGAATACTAGTATGATGCTTTTCTTGTAGAAACTTATCTTATAAATAGAACTCCAACTCATATTCTTCTTGATAAATCTCATTTTCAAGTTTTATTTAATGATATACCAGATTACTCTTTTCTGAGAGTTTTTGGTTGTGTTTGCTATCCTTTCTTCGGACATTCTAGAGCTGACAAATTGTCCCCAAAATCTGTAAAATGTATCTTTATTGAGTATAGTATTTTGCATAAAGGATATAAGTGTTATAATCCTATTTCTAAGCGAATTTACATTTCAAGACATGTTATTTTCCCTGAAACCGAGTTCTATTACTCTGCTTCTACTGATTCTATTTCTCAGTCTTTAGTTGATTCAACTCATTCTTCTTTATCTTCTAATCCTCATGTTATAGAAGATAATTCCTCAGTTTCCTTAGTTCCAGCTCCTTCTTCAAAAATTGTCGCAAGATCTCAAAGGGGTATTACAAAATCAAAAGCTTTTCCTGATCATGTTTCTTATGCTTCTGTCAAATATCCTCTTCCATCTGCTTTTGCTTCTTTGCTTAATACTCCATCTGAACCAAAAAGTTTTAAAGAAGCAATTCAAGTTCCTGACTGGCAAGTTTCTATGAAAGATGAAAATGAAGCTTTGCAAAGAAATGGTACATGGGGTCCAGAACCTCATATGAATGTTTTGGGATGTAAATGGGTTTACAGAGTAAAGATGAAATCAGATGGTACTGTGGATAGATGTAAATCTAGATTGGTTGCTCAGGGATATAATCAACAAGATGTAATAGACTATGGTGAGACTTTTAGTCCTGTTATTAAGTCTACTAAAATTAGAGTTCTTTTGTGCATTGTTGTACTAGAGGGTGGTCCATAAGAAAATTGGATGTTTCAAATGCTTTTTTGCATGGAGACTTAACTGAGAATATCTATATGAAACAACCACCGGGATTTATTAGTAAAGAATTTTCTAATAAAGTGTGTCATCTGAAGAAGAGATTATATGGTTTAAAACAAGCACCAAGGGCTTGGTTTCAAAATTTTAGTTCTTCTTTATTGTCTTATGGCTTTGTTAGAACAGTTTCAGACTTTTCCATGTTTGTGTATGTTGCTGGTTCTCAAATGATGGTGCTACTTTTATATGTTGATGATATTCTTTTGACTGGTACTTCAGCTTCTTTGCTTGATCATCTGGTTCAATTTTTAAGTTCTAAATTTGCTATGAAACAATTGGGTGATGTGAATTATTTCTTGGGAATTGAAGCACACAGAACTGAAACTGATATTCTACTAACACAGAAGAAATATAGTTACTTAGTAAAGCTCACATGACTGAATGTATTCCCTGTAGCATTCCAGTTGCTAAAGGTCCTAGATTATTTATAAATGATGGTGTTTTATTACAAGATATCACAACTTATAGGACCATAATTGGTATGTTGCAGTATTTGTGTTTAACAAGATCAAATATATGTTTTTCAGTTAATTATGTAAATCAATTTATGCATGCTCCCATAGATGTTCATCTATTATTGGTAAAGAGAATTCTTAGATATATGAAGGGAACTATTGGTTATGGTATTACTTTGAGGAAAGGAGATATTCATGAGTTAACTGCTTATACTGACTCTGATTGGGGAAGTCGTCCAGAGACAGCTAAATCTACTTGTGGTTATGCAATATTTCTTGGAGGTTCTCTGATTTCATGGTCTAGCAAAAAGCAGCCTACTGTGTCAAGATCTATTGCAGAGGCTGAGTATAAAAGTTTGTCAGTTGAAACAACAGAATTAGAATGGATTTCTTCTTTATTATCTGATATTCACATTACTTTAAAACTACCTATTATAATGTACTGTGATGATACAAGTGCAATTTACTTGTATGCTAACCCTTTATCTCATTCTAGGGCCAAACATATAAAGATACACTATCATGTGGTCAGAGAGTTGGTAACTAGTGGTTTCTTGAATGTTCAGCATATTCCTTCAAATCAACAGTTGGCATACTTGTTTACAAAAGGTTTGTGTGCTCCAGCTTTTACTTCTCTTCTACAACAATTACTTGGTTCTTCTTCTGCAAGTATTTCTATTACTTCTCCTGTTTTATGTCAGCCTTCACACATTGATTCTACAGATAATTGTCAGTTAACTGTGTTAGAGAATGCTTGTGATGATTGATTTTCTTCTTGTAATGATTGAGATATTGGTCATTGACTTTAGTCTTGTTCATTAGTTCTTTTCAAACTGATTCTTGTATCAATTATCAGTTTGAGGGGGCTAATAGGAATGCTTATAATGATTGAGATATTGGTCATTGACTTTAGTCAAAGGTCATAGACTTTAGTTAGAAAGTCATTGAAAACAGACAATATTTAATGTATCTGAATTGAGTTTGTTTGTATGAATTTTATCATCTCTGAAAATAATAAACTTCTCTTCTTTCATCTTTACATTACTTTCTTGCTTTCTTGTTTATCATGAGATTATCAATTCTCAGGAAGCTTTGAAACTTCCAAACTAACTTGTCTAATAAACAATGACTTTAGAGAAAATAAAAGTAAGAAAGAGTAATAGAAATCAACCTGTTTTTGTTTAGCTATTACGGCAATGTTACTTAGATTTAGAACCAACGAATAGTAATCGGGACGACCGAAGGGAGTCCATTCTATACCGTCACTATGGGGCCTAAAAATACATTGCTTGCAACGCTTTTTTTTTTCATTTTTAATCGATTCAATTGAATGGGTATTGATTTTTTTTTCTCGAAATTGAGTCAACAATCGAAGAGTTATCGTCCCAGACTACGGTTAGGAGCGATGAAAACGAATGGAAGTCGACTCGATTGACGGCTAATATGACATGAAGATGGTCAAAAAACCATCACCGAAACTTTTAATTTTAATCTTGATCGTCCATTGCCAACAAAATTCAGCCATCAGATCTAAAACTGTTACAGAAATGTTACAAAATATGTTACAAAATTGTTACAATATAAGTGTTAGAAGAATATAACACTTATAGATGTTATAAAATCACTGTTACAGATATTGTTGCAAAATCTGTTATAAGTTTCGTCACAAAAAAGACCCCTACTTTGATCGTCCCAGCACTGTTGAAGCAGTCATCTAGTAATATCTCCGCAAATCGTATCCAAAAACACCACCTTAGAGTTTAACCTTATAAATCATTTTTCCCAGAATTTCTTTTTCCTCCTTAGCTCTCTATTAATAAAATTTCTCCATTAACCGTACCCATAGGATTAAATGATATCTATCTTACAGCTCATATTAAAACCCTAAATATTATAACTAACTTAATCAAAATCATTTCCACTAAATAAAATATCATAATATTATTTGATATCATTTTCCATGTATATGAATTATACCATTTAATTTCTAAGATTTGGTCGAAAGGAAATGCTTGGGAACAAAGCTAGAACTGTGTCCACGTATTACTTAGGTTGGGCGACTAATTCATTTTTAGTTTATAAGAAACGGATGGACTTTTCATGGTGGATTTCTGAGGTAGCCTAGATAAGTAATCTGCTGGATGGACTTTTCATGGTGGACTTTTCATGGTTACTTGCTGGATGTTCCCACTAACGACTATAATATAGTCTAGTAAGTAATTTGTGTTATAAACGGAAGTTTATTTGGTAGATGTATATTTTAATGGGATCCCATTACTTGGACATCAAGTATGTAAACTCTATAAATAGAGTCCGAAATTTTTGTAAACATACACACATGAATAAGAAATCTCTTTTCTTTTCTTTTCTTCCTTTACTTTGTGTCTTCTTCTACTTTGTGATATTCTATATCACAATACGTTATCATGCACGTTGCTCCACCAATATGAGCAAAGGAAGATTAATTACGATCTCTATCTAACCCTTTTAAATTGATTTTCTTTTTTCTTCAATAATTTATTAATAGGATTTTAACCAAGTTTCCATTGGCTTTGTTCTAGGCACGGTAAAATACAATCTCATAAAAAGTGCAGTCGTATCAACAATCACTTTACGGTTGTATCCACACATGTATATAGTTGTATGGAAACTTTGAAGTCATTGTACACCTTGCACTGCATGCGTAAGGCACCACTGCCGATGAGGACCGGAGGTGCTAATGCATATACACGGCATAACTACAATAAAAACTTATAAAACTTTTTATTTACTTTTTTAGTATCTTATACTGTCACCAATTATGTGATTAGATTCCTTTTTTACTTTATCATGGAAATTACTTATAATTGATGTTTTTCTTTTTGTGTACATATTCGTGTATTCTTCTACCATGGATTTTCATGGATTTTATATATTTTTTGCAACCCAACAACGAGAGGTTTTCTCGAAGTTATTTTTCGGGTTAAATTAAAATCCTATAGTTTTTATTCCTTTCATGAAACTGTAATCATCAAAAATTCGTGTCATCGCGATTTAGTTACCTTTACGGTAGTTAATCATATGCATGGTTAAAAAACCTACGGCCAATTAATTTTGGTATCTTCGTCTATTTGATGAAGATCATATGATTTTTATAATCGGTTTTTTTTTTTTTTGAAGAAACCATCTATTAACTACGAAGTGGATTTTCCCTATGCGATGACTAAGTCGACATTTCTTTTTCTTTTTGTCGATGCAATTTTGGTGTATCATATATACTAACCGATATTGATTTTCTCCATCAATTCAGCGAAGGAGATGTTAAAATTGGCATTCTAAGAAATTTTGGCCAGTTTGATCATAATCGTCTAAACAAACCTTTATCAATGGTTTTATTTTTCTACTAATAAACCGTTGTTTTCCATTTCTTAGAGGAAACCATGGATTCCTTAACAACGAAAATGATGTCTTTATCTTCTTAAAAAGAATCATATAAGCCAATTGATTGGGTTTTTCCCTATCGATCCTAAAGGGATATATAAAATATCTTTATTATGGTATTAACAATTGCAAACACCAAGAGGAATTGTTGCATTCTTAAGGGATATTGAGCATTTTTTCCCCTCATGGTAAATCAAATTTGAAATAGTTCAACTTGTAGTTGGAATTGGACACTAAAGATCAGTGGGTGCGCACACGACTTGTTAGCCTAAATCATTAATTAGTCCTTGTAGTGACTATATTGATCTCAATATTAATTTCTTTGAATGAAATAAAGTGTCTATAATTTCATTCTTAGGTGAATGAATATCTCGTCGGCCCTATAGGTCATTGGAGACTTATGTTTTTCTTGCTCTAACCCACGAATCCAGGTTGATTTTAAATTTGTACGCCAGGTAGACTACAATTTTATTTATTTATTTGGACATTTTTTATGGCTTTTGAAGTCATTATCTACGGTCCAACTGGTGTTGTTAACATCCAGATGTTATTACGAGTATATGTCCTTGATTTAATCGGATAATACTTTGTGAACTTGTTTTCGTATTATGAGACGAAAATATTTACACCATAATCAATGGGGGACTATACACCACTAGACGTTGGTGTTCATTAACTTAAGAGTTATATCAATTTCCCTCCCATCACGATCAAATCGATTAAGGCTGTCATTATATGATTGGCGTGAAATTTCGCATTTTGCTTTTATATATAAGCTTTTACCTGTTAAGAGGAAATCCAGTCACATCTAGCAGATAAGTAGCGTTCTGTAAGAGGCTACAGGTAGTTCTCCAATTGAGTCTACCAAATTCTGATCACGTTCTCAACTTTAATATCTTCTCACTTGATAATGATGAGATTATAATGCTCACGGGCGCTGGTACCAACTGATTGATTTTTTTTTCAAAGTATGCATACACTGGAAATTATATGAGATCGTGATAAGCTAATATGATTGTCGAATATTCATTTATGGTATCTACTACAATAATAAAGACGGTGGTTGTTAACCCCTCTGCATAGGAATATTGACATATGTGATTGGTTGGCATACAATCCAAGTTAGGTTGGATTAATTTCTCGATTGATGCAATTTTGGATCCAAACTTAACAACTTAAACATGTCAAGCCTATTAATTACAGGTTGGTGTAGTGAAATTGCGTCTTCATATGAGAAATATTTTCGTTGTAAAAACGATTTGAGGGTTTTATTTATTTTTCTCAAACCCCTGGATTGCTTTAATAATTGTTCTCTTTATATGATACATTTGGCGTGGTAGTCTTTGAATAACTCGTATATATCCAGAGACCATATTCGTATTTGTAATCCTTGTATGATTCGAATTATATTCTGGCAGCCACCTAACTCAATTATCAGGTTTAACAATCCTTTCTATGTTTTTAGAAATTTAGTACGAACCAAAAATCCGGATTAATCAGTTGAAGATATCAACTTTATAGGTCTCTTGAAGGATCCTTAAAAACACAAAAATCCACGTTTTTGCAACATAAATTCTATTTTCTTTCATTTCTTAAATCTGCAGTTATAATTATGCTAGCATAAACTCGTCTTTAAGATAGATTAGAGTTATTATTCTGATGCTTATTTTTTGAAAAACTCATGTAGTTGAGTTAGCATCCATATATATTTACATCAAAAGTTGTACTCTTTTCTCTTTTTTTCAGGTTTTGTCTCATGTGGTTTTCCTGACAAGGTTTTAATGAGGCAACACTCATTGACGTTTAATTTTCTTTCAAAATGTTGATATTTATGCTCTTTTTCCTTCGCCCAAATTTTTTCCCATCGGGTTTTACGGGCAAGGTTTTAGTAAGGCAATTTAATTCAACATGATGGTCATCCAAGGGGAAGTTGTATCAATTTTGGTTGTTTAGTGGATGCCCACATTTGATTAAACCAAATCAACTTAATCATCTCCTAAGAATTTGGATTTCCTTCTCACAAATACGATTTTTGTTCACGTATGATAAGGTATTCATATCTTGCCACTTTGTTGAAGAAACTACATCAACTATCTCTGCAAATCATCTCCAAGAAATTAGCAATCCAAGACACAAATACTTAATGTATTGAAAGAAACATGAAGACTCGATAACACTACTATTAGAAGACTAACGCAAAAGAAGACTTCATCAACTGGCAGATTTCTCACGAAAGCATTCCTGTAGACTCGAAGATTTGAAAGCCAACACTTAAATGAAGTACTTATCAGGGGGAGCATCATAGTAAAGGTATTTTACTGGACTATCACGTTGTACTCTTTTTCCTTCGTCAAGGTTTTGTCCCACTGGGTTTTCCTTGTCAAGGTTTTAACGAGGCAACATATGCATGTCCAACTCTGTTCTAAGTTTTCTCATAATTGTACTCTTTTCCCTTCAGTCAGGTTTTGTCCCTTCGGATTTTCCTAATAAGGTTTTAATGAGGCAATTAGCTTAGATACAGTGGTCATCTAGGGGGAGTGTTATAAACGGAAGTTTATTTGGTAAATGCCCACTTTAGTGGGACCCCATTACTTGGACTCCAAGTATGTAAACTCTATAAATAGAGTCCCAAACCTTTGTAAACATACACACATGAATAAGAAATCTCTCTTTTTTCTTCCTTTACTTTGTGTCTTCTTCTCCTCTTATTATATATCACAATAATCTGGTAACGTATTAGACTTGATGGCATGTAGTTCTACTCGGACCTCAGTTTGGGCTTGAGGTGATGGACTAGCTTAATTAATTTGGGTATATGTCTATGACTAAACTTGGTGGTACTTGGTAGTCGCGACAGGACTTGACCTCTAGACCATTTCAGATACGATCTCGCGGCATATTTTCTTGACCGTGCAAAATTGGGGTGTCTACACATAGTTCGGTTGAACTCACCAAGTATTGGTATGTTAAGTTTGGTTATCATATTTTGGTATCAAAACTCATGTAGAGTCGCTTGATCAAATACTAGAGTCAACTTCATTTAGGTTAGACTATAAAGTCTAGGAATGTTGAGACATACAAGTATTACTCTGAAGACCTGAAGAATGAGAAGAAGTAATGACTAGTGAAAACGGCGGGGATACCAAAATACACCACCAAATTTTTCTTAGGCAACATGTATGGACAAACTCAACACAACTCCGAGAGTAAAAACTCAATCAAGGAAAGTCCCTAGAGTTATATATATCTCTCTCTCTCTTGTTGCCAGAACGTTTACAGAATTGAATCCGTGAACCTAAATACAAAGAGAGTTCTTGGATGGTACCAAATACCAATGTCTAAGGATCAATCAAGTCTTATCCAACTAACAAGGTTGGACCTAGCAACTGTGATTGATCAACGCACAACCTGTGATATTTTAATTATAAAGATAAAAAACTTACAACCGATGATGTATGTTGATGTACGAAAGACCCTTCTTAGTGTGAATATTAAGCAAATAACAAAAACCCTTTGATGATTGAAAGGAATAGAGTCACTTTTTAATATTGAACATAGAGGAAGATCGAAACTGAAAAAAATCTCCGATTTGAAGTGGGTTTTTCTCTGTTGTTCGTACCTGAGAAGAAAAGAATGAGAACTGAAGTTTCATTCTTTGGTTTTATCATCGAAGGTGTCGGCTGAGAATTAGTTTCACATGGATCAGTTTGAGAGTTGCCCCATGGATTCGAAACCCATACTTTGAGAGAAATAGAAAGCCCATTTCCGAATATATTCATGGGCCTCATTTGGAAAGTTTTTTTTTATTAATAGTCAGTTTATTTTTTCTGAGCAAAGTGCTTGAACAAATTGAATCACTGGTCTTACAGATATTACTATCTGAATAGATTTCTTTAGAGTTCAAATTAGCAGATCTAGATTCAGAACCCAAATTATCTAGAGAAAAATTCAGGGACTTGATATGTGTACCTCAACCATTGTCCCAAATTATCTTCATATTAGCTCTCTCGAACCTAATGATGTCCAGGAAGAAGTCCAGTTGTTAGAAACCCATATTATGGTTGATGTGGTTTATTCAGGCTATAATACCCATATTGACTTTGTTTTCCCACCAAATATTTTTCAACCAATTGTGGGAACGTATGAATTTCAAATGTGTCATTTATTAAGTTTTGGGACTAAGCCTAAGTACTTTAGGATGTTAGAATCGACACATTTTCTTAAGAATGACCACCACTTTCATTGTGGTCAACTGTGTGAGTCAAATATGATTGACTTAGAGGATCTTCAATTATTTAGGTTATTATTACGTGCTTCTAAGTTCTTATTTGAGTTTTTACAGACTTTACAACCTGATAATTCAAATCTTACTTATGAGGAGGTGCAACCCATGAAAATATTTTATTTAAACCCCTTTATAGAACCTGAACCTGAACCACAGCTAGATGTAGTTGTCTTAAACAGGAAACTAGACAAGGGTATGCTTTATTTGTTCATTTTCTTGGCATGTTGAAGATTCCTTTTATTTGTGGTAGTTTTATTTGTTTTTGATGACCCACATATATTTCGGCTATTACTTTATGATTCTATGAGGCGACTAATCCTTCTTAGTATGGCTGAAGACTTTAAACTTAGCACTTCTTGTGAGGCAACCCATGCTCATGCAACATGGTAACATCTTTCCTTAACTCTTTTGCTTCAAATGGTAACAGTTTCTCCTTGTTCATGCTTTTAATTTTATCTTTAGAACATTGAGGACAATGTTATATTTAAGTTTGGGGGTGTGGAAGAAACTTTTTGGTTGCAATAAATAAACTCCAGAGCCTAGAAATTTATGTTTATTAAGGATGGCACTAACCAATCTAAGTGGATGGAAGCATCTTGGTTGTAGGAGTTGAGGAACCAATCTGAGTAGATGGAAGCATCTAAATAGAGTCTATTCATAAAAGCACAAAGCTCAGGTGTTAGAAATAACATGGTAGTTTCGCCATATCTCGTTGAGTCCTTTTCACCTTCTGTTTTTATTTTATTTTCTTTTTAAAATATGTTTCTCTAAGTGATTTGGCGGGGCACATGCATAGAATTTTTACCATTGTTAGGATGAGATAGAATGATTGAGTTACTAAAAAAAAGAAGAGAGACCAGACCAATCAGACCAATCGAAATAAATATTAACACTTGGATAACAATATGTGTGTGTTCTCTCTGTCTCCGTCGCCTAAACAAGCGTGGAATGCAGGATCCACGGGAATTACCATGTAATCTGCTGACAAGAAGCATGTGCTTGGATCCGCAAGATCTAATCATGTCGTTAGTTCATAAGAAAAAAGAAGAAGTTAATGTTCAATAAATCGACCACAGGTTCCCTTGTATATGCCAGCTGAGTTGATCTAGATTAGGATTATCGACCACTGGTTCCCTTGTATATGCCAGTTGTATTGATATTAGTCAGATCAGTATCTCAGTCCATTAGGATGGGTTCATCCTGGCAGTGGCCTTCAGACAGATATGGGAAACACCGTTTACCTTAGTCAACATCTAAAACCATTTGCATTTTGTCTATATCCATCTTCTTAATCTACCCATGTGATTTGTTGACTCCGGATATTGATGTCCATAGTGCGACTATCTGAGTAGAGGTCTGTCACTTATATATGAATGTTAGTATGCGAGTGCAAACTCATGTACAACAATTGGAATTTCGTATCAGGGTACTTCCCCCTGTAGTCAATAAGAGTATGCCAACCAAGGATATTATTTAATGCCTTCCAAGGTTCTGCGTAGATAGCTAGGGTTTTGGAGTAAAGGTTTTGTGGGTATATCTCTGGTAAACCCCTCCCGAGACTATAACTCGGCCACTAGGGACACCTAGGGGTTTAAAGGATTGTTGCACACGCTAAGTGCAATCGCGATGCTTGTGACTGTGAGTTAGGATTTTATTTTGTAGATTAGATTTGCTCGGGACTACCAAATAATAAGTTTGGGGGTATTTGATAGACGCATATATGTGTCTATTTTGATCTCAATTATCTATTTTGTTACTGTTCATTCTGTACTTATTTTGGAATTTTATGTCTTTGTAGGTATTTTTGGAGAAACAAGCTTTTGTGGATAAATTGGCTCGAAAAGTGGCATTTGGACCTCCAAGAGAAATTACTAAAGGCACCCAGGAATTTTACTATGCGCACCCCAAAGTTAATATTTCCACCCCAGTTTTTAAAGGGACTGCGTTGGCGGATAAGGGGCAACCATCTTCTTTGTTTGAAATTTTGATTTTGGCGGGAAGCATGTTGCAGTGAACTTCAGTTTTGGGAATCGATTTTTGAAGCCTTTGTGGAGAGATTCAATCACCAAACTTTGTTGCGTTTGACTATGTTTGGCTAAACAGGGTTAGTGTAAGCGATTTAACAGTAGATAATGGTCTGGATGATCGGTTCTCGCTAAAACAGGGGAGAAGAAGTGTTCACGTAAAACAACGATTTTCAGGAGAGGGTTGGTGGAGGTTTTGCATTGATTTTTATAGATTTATGGTTTTAATTGAACAGTTGTGATTTCAATTGATGGGTCATACTTAGCTTAAGTGTTTTGATGTCCCATGCTTTAGATTTACGGACATCACTTTATAGGATCTACTTTTGGCAAAGAATAGAGTCAATAATTGTTATCTTATGAGCTATAATCGTCTGGAATTAATAGTTGAACCACACGAATATGAGAATTGGTGGAATCCTGAGTCTCGGTACCTCTCGATATTGTGACATCTTTTGTATATATTTTATTTATTAAGTCTTAGATCGAGTCTACACAAGTACGAGTTGAACGAATCTCTTTTTACCACTTTCTACAACATATTAAAATCACATCAGTAGACAATTCCTTAGTAGTAATTCTCTTCATGCCAGGTAATACCATGTGAGTATTAGAAATAGGTATAAAATAAAACTTACTCACTAAAGCAGAGTTTTCCCTTTTCAAGGAAACATACTGTTCCTTGGCTAGTAAAAGAGATGCAACAAGTTTCTCTTTTTCAACACGAAAACTGTTCAATTCTAATGAATGAGTTTTGATCAAACGTTCTTCTATAATTGAGTCTTCTTTAACAATATCTTCAAGCATACTAATCTTTTCGCGTTGTAGAGTAGTTTCTTGAACAATATTTTCGATATTATTAGAAAAAGACTCAATAATGCTATAGAGTTCACGTTCTCTATCAAGAGACTTCTCAAGTTCATCAGCAAGCTGAACAATTTATTTTTCCAAGTGAACTAACTTTAGATACTTGAACATCAAGTTAACTAACTACCTCGGGATTCAGAAGAATCTACTAAGGAGTTATCCTTTGAGGTAAGCCCAAGACATTTGACATAATCAAAATCTTTTGAAGACATTTCTATGTGCGTTAGTTTGAGATAAACTTCTGTCCACAGAATCAGATTGCTACAAACACAGACTTATGAGATCTTTAACGTGATTTCCTGCTCTGATACCAATTGAAAAAGCGGGGGTCTAACAACCACAACCAATATTTCGTTCGGCAATCTGTATGGACTAACTCCAATGTAATTCCAAGAGAATCAACTAGACAGTCAGAGTCAATCAAGGAAAAACATCCAAGAATTATATCTCAATTTCTCAACACAACCTGCAATCGAACATATAGAAATCTGTGAGCCTGATTGTTATGAGAAATAACTTGAATAGTATCAAAAACCAATGTTCAAGTGTCAATCAATTTCAATCAACAACCAACGGTCGGATTTAAAACCAGTTGATTGAACTACGCACAACCCGTGATATTTCAATTATTGTTGATGGTGGATTTTCATTTGAGGCTAAAATTGTAAAAGCCAATATTACGCGTTAACATACTGCAAAGGATAAAGCCACTAATAAAATGATGAATACTTCTTCACTTCGCTGATTCATCCAGGTTGGAGCATGTGGCAACAATCTCTTGTACCCTGTGAATTTATAGCATTAATACATGACTAGCCTTGTATTTCCTGTTCTGCTGAACTCTCATTAGTGCGGCATGACGACTGAGTGTTGCTCTCAGCAGAGTAACATGAATCTCCAAGCGTTAATAATGAGGCATGCACGAAATACCCGTACATGCTACAACTTTCGGTGTGTTATACTAGCCCGATCGAGCATCTGGATTGTCTACGTCAGTCTTAGAAATGATCACGACCATCCAATTTCACTGGAATAATTGGATGGCTTAGATCGGACCCACAACCACCAGGCAGGTATTGGCGTGTTCACCACCGGCCCAACGTGGGCCCCAACATGGTCGGCCTTCCCAAAAGAGAAGCGTGGCTTTCCAATTCATCCATCCAAAGCAGCGTGGAAGTGAAACCCTAATTAGGGTTTGCGGCACATCACATGTGTCGCAAATCAGTCTCAACCATCCATCTTCGCAGGTATAGATGCATGGTGTAGATGTAGATTCAAAGGGACCAGAGCATGTCAACACAATCACCGTGGGCCCGCCCACATACATGACTAATCGGTCAAGACCAACTATGGCTGGTCGTCTCAGTTCGTGCCCCCAAACTAAGCATGGACGCGCGTTTTCAATAGCAAATTGATCTCGACCACTCAACTTTGCCGGACAAATTGAGTGGCTTAGATCATATCTTCACGGAAAAGTGAGGTACGGACGTGTACACTGGCCTGCCGTCTGCACGCCTGACTGATCGTCCAGGATCGACCACGGTTGGTCATCTCGAAACGCGCGCCCGAAGTAGGCACGACGTGCGGTCTTCAATTCCTTTGCGGAATGGGATTTCTGTCGCAAATCGATCTCAACCACTCCTCTTTGCCAGACAAATTGAGTGTCTTAGATCGCATCTCCATGGGACAGTGAGGTACAGACACCTACACCAGCATGCCGTATACACGCATGCCCAATTGGCCCTGCCAAAAACGTGTCCCATGCTTGGATTCGACCAAGCTAAAGGTTGGTGTTCGAGCACCTCCTAAACCATAATCCGACGGTCGCAGATGTGGGTCGCAAGCCATCTCGTCCGTCCAACTTCACAAGCCTGGACGGACAACCTAAGACAGGAGTTAGGCGACCAGTCAGGCATCACCACGATCACCATCCACCACTCTTCCACACAAAGTGATCGGCCAAGTCAGGGATTACCTGTACAGCCTCCAAATGATCACTCGGATATGGATGGACGTGATGCTATTTTAAGACGCTTAATTGGTGACTTACTCCGTTAAGCCTCAAGACAGCGATGCTTCATACATGCTGAATATATTCGATGCATTACATGCATAGAATACACACGATATTTCATAAATACCGACTTCCTAAATAACTTAGTTATTTAATCTAGCATCACATGCTACTTTATGTGGGTCCCACGATCCACACATTCGAGACATCAAACATGTCACAAACTGGGGGATACATACTAGGTTATTGGTCTGGCGGTTTACAGCGTGCAGCGCACAACGCGCCATCACAAGAACGTGTCAGGAAGTCATGGACGGTTAGTGATGACAGGAGAAGTGGGCAAGACTAATCGTGTGGAACTAACACACGACTCCACTACTCCATCACTCCACTTCCGCCACTTCCCACGAGATACGAAGGTTAGGCTCAATGACTTGTATAAATAGGTTCCCCTCCATATTTCCAAGACAAGACAACAGAAACCAAGTGTTGATACAACCGTATCCAAACACCAGAACTGATAGCTTACATTCTGCAAGCTAGTTTAGCTTTCTGATACAAGTCATAAACATCCAACACCTCCACAATCTCAACACCTTCTTCGCTTCTCTCCCTAAGATCAACCCCATCTCCTTCACTTTGTGACCGAAGCAAGTCTGGAACGGCCATTTCTTGGTTTAGGCCAGAGTTGTACATATTGATTTCTCGAATCACAAGCACTCCCGTGCAGTGCATTTGTTTAGGGTTTAGATTCATTTCTCATCCACACACCCCAAATTACCAAAACCGGCAGAAATAGTTTTCACCCATAAACAATTGGCGACCACAGTGGGAGATTAATCTCTCGGTTGCAAAAATGGATTCTCAATATTCTTGTTCCAACCTTCTCAATTTTGGGATAGATCTTGGGTCCGATTCAATCACTAACCTATTCATTCTTTGGTTTTAATCTCGGTCTTCATCTCACGATGTATCCTCTCCCGCTAGATTCTTCGGAAACCATAGAGGATTCAGGTATCATGGGAAGTGTGGCTAGGATGCTGGAGGATATCCTGGCAAACCAAGCTGGTATCGCTAGAAGGCAAAGAGAAACATTCCGCCTTTTGAACGGTATAACAACTCAATTACAAGGAGGTTCGGCAAGAATTTATCCCGACGGTGTAAGAAACTCTGAATCCTTATCTAAAATTCATGCCTTCACCGGTGAAGATGCAGAGAGAGAGCGTGGCCACAGGGGACTCAGGAGAGACGAACAACATGGTCCAGCTGGCGACAGAGACTCGAGACAACCCCACAGAAGAAAAGACTTGTCCGGGATGCCACAACATTTTTCGGATAAAGAAAAGGAGCTCGATTCTTACGTAGTATTGATGGAAGATTTATATCTCAAGACTCTTGCTGAAGCTCAGAAGACTTCCCAATCCACAACGACCTTTAAGCCAAGTGAAGAAATTCTCGAGGAGGGAGAAATCAATCAAGGAACACGTGAGTGCAGAGGATGGGAGCGTTCGACTCATTCACCCCGCAATGATATTATGACGCCTTCCGCATTCTGTCATCCAGTCAAGCGAGCCGCGGATATGATGACACACTGGTTTTCCAACTCCGTCTCCAAAACATACTCCACATCAAAACCACAGAGAGACATCACGACATCCACTAACGCAAGAAAGGCTGGACTCCAGATATCCACGTTTCCCGCTTCCAATGAAGAAGATATTGGAATTGCTGGAGATATGGGTTCAAGACGGAGAAGTACAACTGTCGTCTGTGTGGCGTCTGCCGACTAATCAAGAAATGACAAACCCGAGGTATTGTCATTATCACCGGTTCCTTCACCACCCTACCAGTGAATGCAACGCCTTGAAGCGCATTGTTCAGAAGAAACTTAATTCAGGAGAGTAGCTTTCCCTCTCTGAAAATTAGTGCGGACGATTTCCTTGGAGAGGTTGCTCGGGAAGATTCAATTTCGTGCAAATGAGGCTCCAAAGAGCAAGTAAGTTGTATCAAACAATTTTATGACAAAGATAGTTTTAGAATTTACTGGGGACTTGACATCCCACACACAGAGAAAGAGATTCGATGATCAAACATCATGTTTGTTTCCTTTTCACACGATGTTTACAATTTCATGTGACATGTACAATCATTCGTAACCAAGATGCAAATTCTATTTAGAATAATCTCTTTCAGAAAATCAATTGTTCACAAAACTATCTCAAAAACCAATTCAAAATTCAACCACCTATTATTTCAAAACTTGAAATCAAATTGTGAAAGGAAATCCTCACAATCACTCAAAAGCATCTAAAGAAAGAACACAAGTAGGCGGCACGAATAATTCAAGGAAAGTCCTTCAGCAGCAAGAGCAGCTTTCACCCTTTGGAGTGCGGCCTGTTTCAGCTTCAACTCCTGAGAAAACTTTTCAACCTCTTCTTCCTGGCGAGCAATACAGTCTGCAGAAGGAGCTTCGTCTTGCAATTTCTGAAGCTCCTGTATTTTAGAGAACCCTTTGAAGAACCAAGGAGCGTTGAAGTCGTACTGCACAAACACGTCCCGATGGCACTTCCAGTCTTCAATCACCTCCTCAGAAACACTGCGACCGGTCGTGACGCTCATCCCGTGAATGGAGAATAAAGCTTCTTGGACGCGATTGACCAATGCAAGGAGACTTTTGAGCTTCGTAATGGTAGAAATGTGGATGTGATTCTTTCCTATCACCGTGTATAACTCCTTGAACTGAGCCGACACACTGAATCCCCCAACCAACACATGACCTTCATGAGGGGTATCAAAGGGAGGATCGAAGATAGCCCCAGGAACAACAGGTGTCCTTGCCAATATTTCATCAGGAACCTTGTCAGCTGCAAGAGGTCTTTCAGAAGAAGTCACCATGACTTCCTTATCAATGGGAACCTTCTAAGGAAGATCTTTAAGGGGAGCCGCCTCAGCATTAGCAGATGTTACCTCTCCTGCATTCCTCCGGATGTACACTTCACTCTGAATGCTGATTTCCGTCACGACCTCGTCGACAAGCTCACTAAGGTTACCACTTGGGGAGGCATTTCGTTCAGTCAAGCTTGCACCATATTTGTCATTATCTTGAAGAGGATCAGTATCACCAGACTTCTCCTTAAAAGGTTCGCCAGACTTTTCATGAAGACCAACATCGACAGACTTCTCACGAAGACCAGTATCGCCAGACCTCCCGTTATGACTACGAGCCAGTCTTGCGAAAGCATTTTCTTTCGGGTTTCCCTGATCGCCAACAAAGGATTACCTTTAATGAAAGTTGCTCAGGAAGAACGAAACCAAGGGATCAAATAGAAAGAAATTTAAAATACTTGCATATTGGAGGAATTGAGGATCACAGAACCACATGCCTGCTTCTTAGACCTCACTCCTGCTTGGGGACTGCAGTCGTCAGCTATGGTTCGTTTACCTGGGAGTGTTTTCAACCGAAAATGCTCCTTGAAAACGTCAGAAGATGGTTCGCCGCGGGAATCTGTCACAACCACCTCCGAGAATTTCTGAAAGGTTAACAATTGCTCCCTCCGAAATTCCTTATACCTGTCGGTTACCGCTGGTTTTCTTCCGATAGGCCAGAAAGGAAGACTCTGCACTGACGAAAATGTGTCAGCATTAAGAATGTCCGGGAAAAGTTCTTTTGGAGCCTTCAACGGACGAAGAAATGGAACACCCTGGTCAAATCCCATTTGGCGAGCAGCCCTGTCAATATTGTACGGAGTCACAGTAAATTCTTCGTCAAACAAAGACGGGACATATCCCGGAGTGCAGCTTCACAAGTAAATGAGTTCTCTTAGACTTGCGGTTTTAGCATCAGTACGCAACACGGCATCAACAACAGTAGCAAAAGTCTTTGGCCGAACAATGGAAGGGTGGATCAGCCCCCATGGACGAAAATCTATGGAGGACACATTGTCGAAGACATCCACGAGCTTCACACCGGCCCTGGGACGTCTTTTCTTCTAACGAAGTATTCTCGAACCACCATACAAATTGTTGAGTGAAGTTGCAGAAACAGGAGCATAGCTTTTGAAATGTTCCCACAAAAACGCCTGAAGAAAAGCGATGTGGATATGCGACTCCATCTTCTTATACCCATTGGAAGCTTGCATATCCGTCGCTAAGGTGTCCAGATGAGAATACAGTGATCCAAGAAACAAGGCACCTAGGGGAAGGACCTCACCTTTTTCCAGCCTTATAGCAAACATAACAAGGTCACCTCTTATAGTCTTCCTTCCAGAACCATCGTCAAATATGTCTCTGGATCACCACAAAGACAGGAATGCAATCACACTGAGCTCGTCTTCCAACTCCTGACCGGGTTTCGGGTCTGCAGGAGACCACTACGACACCCACCAAGTGTAAAACCATTTCGTGTCTTTCTTGTCCTTCTTCAGATCATCGAATTCTCCCGCCTTTCGAAGTATAACATTATAATCACGACGTTCTGCATCAGAAAGTTTATAAAAGAAGCTTCCGGCAACAGGCAGGTTCATCAATGCAGCGACACTTTCCAGAGTAATGGTCATCTCTCCCCATCTACATATGGTTGTATGAGTAGATAGACGCCACTGAGAAATGAAAGTGATCAAGCATGCAACATCCTTCTTAATCTGAAGAGTGGAGGATGCCATAACCGCATCAAGGATTTGCGCCTTAATCAAATAGCTTTAATACTCTTATTATACAGCATGCGTCTCATCCATCCTTCATAAGGACCCAGCGGGGTATGACAGATCTTGAAGTCAATAGGAGAAGGTGGATACTCATTTCTCCGAAAACAGAATCTCATCACAAGTGCTGAATAAGAGGATGGATCAACTTCCATATTTTCTGAACCAGAGAGCAGGACTATCTTGTGAGAAGGATGCTTTCTAATGTTCGGAAAAGGCACGGTGAACAACTCATCATCTATGTTTGGCATATCTTTGAAGCCGTCAACACTCCCTGACTTGGCATCAACATTATCCCCAGAAGACATCTTAACAGGAGGCCTTTTGTTTATTTTACAATAAAAGGCAGGGGAGTCAGTACTTGCATGAAAACGCATGGGATGTGTAGTCACACACGACAGAACACACATTCACGTTGGAGTACACAAGGCTGGGACAATCATACAAGCAAGGCTGGTATTGGGTCCAAACAAGGCTGGTATTGAGCCACGTCAACAAACGAGGCCGGTGTTGGTAAGTCCACGAAGCCGGTCGAGATTACAGGGCTAATATCCCCAAGAAATACTGATATCACGTCAGTCAAACAGGTATTGGGCCACGCAAGCAAGACTGATATCATGACAGTAGGATGGTGTTGGGTCACGTCAAGCCGGTATTGGTCATCAAAGTCACAAGTCTGGTGTTGGGTCACGTCAAGCAGGTACAGGAACGATCAAGGTCACAATGCTGGTATTGAGCCACGTCAACAAACAATGCTGGTATTAAGCCACGTCAGCAAACAAGGTCGGTGTTGGTCGAGTCACAAGGCTGGTGTTAATCAGGAAATAAGGCCGGTATAATAGGCGCACGCAGCAGGGTCGGTTTTCAGTCGAAGCACATGGTCCACGTTCAATCAAGCATGTATGGTGGGTCCGCACTCATTCGCACATATCATAACACGGTTTTTATTTATTCATAGGAATCGTGTCTACGAAATTCAAGCAAGGGTTTTTCAAGCTATAACCTAAAAGCTAGGTTTTGCACGCAACAATGGAAAAGAAAGCAAAAACAACATGTTCATGGATTCACGGCTTGTTTTACTAAGCAATCCTAGCAATATCGACGGTTTTGCTAACTAATCATGATATATCTTGCAAAAAGAATTTACCTAAGAAATTAGGGTTTGCCAAAAAAAAAACAACTTGAGAACAAGGGAGAACGGACGAAGTACCTACCTTGTACGTGTAAAGGTGGCATCGGCAAAGTCCGGCGACGGCAGCAACTCTGGCAGCAGCAACGGCGGCAGCGGCAGCGGGAGCGGCGGTAAGGGTCACGGACGAGAGCTGGCAAACAAAAAATAATGCGTGAGAAAAGAAAAAGGAGTCGGCCCCTTTTATAAGCAAACAATTGTAAGAATCCCAATAGAACAAGGATTCCTCTTTTGATTGGATTCCTCTTGTAATTGGATTCCTCTTTTGATTCAGACGCCCAAGGAAGGAAACCGGTCCCACCCAAAAATTCCATACTTGCACGGCACGATCACATGGAAAATTGCTAGCGGTCGGTCAAAGTCCTTCCGGGTAAGATTCCTTTATCTTGTCTTTCTCACATAGGTATGTCATCATCTCATGCCTACCCCACAATAGTGTAACCATTATATGCTAGGCAGGGGACTTAATGTTGATGGTGGATTTTCATTTGAGGCTAAAATTGTAAAAGCCAAAATTACGCGCTGACATCCTGCAAAGGATAAAACCACTAATAAAATGATGAATACTTCTTCGCTTCGCTGATTCATCCAGGTTGGAGCATGTGGAAACAATCTCTTGCACCCTGTGAATTTATAGCATTAATACATGACTAGCCTTGTATTTCCTGTTCTGCTGAACTCTCATTAGTGCGGCATGACGATTGAGTGTTGCTCTCAGCAGAGTAACATGAATCTCCAAGCGTAAATAATGAGGCATGCACGAAATACCCGTACATGCTACAACTATCGGTGTGTTATACTATCCCGATCGAGCATCTGGACTGTCTACCTCAGTCTTAGAAATGATCACGACCATCCAACTTCACCGGCATAATTGGATGGCTTAGATCGGATCCATACCCACCAGGCAGGTATTGGCGTGTTCACCACCAGCCCAACGTGGGCCCCACATGGTCGGCCTTCCCAAAAGAGAAGCGTGGCTTGCCAATTCGTCCATCCAAAGCAGCATGGACGTGAAACCCTAATTAGGGTTTGCAGCACATCACATGTGTCGCAAATCAGTCTCAACCATCCATCTTCGCAGGCATAGATGGAGGGTGTAGATGTAGATTCAAAGGGCCCAGAGAATGCCAACACAATCATCGTGGGCCCGCCCACATACATGACTAATCGGTCAAGACCAACTATGGCTGGTCGTCTCGGTTCGTGAGCCCAAACTAGGCATGGCCGCGCGTTTTCAATAGCAAATCGATCTCGACCACTCAACTTTGCCGGACAAATTGAGTGGCTTAGATCACATCTTCACGGGACAGTGAGGTACGGACGTGTACACTGGCCTGCCGACTGCATGCCTGATTGATCGGCCAAGACCGACCATGGTTGATCGTCTTGAAACGCGCGCCCGAAGTAGGCACGACGTGCGGTCTTCAATTCCTTTGCGGCATGGGATTTCTGCCGCAAATCGATCTCAACCACTCCTCTTTGCCAGACAAATTGAGTGGCTTAGATCGCATCTCCATGGGACAGTGAGGTATAGACACCTACACCAGCATGTCGTCTACATGCATGCCCAATCGGCCCTGCCAAAAACGTGTCCCATGCTTGGATTCGACCAAGCTAAAGGTTGGTGTTCGAGCACCTCCTAAACCCTAATCCTACGGTCGCAGATGTGGGTCGCAAGCCATCTCGTACGTCCAACTTCACCAGCCTGGACGGACAGCCTAAGACAGGAGTTAGGAGACCATCAGGCATCACCACGATCACCGTCCACCACTCTTCCACACAAAGTGATCGGCCAAGTCAGGGCTTACCTGTACAGCCTCCAAACGATCACTCAAAGATGGCTGGACGTGATGTTATTTTAAGACGCTTAATTGGTGACTTACTCCGTTAAGCCTCAAAACAGCGATGCTTCATACATGCTGAATATATTCGATGCATTGCATGCATAAAATACACACGAGATTTCATAAATACCGACTTCCTAAATAACTTAGTTATTTAATCTAGCATCACATGCTACTTTCTGTGGGTCCCACAATCCACACATTCGAGACATCAAACATGTCACAAACTGGGGGATACATACTGGGGTATTGGTCTGACGGTTTACAACGTGCATCGCACAACGCGCCATCACAAGAACATGTCAGGAAGTCATGGACGGTTAGTGATGACAGGAGAAGTGGGCAAGACTAATCGTGTGGCACTAACACACGACTCCACTACTCCATCACTCCACTTCCTCCACTTCCCACGAGATACGAAGGTTAGGCTCAATGACTTGTATAAATAGGTTCTCCTCCCTATTTCCAAGACAAGACAACAGAAACCAAGTGTTGATACAACCGTATCCAAACACCAGAACTGATAGCTTACATTCTGCAAGTCAGTTCAGCTTTCTGATACAAGTCATACACAGCCAACACCTCCACAATCTCAACACCTTCTTCGCTTCCCTCCCTAAGATCAACCCCATCTCCTTCACTTTGTGACCGAAGCAAGTCTGGAACGACCATTTCTTAGTTTATGTCAGAGTTGTACAGATTGATTTCTCGAATCACAAGCACTCCCGTGCAGTGCATTTGTTTAGGGTTTAGATTCATTTATCATCCACACACCCCAAATTACCAAAATCGGCAGAAATAGTTTTCAGCCATAAACATTTATATAAATAAATATAATGCGGAAAAGAAATGACACAGACACCAGAAGTTTTGTTTACGGGAAAATCGCAAATGCAGAAAAACCTCGGGACCTAGTCCTGATTTGACCACCACACTGTATTAAGCCGTTACAGACACTAGCCAACTACAAGTTAATTTCGGACTGGAATGTAGTTGAGCCCTAACCAGGTCTCACACCGATTAAGGTACAGTCGTGTTCCTTACGCCTCTGAATCCCACCAGGACTCTACGCACTTGATTCCCTTTGCTGATCTCACCCACAACTAAGAGTTGCTATGACCCAAAGTCGAAGACTTGATAAACAAATCTGTCTCCCAAAGAAAAGTCTATTCTGATAGATAAATCTGTCTCCCACAGAAATACTTATGAAGTTTTTGTTCCATGTTTTGATAAATCAAGGTGAACATGAACTAATTGATAATCTGGTCTTATATTCCAGAAGAACAACATATCAATTTCAATCACCTTATAATAACTTAACTATATGGTAGTAGAACAAGTTATTGTGGAATCACAAAGAATGAGAGGAATAACTTTTTGATTACTTTTTATATCTTACCTATGAGAAATAAATCTCGATCCAATCTTAGAGAAGATAGTACTCAATACGATAGAACAAGTTAGATCAGAACACGCAACTACAGAGAAAATAGTTGGGTCTGGCTTCAGAATCCTACTGAAGTCTTTAAGTCGTTAACCTATAATGGTTTTAGGAAAAACCTAGGTTAAAGGAGAATCGACTCTTGTACGCAACTAGTATCACACAAGAGGTGTGGGGATTAGGTTTCCCAGTTGCTACAATTCTCCCTTGTATAATCTTCAAATCAGGGTTTGATAGCTTTGAAACAAAGCAATCAATATTCACCGTTAGATGAAAATCTGATTTAAGATTCAAGCTAAGTTTGCTTAAAACCAAAGAAATATCTATCCACCGTTAGATGGTCTTAGCTTGTTACACACAAATGAAATATATCTTAATTTAGATATGGGTAACCGTATCTAAACGTGTATATTGAGTTGGATCAACAATAGTTAACCAAAGTTAGCCATATGAACACTTTTGTATTAACCACATTAATCTAACACTTCTAGATCAAATGATAATCAAATGAATCTAATTGTGTTACTCATAATTTGTTCAATTGTTTATATTCTCATAGAAGTATACAAGACACAATTGAAACAAAATCGGATTGATTCAAGAGAATCATGAATCAATTGATGAACATTAAGCCACGGTTTGCAAAGATTGCATTCCTTATTTTATGAAATCATAAAAGATTGCAAATACATTCCTTATTTTATGTATTTGGTCATGAGTATGCAATCATACTTAACCGATTTTAGAACTTAAACCAACTTAGTTTGCAAACAGGTACGCAAACTTAAGTTTCGGACATTGGTCTTGTCCGACAGTTCGCAAACGGGTATGCATATTGTCGTACCGGACCGCAACTCAGGTGAAACCGTTTGCAAACAGGTATGCAAACTTGGTTCCCTGACTTTGAAAGTAAAAACCGTACGCATGCATACTTGGTTCCCGGACCTGAATCCCACTACAATAGTTTGCATACTAGTATGCATACTGTGTTATATCCAGACAATGGTTATTTGTTCTAAACTCCCATTTCAATCATTGAAACATCCTTAGAAGACGATAACAGCTGTCTCACACAAACTATTAGCTTATAAGTAATTTTCAAGTGATCGAATGATCAATACGAAATATTTCGAGTCTACATCAAATGACTGTCTCACTCAAATCATGTAAGATGTTTCAAGGAAATTTTCACATGATCATCTTTTGACTCATTGTTTAGTTTCCAACAAATAAATCGTTTCCAACTAAACTCGTCAAGAATAATGATGAACATAGTTAACGCAAAAATATTTCCAATACATATTTCGAGAAAGATATAAGTGAGTTAAACTCAGCTCGAAATATCAAATATGTATAATGTAAAGGGTTTATAGCTATACGACTTAGTCTCAATAGGAGATAGAATAGAATAGACTTCGGAGTGATAGATAAGCTTTAGTCTCCACATACCTTTTATTGATGAAGTTCCTCCAAGCTCTCCTCAGTAGATCTTCGTCTTCAATCGATGAACGCCGTGAAGTCTAAAGCTAACCTACACACTCTATCCTAATCCGAGACATTGCTATAAGTAGACTAGAAATCAAGACTTGAGATAACAACGCTTACGATTTCGACCGAGCAGTGCTCTAACACTTGGTACCCCCTCTTTTTCAAGTTAAATTATACTTTGTAAATCTATGTGTTCCAGTTGTAGAAACAACTAATATATCATTCCTTAGTGATACTTTGGTCATAGTATAATAACCAAGTCACCAATACTTAAAATTCATTGTAGACAAACTTAACTTCGTATGTTATGTTTTCAATGAGTATATACTTGACATAACAAAAATATAAATGGAACAAGTAAGTATGTAGTTTGTAGCGCCCCCTAAGCTAGCAGCTGACTAATCCAAGAGATTAACTATAAAATGAGGCACTAACGATCTAAAACATCTATTTAAAACACTAAGAGAAAAGTTCTAAACAAAGATTAATCCGAATCTAAAACCCTCTCTGAAACTAATACAATAACTCCTCTCAGATGATACATATTCAATAGTGTGTTGGTTTATACATAGAATATAAACACAAAATAAACATAGCGGAAGCTAACCAGATAACGAAACCAACCCCTCAAAGCTTGCAACGCCACGTGCACAACTTGATCTGTCTCTGAAACTGAAAGTGGGAATGGGTGAGCATATCATCCCTAAAAGGGGTGCCCCATAGAAATAACAACTAACTTTCAAGTAATCACTAGAATGATTTAAAGACAATGCGGGTTTTACTGAAAACCTTTAGAAAAACGGAAAACAAAATAAAACATATTAAGATAGTAAATTGTACTGAAAATATAAAGTTCTACCAACCATTAAACCGGCACACATTCACAACATAAATAATAGTTGAGAGACGTCTTCCTTCGGAGTAGCAAGGCATGACTGTTGCGGATTCTTCATTAAAGCGCCCATGAGGTTTCCGTCCTCAAGTCATAAACTATACGTACATTACCATTACCTTATTCTACGCGCACTCTACATATCAAGTATCTAAAGAGATCTAATGGTAACAACATTATATCCGATCGAAGTGCTTACACAGTGGAGATCCCCCTTTACCATCCCCGCGTAAATCCAACAATCTTATATAAGATTCTCAACATCATTCCTCTAAATACCAAAACATAATATAATAGCTTTTGAAAGTATTTTAAAAGAACAGTAAACATGCATGTATGAGACATGCGTTGCCCGTACAGAAATAAGGAAAGTAATATTCGATGACACGAGTACACACCTAGATAGCTTATTAGTTGGCAGCAATTTTCACTCCTTTAGCGCATAAATATAGATACAACTTTTGGGCAACCACATCACACACCAATCAAAAGGAAACCTTTTCCCTTTCATGCTAAAAATAAGTAAAGATTGTAACCACTTCCCAGTCAATCGAAAGAATCACTTTTGAAAATAAGTAAATACTCCCAAAACACAGATATCAGTTGTTTCTAAATATCCAATCCCATCCCAAAATGTAAAGGAAAACTAGTTTGTATTACACACATATAATACATGCGTACACTATCATATAGTAACAAAGATATGCATGTATTGCATAAGGTATAGATTTGTAAAACAATAATGAATACAGGAGAGTTCGTTATCGATTACCACCTCTTTTGATGACAAGCCTCGCCTACCTCGAGATGTTCAACCCACTGGATCATCCTTTGAATCGATCGTTGTTAATAACGACTCACTCTTAATCACACAAGCACTCTAAAGATTATCCAAAAGGCTCATACAAGGCTCATAACACAATCTCATACAATTCTCTAGTTATAGTTAAGTGAACTATCTAATGGTTCTAAGCCCATTTATTGTTCCACATATTTTCATTGTCTATCTTTAACACTTCCAATATTTTACTAATCTGATTAGGTTGGTTCTATAGTCCATTAGGTATGCCTTACGCATATCTACATCTTTGTAGAAGAAATCAAAGGCTAATTCGGACCATAAAGGTCCAAACTATCAAAATAGGAAAACTATGCCTAAGCCCATTAACTTAAAAACCGATCCAACAGGGTCACCTAACTGTCATTAACAGTCAAAGGGTAAACTAATAGTCAACGTCCAAGGTCAGGTCAAGGTCCAGTCAAAGATCAAGTCAAACAGTCAGGATCAAACTCAGAGTCAAGGTTAAAATATGGAACTGGTCAAACTGAGTCCACTCAGTCAGCTAGACCAATTCAAGCTAAACATGCCAAGTTTACTACACATTCAGTTCACCAACATGGTGCAACACAAAACATACCAAGACCCAAAAATGAATTTCTAATTCTACTTGCAAATACACATAGTCTAAACATCTCTTTATTGTTTCAATTCCAACACTTCATGAATTACAACTTCGATATCATCATCATTCAAACAAGCATCAATCAAGCTTTCCTTGTAATCCCAAAACAAATATACTCCATCTGCAACTCAATTTAGCTTCCCATATCTGTGGCAACAACTTATACATATACAATTACACATACAATTTCCACATGTATACAATTTATCTTCCTCTTTATTCCATCCTCAAACGTCCACTTCAGATAAGACTAAGTATAATTCAAACAACTACTTCCAACTCATTTCAGCTTCCTCCTGTAATCCCATCATCTGTAGTTCATCCATGTGCATCTCAGGCCTCCTCCCTGAACTGTAGAGCACAACCAAGCTCAATTTCATCACTAACAACTCCTACACTTCACTCATACTCCACTCAGCAATATAGTGTAACACCACCTAGACTACAAGACAACAATCAATTTCCAACTTCATAATTAATCTAGTTACAACAATCATCCCCTCAATGATATCACCATCAAAACCAACAACTGTCTTTACCGGCAATTATTATGAACTGCAACCACTTAAACCACCATAACTTCAACCCATTCTTCAGATGCACCTAACAAACTATATGCACCTCCACCAGTTCAACTCAATCTCTTAACTGCAGCCACAACCTCATAACAACTACATAATCTATAACGGCCAACTTCTTCCTGAGATTCTCACCTCCACCACCAACACCTCCACAACTCAACTTAGGGAAACTAGGTCTATAACTTTCTTAACAAACTTAATTTCAATCCAGTCTCAAAGATAAAGCACAACTCAATCACAGTTCATTCCATACTCAACACAACAACAATAACACTCACAAACACAAAGATTCCATAATCAAAACAATTAAAACTAAAACACCAAACTTAAACGAAAATAGAATCTTACCCAAGAATCGACATCCTCTGAATAGCTAAATTCCCATTTCAATTCTTCTAAAATCCTAATTCCATTTTGGGAAGAACAAAAACCCTAACTCCTCAATTCTTCATGAACAACTCCATATCATCCAATTAACTTCATCCCGCTCCTCAATCAACAAAACCCAGTCGTCAATTTCTTCTTAATCATCACCTAATTAGAATTCTAATCCAACTCAGAAAACCCTAATATCAAATTCAGACCACTCTTCAGCTTTATATTCTAATTCGTGATAAACCCAACTTAATTCAACCTCGTAAACCATAATCTTCATCCTCCAATCCTTCTTTGAACCTCAATTGAAACCCTAACTCAATTATTTCCAAAACTCTAACTTTCTGCTTCTTCCAAAAACCCAATCGACAGCAGCAACATCACCTTCTCCCTCAACTCAACAACTACAAGCTTTCTATGAACTAATTTCGAGCAACTCAATCTCAAACAACTGAAAAAGAAATCGACAGAGAGGAGAGAAGAGAAACAGAGAAGAAGATGAAAGAAGAAGGAAAGGGAATAAGAAAAGAGAAATGATTTTCTCTCGACACGTTTGGTGATTATAAGGCAACTGAAATTATAAAGGCACACATTGAATTGATAAGGGCAGCCAGGCGGTCTAGATGTAAAATGATTATTTTTTCCCTCGTACAACTCTGATGTTATCTTCTTCGTCCGGTGTCTGAATGACACGTTCGAGTAGTCCAATGTGCATAACTTTTCGAGAGCTATCCAGTGATACTAGTTTCGTATCTAGATCGTTGTTAGATTAATTTCTATTAATTACGTCCGTCTCTAATAATCGAGTCATTATCGGTTAAATCGTCTTTTGACTATTGCTAGACCAATCAAATAGCGTTGACGAACTTGAGGGTTTTTACATTCTCCTCACCTTATAACATTTTCGTCCTCGAAAATCGAACCGGCCTTTCCGGTATTCAGAAACTCCTCACCTTATAAAGAAACACTATCTCTCGACTAAGTGCAAGTACTGCTCGTACTTACAAACGCACGAAAACTCAACTCATTTTAAATGAGTTCACAACAACAAGAAATAAAACACAAGCCTATTTGGTTTCCCTACATCTAAATTCTATAATTTGTAGCTCTAAGTTTAACCGACTAATTTCTATTTCATAATATGATAATCTCTAAGCTCACTATGCGGAACTAAATTCTAACAAAAAGGAATGTCTAAGTTCTCCGCGCTAAAATTTACAGTCTAATATTTATTAATTAGACGTGGTTCCATATTTGTTATACATTTATTCATATAACTAATCCAAATTTGTTTTCAGGTAAATCTATAATATCGGATATTTTAACTTACTATTATACTATATATAGATTTTCCAGATATTATTATCTACTATAAATTTGCTATTAACAAAATTATTAAAATACTATTATCAGCCGTGTTACTATTTATCTTTATTATTATCGTTATTAGTTTGTTTATAGTTTCGTTGGTACACTAAGTCTTAATTTTCTAAGTATGACTATAATTGATTTTACCTAATTATATCGAGTATGTGTACTATATATATATATCATATTAAATACTAGCGTCGGTGACTTAATATTATTTCAATTTGAGTCCACATAAAATTATAATGTATTCTAATAGTCTTTAATTTAAAGTATCTTATTACTATACGAATTTTTTTCTTTTACGTCTAACATTGTACTAAGCATCTGAATACTATCATTACTTCTCCATATGTATTTTGTGATATACTAAATTAGTTATTAGACTAAAGATAATTAAGGTATAAGATTACTAAGTAATTTAATCTTTTTATTTTATGCAATATATTCGCGCGTTCTTAAATCGTATCCTAATAAGTCCTATATTATCAATCTGGTTTCAATGCACACAAAAGTATTTCTAATTTTATTTAATTTACAAAATCTAACCGTAGATAATTATTAGTAATTCTGCGTAGCTATTTAATCCTAATTATTACTTAAATCACTAAATATTTACTAATGAGATTTTAATTATATAAAGTTCATTACAATACTATTTGGTAAGAGTTAATGTTACTTTTGTTATGATTATTAGTGATCTTATTGTCATTTATTATCATTAACACTAGTAGGCGAACTATTATCTTAATTACTTTTACAATTTAACTTCATATCTACTTTAATAGATTAATGGTTCTGGTTACTAGAAAAGGTACTCTATTAGTTTCTAAGTAAAATTTGGGATCTATCAGTTCACCAATAAAAGTAAGTCCTCCTACTATAAATGGTAATCCATGCTTGTAGTTGGCATGTCCAGGTTAGCAAGACCTGATGATGGTTTCCTACGAACAAAGACAACACAAACACACCAGAATTTCAAACCTCACTATTCTCCAGTGCTAGATTATTTAAGTATCATTCAATTGAGACTAACTAATTTCCAGTTATCTATTTAAATTTCTAACTTATACCACAATTGGTTTCAGCCTACAATTTTTACTTCATAGATATATACACACAAAACAAGGAGTAAGCAATCAACATGTTATACAAATCAATCAATCAATTCAATACAAAAATCTTTTAGTTCTTGGTTGTTTTTAGTGATTAAGATTTATCTCACAAACCCACTCAGTTCTAAACTAATCTCATTTAATAACTGGCACTGGCTATTCCTATTGTCGCCCATGTAAGACCTAATAGTGAGCTCTGATACCAAGTCTGTAGCGCCCCCTAAGCTAGCAGCTGACTAATCCAAGAGATTAACTATAAAATGAGGCAAAACATCCATTTAAAACACTAAGAGAAAAGTTCTAAACAAAGATTAACCCGAATCTAAAACCCTCTCTGACATTAATACAAGAACTCCTCTCAGATGATACATATTCAATAGTCCGTTGGTTTACAAATTGAATATAAAGAGAAAATAAACATAGCGGAAGCTAACCAACTAACGAAACCAAGCCCTCAAAGCTTTCATCGCCACGTGCACAACTTGATCTGTCTCTGAAACTGAAAGTGGGAATGGGCGAGCACATCATCCCTAAAAGGGGTGCCCCGTAGAAATAACAACTAACTTTCAAGTAATCACTAGAATGATTTAAAGACAATGCGGGTTTTACTGAAAACCGTTAGAAAAACGGAAAACAGAATAAAACATATTAAGATAGTAAATTGTACTGAAAATATAAAGTTCTATCAACCATTAAACCAACACACATTCACAACATAATTAATAGTTAAACGACGTCTTCCTTCGGAGTAGCAAGGGATGACTATTGCGGATTCTTCAATGATCATTAAAGCGCCCATGAGGTTTCCGTCCTCAAGTCGTAAACTATATGTACCTTACCATTACCTTATTCTACGCGCACTCTACATATCAAATATCTAAAGAGATCTAATGGTAACAACATTATATCCGATCGAAGTGCTTACACAGTGGAGAGCCCCATTTACCGTCCCCGCGTAAATCCAACAATCTTATATAAGATTCTCAACATCATTCTCTCTAAATACCAAAACATAATATAATAACTTTTGAAAGTATTTTAAAAGAACAATAAACATGCATGTATGAGACATGCGTTGCCCGTACAAAAATAAAAATAGGGAAAGTAATATTCGGTGACACGAGTACACACCTAGATAGTTTATTAGTTGACAGCAATTTTCACTCCTTTAGCGCATAAATATAGATATAACTTTTGGGCAACCACATCACACACCAATCAAAAGGAAACCTTTTCCTTTTCATGCTAACAATAAGTAAAGATTGTAACCACTTCCCATTCAATGGAAAGAATCACTTTTGAAAATAAGTAAATACTCCCAAAACACAGATATCAGTTGTTTCTAAAGATCCAATCCCATCCCAAAATGTAAAGGAAAACTAGTTTGTATTACACACATATAATACATGCATACACTATCATATAGTAACAAAAATATGCATGCATTTCATAAGGTATAGATTTGTAAAACAATAATGAATACAAGAGAGTTCGTTATCGATTCCCACCTCTTTTGATGACAAGCCTCGCCTACCTCGAGATGTTCAACCCACTGGATCATCCTTTGAATCGATCGTTGTTAATAACGACCAACTGTTAATCACACAAGCACTCTAAAAATTAGCCAAAAGGCTCATACAAGGCTCATAACACAATCTCATACGATTCTCTAGTTATAGCTAAGTGAACTATCTAATGGTTCTAAGCCCATTTATTGTTCCACATCTTTTCATTATCTATCTTTAACACTTCCCATGTTTTACTAATCCAATTAGGTTGGTCTATAGTCCATTAGGTATGTCTTATGAATATCTACATCTTTGTAGAAGAAATCAAAGACTAATTCGGACCATAAAGGTCCAAACTATCAAAATAGGAAACCTATGCCTAAACCCAGTAACTTAAGGCCCGGTCCAATAGGGTCACCTAACGGTCATTAACAGTCAAAGGGTCAACTAATAGTCAATGTCCAAGGTCAGGTCAAGGTCCAGTCAAAGATCAAGTCAAACAGTCAGGATCAAACTCAGAGTCAAGGTTAAAATAGGGAACTGGTCAAACTGAGTCCACTCAGTCAGCTAGACTGATTCAAGCTAAACATGCCAAGGTTACTACACATTCAGTTCACCAACATGGTGCAAACAAAACAGACCAAGACCCAAAAATGCATTTCTAATTCTTCTTGCAAATACACATAGTCTAGACATCTCTTTATAGTTTCAATTACAACACTTCATGAATTACAACTTCAATATCATCATCATTCAAACAAGCATCAATCAAGCTTTCCTTGTAATCCCAAAACAAATATACTCCATCTGCAACTCAATTTAGCTTCTCTTATCTGTGGCAGCAACTTATACATATACAATTACACATACAATTTCCACATGTATACAATTTATCTTCCTCTTTATTCCATCCTCAAACATCCACTTCAGATAAGACTAAGTATAATTCAACAACTACTTCCAACTCATTTCAGCTTCCTCCTGTAATCCCATCATCTGTAGTTCATCCATGTGCATCTCAGGCCTCCTCCCTGAACTGTAGAGCACAACCAAGCTCAGTTTCATCACTAACAACTCCTACACTTCACTCATACTCCACTCAGCAATATACTGTATCACCACCTAGACTACAAGACAACAATCAATTTCCAACTCCATACTCAATCTAGTTACAACAATCATCCCCTCAATGATATCACCATCAAAACCAGCAACTGTCTTTACCGGCAATTATTATGAACTGCAACCACTTAAACCACCATAACTTCAACCCATTCTTCAGATGCACCTAACAAACTATATGCACCTCCACCAGTTCAACTCAAACTCTTAACTGCAGCCACAACCTCATAACAACTACATAATCTATAACTGCCAACTTCTTCCTGAGATTCTCACCTCCACCACCAACACCTCCACAACTCAACTTAGGGAAACTAGGTCTCTAACTTTCTTACCAAATTTAATTTCAATCAAGTCTCAAAGATAAAACACAACTCAATCACAGTTCATTCTATACTCAACACAACAACAGTAACACTCACAAACACAAAGATTCCATAATCCAAACAATTAAAACTAAAACACCAAACTTAAACGAAAATAGAATCTTACCCAAGAATCGGCATCCTCTGAATAGCTAAATTCTCATTTCAATTCTTCTGAAATCCTAATTCCATTTTGGGGAAGAACAAAAACCCTAACTCCTCAATTCTTCATGAACAACTCCATGTCATCCAATTAACTTCATCCCGATCCTCAATCAACAAAATCCAGTCGTCAATTTCTTCTTAATCATCACCTAATTAGAATTCTAATCCAACTCAGAAAACCCTAATATGAAATTCAGACTACTCTTCAGCTTTATATTCTAATTCGTGATATACCCAACTTAATTCAAACTCGTAAGCCATCATCTTCATCCTCCAATCCTTCTTTGAACCTCAATTGAAACCCTAACTCAATTATTTCCAAAACTCTAACTTTCTGCTTCTTCCAAAAACCCAATCGACAGCAGCAACATCACCTTCTCCCTCAACTCAACAACTACAAGCTTTCTATGAACTAATTTCGAGCAACTCAATCTCAAACCACTGAAAAAGAAATCGACAGAAAGGAGGAGAAGAGAAACAGAGAAGAAGATGAAAGAAGAAGGAAAGGGAATAAGAAAAGAGAAATGATTTTCTCTCCACACGTTTGGTGATGATAAGGCAACTGAAATTATAAAAGCACCCATTGAATTGATAAGGGCAGCCAGGCGGTCTAGATGTAAAATGATTATTTTCCCCCCGTACAACTCTGATGTTATCTTCTTCGTCCGGTGTCTGAATGACACGTTCGAGTAGTCCAATGCGCATAACTTTTCGAGACCTATCCAGTGATACTAGTTTCATATTTAGATCGTTGTTAGATTAATTTCTATTAGTTACGTTTGTCTCTAATAATCGAGTCATTATCGGTTAAATCGTCTCTTGACTATTGCTAGACCAGTTAAATAGCGTTGACGAACTTGAGGGTCTTTACATAGTTATTTACCTCAAACATAAGGATAATGTATTTGTTGTCTTTGATGTATATTCAAGTCTTCGTGAGTAACCAGAGCAAGTCTCAACGTTTGTATATTCCTAGTCTAAAACCTAACAAAGTTGACTTTATTAATCAATCACTCAACTCCGAGTTTTGGAACTAAACTTAACAACGAAACTTGACTTACCAATGTTTGGAGGGTTCAACCGAGTAATGCTCTAACAAAAATCACCAAATTCACAAATCCTGTTTTTCCTTCTTAAGAATCAAAAATAATAACAATGATTTGAGAACCAATACCTATAAAAAATATAAAAAATTATAAATAAAAAATTTAGGGTTTACCTTTTGATAGCGAAGAATCTAAACACAAAATTTGGAGAAAGATATGAGAATCATATTTTTAGATATGCCAAATTATACGTTCTGCTAAACAAATTTATTGATACTTGTTGGTTTATAAGATTTCGTTCCACTGGAAAGAGTGCATGTTTATGAGCTTTAATTAAATTAATTGGAAAAAACATGAAACGAATGTGACCCTTTGTGCATTTCTTTTTTTTTGTTTTGCAAGCTTTATTGAGAGAATAATGAACAACATTGAACGTAAGAAACTGTTATGTAAGCGGTCGGCTCAATCAGAACTGTTGGATAAGGGAATAAAAGGTGAGAGCACTAAACTGGAATCAATTACTCAGCAATAGTAAGTTCAATAGTATTGAAATCGATTATAATGATATGAATCCAGGAATCAAACAATTGATGATAATTAAAGGAAAATTATAAAAATAATATGCATCAACAAAGTTGCGTTAATGAAATTCAGCAGATTACCATTCAAAATTATTTACCTGAGATTGACAATAGCTCTTTTTCTCAGTAGCTCACCCGAAATCTGCAACAATCATCCAAATATTATGAAACTCAATGAATATGATGAAGAAACCTAAATCCAAATATACCTACCGGATATATGTCCCCACAAAATATACCACTCGAATATAGATGGTCCATATATTGTTATGAAAATATACCAACCAAATAGAAATCTAAAGAAAAATTAATTTAAACTAAGAGAGTAATACTTAGTACACTGGAGAACAATATAGAAAAGCTTGAGAAAATGATAACTCTCTCGAGTTTTATGTACTTGAACATTTCAAAGGGTTGCTTTTTATTGTAACTCATGAAATTTATTATAGTGTATGAACCGAAGGAATTGAATTTCGGTAATTTTCGTAACTGGCGAATTATGGGAGGAAAATTGGTGGAACAAAAGCCTTAATTTTTCCAGATTAAGAAGAAAACGTGAAAGGAATAAAAAACCTTTGCAGCAAAATAGGAGAATATTGCAAGAAATAATATGGGACGTCGGATCAGGGCTTAAAGGGTGAGGCATTTCTTGGCCACGATTTATCCCTTCCACTTTCAAAGAAATGGGGGCCTTCGATCAATCTTGACACTTTGCTTTATGTAAGATATATATTTATAGTACAATATTTGTACAAATCTTTCAAAAGTTAAATACAACATGAGGGTATAAATTAAAAAAATGTACATTTCTATTTTGGATAGATATTCAAATACTACAATATATATTGAAACACAAATATGGATAATGGATTTTGGTTTTTGTTTTTTACGAACATTTCTAAAAAGATGCCATAATTGTGTCGAACACGTTATTGAATACGACACTCGTTTGACACTTGCCCAACAGGCCATAATCTGTGTCATGTGGAAATCAGACACTGGATACTTGGTGGATATTAACCAGACACTTTCGGACATGTCATAAATAATTCACAGCGGTTTGGAAAATTAAAATGAATTAAGTATCACACAAATTTATTTATTTTTCAAACTAAATCCAAGTACCAAACATCATTCATGAAAGACTTAATTATTATTTATATTTTTAAAATTTTCTTAGTAACTATGTCATCACGAGTTTTTGCAACAGTACATCACTGTAGATTTCTATTTTCTCTTCATAATAGTTATATTTTTTAAATTATCCACACCTAGTTTTGTAAAATCTTCTTCTTCATATTTAGATTTACTCGTATTGGATCTGATATATTAGGTTTTCCTAGTAAATTGGGTTTATATAGTTAACTTTTGTTAATTTCGATAAACACATTGTGATTTAGGTTTTAGAAATTATTTTTGTGTTACTGTTCATGTGTATCCAGTGACTATTTCATGCCTTGTAATAGTTCTAATTCTAATTGTTATTATTGCATTTTATTGTGGCCTTTGGGCTCGCATATTGGAATCCGACAAGAGATTCAAGTATACCTTTGAAGATGATCAATTTTGACATGACAATGATCAATATTTATATAAAGAAGAGCAACGACTATTGGAATGGGTCGCAATTACGAAGATTAGCGCAAACTACTCCTTCAACGAAGGATTTTACCTTAACAAAGAAGAAGTTTCTAAATAGTTGAAGAACAAACAAAATGTCGTTATTCAGATTAATCTTTACCATGTTATTCAGGTTTATGTAGATCAAAGAATTCACATGGTAGATTGGTTGTATACTTTTATATTGTATTATGATGAAACAAGAGGATATATTTATTTACCACATCTTCCATCCAAACCTTAGTTTGAATGAGGTAATTTAATAAGGTTTTACTTATTTCCTACTCCCACTTTTCCTATTTCACATCCACACTGATTCATATCCCCAAATTTTATGTGTATCACCCAAATGAATTTTGATAGATCCTAGATACTACTTTCATATATTTGACGTTATTTTTTGCATCTTACATGTATTATTTCAACAATTCCACCTCACTCGGAAACCTAAGAACACAAATTCAACTTTTTTTTCCCACCTCCACCGATCGTAAACCCCAGTGAATAACACCTTGAACTTTTATTTTATTTTCATTTGATTTTTGATCTGCTACTAGTAATTGTATTTTAATATATATGTAATTTTATAATCAAATACTTGTTCAAATTTCGATTTGTTTTTATTTATCTAGATGAAGAATTCGTCATCAACATTGAGTCGACTTTATATGGATTGTACTGCTTGAATATGCACCAATGCCATAACATAGACTGATTTTTGGAGAAAACTATGAACGACTATGGCTAGACTCAGTCATACAGATGCATGCGACTGTTAACTATGTAGTCGTCAAACCTACATTTTTTAATAAATTTATTGTCATTCATTTTATTTTAGGTGCTTAATTTCCATTGGTGTAGTACTTCGCTTGATCGAGGAATGGTGAATGTATAGCCAGTAATAGGAATTAAAGAGGACTAGAAAACATTTAGTCAATAGGCTCAATACATTAGTTGGAACATATTTAGGCTGAGAAATTACTTGATTAACAACCGAGAATGTCGATACAGAATAAATTTTGAGCCTGTCTCCATTTGATTTCGACGATTATAACACGTTATACTTTAACTAGTTTTGGAATTATTGTTAGTAATCTTTAGCTAGTTACGGATTTTGTTTTTCAGTGTCAGATCATTTGATTATAGGGGTTTACCCAACATTGACCGAATGAAATATATACATGCTAACTTATGATTTTTAATCTAATAGATTTTGGTTTTATTTAATGAAAAAGACGGATTAATGAGGAAGAAGACAAATAAAAAAGGTAATAATCATGACCAGAGTCAATGAGACTTTTTTGGTGATGTTAGAGCACTGGTCAGTCGAACTCGCATGCATTGCTATCTCAAGCATGTTTGTCAATGTTAGTGATCAAAACTATAAGTATTGATTTCTAGTCTACTATTAGCTAAGTCTCGGACTAGGATATAAAGTGTAGTTGAGCTCCAGACTCCATGGCGATCATCATACAAAGACGAAGAAATACTCAAGGAACTGGTGGAACTTCATCGACTAAAAGGTGTTTTGGGGTAAAAACTGATTCTGCTATTTTTGGTAAATTTGGGATGTGTTGATGAGAAACGAATTCAAACCCTAAACAAATGCACTTCACGGGAATACTTTTAGATTCGAGAGATCAATCTGTAAGACTCTAGCCTAAACCAAGAAATGGTCGTTCCATATTCAATTCGGTCACAAGGTGAAGGAGAAGGGTTGATCTTAGGGAGGGAAGCGAAGAAGGTGTTTCGAGATCAGAATGATGAATTATGAAGGTGTGGATGTTTTATGAATTATATCAGAAAATGGTTTCTGGCTACCTGTGTTGATAACACTTGTGTTCTTATCATCGAAATAGATTGAAAACCTATTTATACAAGTCATTAAGCGCACCCTGATCTCGTAGGAAGTGGAGGAGATTAAGTAGTGGAGTAGTGGGGTTGTGTAAGAGGTGGTGATCATCACGTTTCCATTATGAGGGATGAATGGTCACACCTTCACCCACTACTCTCATCGTTGTTAACCGTCCGTCCTTTCCTGACACTTTCTCGTAGTGGGCGCGTTGCACGCCGCACGCTGTAAACCGCCAAACCAATACCCCAGTGAGCATCCCCCAGTTTTGTGATATGTTTGATGTCTCGAGTAAATGGGTCAATTCGTGGGACTTGCCGTACAGAATAGCACGCGGAGCTATTATGTTAAATAACTAAGTTATTTGTGAAGCCGATATTCATAAAATATCGTATGTATTCGATGCACGTAAAGCATCGCTTTTAAGCAAGCAGCTCAAAATTATCGATGCTCATGGAACATCGTTGTTTTAGAGCTTGTATAAATTAGTCGCGAGTTGATTGTCTTAAAAAGAAGAGCGTGACCGGACACCTTTGGGCGATCGTTTGGTAGCTCTAGGGGTGAGCTACTGCTTGGTCGATCGCTCCCTGTAGGAGAGTGGCGGATGGTAGGCATTCTAAAATCCTACCGGTTGATCTAAATTAGATCTGGATTGCTCAAATCGGCTATCCAAGTTGAGTGACCGAGACGATTTGTGGCAGTTAATGACTGTTGTTGAAGCAGCGCGAAGGGACATCTTTGGGCGATCATTTGGGATCGCACAGGCGAGCTATAGATCGGACGATCGCTCCTTACGGGAAGGTGGTGGCCGGTGATCATAGCGGAACCCCATCGATCACCTAGTATCCGATCTAAGCCGTCCGACCAAGCTAGCGGCTCTGATTTGAACAGGACGATCGACCATGTGCAAAGACAGACCGCTTGTTAGCACGCTGACATCTCTTGGGCCATCTAAAATTAGATCTAAGCCACTCGATTCGTCTGGCGAAGATGGGTGGCCATGATCGATTCGCGACAGTAGCATACTGCCGCAAATATAAATTAGGGTTTTAAAACGACCGCGTTCACCCTAGTTCGATCGAACGGTTTGATGCGTCATTGACTTCCCATGAGCAAGTCGATCGACCGGGAATGAAATTGGGTCGGCCGTGAACGCATTGGCATCTCTTTGATCGTGTGGGACACGATCTAGGCCGTCCAACTTGGCTGTCTAAGTTAGATGGATATGATGATTTGCGATAGTTGTATGCTGTCGCAAACCAAATTAGGGCTTTGAATAGTGTGTTCGCCCTAGTTTGGGCAAACGATTTGACGCCCTATGGAGTTGCCGCGGGCAGGTCGATCGACCAAGGGAGAAGTTGGGACGCCAATGGGTATGGTGGCGCCTCTTTGATCATTCCAAGGAAGATCTCAACCGTCCAACTAGGATGGCTAAGTTGGACGGTCATGATGTATTTGAGACCGTTTTTTCCGGTCTTAGCTCGTTTGAGCTTACTTTTCAAATATCGCGAACACCCATATTAGGGTTAACGTTCGAAGTGCTTGCGCGTATACTAGATGGAATCCGTTCGGTCAGGATGTTAGTGGGCCCGCCGGTGGTCATCATGATGATCACCTAGTTCCGCTAGGAGTAGGCTAGGCCTGTTGAATTGTGTGGCCAAATCATGTGGCTGTGATCGTTTTTTAAGACTGATATGGACAGTCTAGATTTTCCTTAAGGAATTTAAACGCGTTCGATCGCGCTAGCTTTTAATTAAAAAGTATGTAAACACGCTGATCTCTTTATAGAGAGTGGTGTGGCCTACCTGAGTGTTTTCAGCAGGTTGACGCTTCGGGAGATTCATGCTACTCCACTGCGAGTGAACATTAATCGTCATGTCATACCAATATTGAGAGTTCGGCTGGGAACATTGCATAGGAAAATACTATGAAGGCAAATGCATTAGTGAATAATGTCGGTGGAAGATAAAATTCACAGAATATTTGGGATTGTTGTTGCACGCACCATTCTGAGTAAATTTCATATATACAAATATATTGAATTGCTCAATACATATGTGAGCGAAGAGGCTTAAGCACTCATTGCTTTTAAATGGCTTTTGTTACTTTGTAGGATGACAGCGTATTAAATACAGGGTTTACGATTTTATCCCTTGAACTAAAAACCACCATCAACATTAAGTCCCCTGCTTAGTACGTAACAATGATATTGTTGCGGGGTAAGCACTAGATGGTGACAAATAAAGATAAAACTTATGGGACAAAGTTAGATGTTACCAGGAGAGATGGTTCGGCCTGTCCTCGGAACATGTCACGTTCAAGAGGCGTTCAGGTGAGCGTTCCCCTAGCATGATGTCGGTTGGCCCCAGGTAGATTAGGCATACAGTTGGTTGGGATCTCAAACTATTCATGACGACATCATAATCCTCGACTCTGATGTGGACGAGCCCTATCATGAGTAATATCCTTAAAAGGCTGCTGAAGCAATTTCTAAAAAGATGTTGAAGCAGCTCCCAAAGAGAACGTTCATGTATCTTCCGAAAAGAGTGTTGAAGCGGCTCGAGAGGATGTTGAAGTGGCTCAAGAGGATGTTGAAGCGGCTTCCGGAGAGGATGTTGAAGCAGCTCCTGGAAAGGACTCTAGTGAAGGCGCCCTTGGCCCTGGAGTTGATGACACTTCTTTGATGTTTAGTAGTCTTTGTTTCATGCGGCTGGAGCCAGGGCTTGATCGAATAATAATCCATCATTCATGCTGCTTTTATGATTTTATGTTTCCAGTTGGATGAATGAATGAAATCTCCCGACTAAGAAATCCAAATTCTTAGAAAGATCTCGCAATATCTTGAAACTTTAGACGTAGCGCTCTTCGGTAAGGTTAGAGTAAAGCCTGTATACATGATTTTGCAATCTGAGCTCTCTCATTCTTTTGTTGATGTTTCCCTTGCAGATTACATGTTTCTTGAAGATTTGTGGCATGCCGGCTAGGCATGTAGATGGATGGACGCTGTGCCGCGAATCTAGAGACCCAATAAGCCGCATATTGTTAGCTAAACGGATGAGAGAGGCCTTATCTTCAATTGACGACATGTGTATCATGATTTCTGAAGAAGTAATTGCAAACTGGGAGTGTCACTGGGTACTGTGCCACCTTTAGATTCAGTGCTTCCCAGTCCATGAAATGATTTCCAAAATTCTAAAATTGCATAATGAAATGGACAGAAACTCCTCTAGGGATCATGTCAGTCAAAAGAGGTGGTGGTTGAGAAAACTGTCTTAATGTTGAGGCATGCTGCTTTTTGGGATATCATCAAGGACTTCGTTCCAAGCGACATCTTTTGAACCGCCTTCTGAATCTTGGATGGTTGTAAGGAATGGGATGCGATGAACAGTCCCCAGTCACACTTCAGATTCGATGGCATGGCTGGATATGTGAAAATATCTCCGACTTGTACTTTTGGAGTCTTTGATGCACATGTATGTCTTCATGTTGAGAAATTTCTGCGGCTCGTAAAGCTTCAACAGTGATGATGCTGATATTAGAAATAAACCAGTTGAGGGACATGAAGGCATCCTGTGCTGGCAGTCCCCAGGTGTAATTATCCCGAGCTTATTTTCTCTTGAAAGACGTACTTCCACGGTATTTGCCGGTAAGGTGGTTGACGAATTAATGAAGGCGGAAATCTTTTGGATTCGTCATTTGTTGATCAATGGGCGGGAGTCGCTCTTGATAGATCTGTATTGTATCCAAACTTTTGGCAGCCCATGTACCTCTCCCATAGGAAATTGGAAATCTAGAAACACTGAATATGACTTTGATGTGGTTGTTGATGCGCAGCTTTGTGCAGACCTTGGGTAGGCGTCACTGAGTTCTATGGAAGGCATGATTCAGTCGGTCTTGCTTACTGAGGTGCGACTTTCCTCTTTGATTCTTCATTGATAACAGTGCTTATGGATGGTTGAACCAAATACTGCTTGTCGGTCAAGCACCTCCCAACAGGGAGGTGATGATACTCTTACGCTGCATCTTTGAAAAGTGGTAACCTTTTCATGGTTATGACTTCTTGGTTGACCGTCTCTTCTGGGTTGAAAAGGTCCTTGACAGTGAAGGGATTCCGTGTTGAGCCTCACTCCCCAAGCGTGATTTACATGGTTCTATCTTGTATGGTCGGTGGGTTTACTATAATAAAGATATCGCCTTCTCACCTCCGTGATTCTATTACTTCTCCATGGGAAAATAAATATGCAGAAGTTCGGATTACCTTTGTCCGTAATGGTTGTTGCTATGGTGAAGCTCGGGTTGGTATCAACAAACGAGAAACAACGGTTCTTGGCAGCAGTTGTGATCAGAAGAGACTGGCAGGGAGAAGCATGATAGCTACGGTCACGAACTTGGCAGTCTTCATATAGTGGTAGAGCTTGTCTCGTTATTAGAGGGATAAGCTAATGATGGAGCCGATAGCTTCCTTGATGTTGCCTCATGGAATGGAAAAGAGGGAGACAGTCCCCTGCCCATGAGTATCCATTGAGCTTTCAACTTGATAGATGTTGTCACGCTGGGTTTCTGAGGAAATAATTTGGATGAGAGTTGGAGTTGAACCCTATGTTGATGAGGATCGTACGAGTTACTGATCATGAGGCCGTCTTTGCGTCTACGTTGTGTTTCATAGACGTCCAGGAATATCGCTGGTCTTTGACAATATGTCTGCTCTCTTGAGTATGTCCTCGTCTTTGGACATCTTGGAATCATAATGATAGCGTGCTTGCATCTCTCTAAATTCAGCATCTTTGAGATGGGTAGTGCTGAGCAGTCCCCAGCCACACTCATTTTCCTTTATCATCTTTGGATCGTGTCTTTGAAGAGTAGGGAAGTTACCTCATGTGAATGACTTAACAAACAGGTTGTGAAAATATGATGAAGCTCTTGACATGGAGAGTCCGTATGTACCTCTTAAATCCCAGGTGCAACCTCCTTCGGTAATGCAACCACTTCTTCTACGGGAAACGAAATTCTGAAAGCGTCTCTCACCGATGTTGTTGCCGTCGAGCCAGATATGGTATATCTTGGACGTTGTTTTATCATTGTGACAGTCGTGCATGTGGTACTGGAGTTGGAGTTGGCGGTTTTGGACGCGCATGATGTTGTATCTCGGTGATTTTCCTCTTGCTGCTTCAGTGAAACTGCTTACATAAGGCTAAAGGTTGTACTGCATGTTGCTGAGATGAATGCTTCCACAAATATCATGAGGCTCTTCACTCCTGGCAGGCCTGGTTCTTTTAGCAGGGCAAGTGTTGTTGTAGCTGAGCGTTTAGCAGCTTCACGAAGTTCAGAGGATGCCTGAAAGCACAGATTCTCCAGCATAGCACGATAGACAGGTACCATCTTATTAATGTATAATTCCACCAATCGTTGTTCAGTCATATTTGGATCGTGACAATCCAGTGCTGAATTCTGAACCTCTTGACATAATCATTTGGATGCTCAATGTTTCGTTGGAACATCCTCCCCAAGTCTGAGAAATTGATTTGCTCAGACACAAAGAAATATTTCTTGTAGAAAGCAGTGACCATATCACACCAGTTGGATATGGTGTTTGGTGCAATGTTGTTGTACCAGGTGTACGCTCTTCCAGTAAGCGACTTTGAAAATTCTTTTAGGCGGAGGACATGATTGTATTCGTGTTCTCCCAAATATTCCAGAACGAGAGATATGTTCACGAGCGTTACCAGTGCCATCGAGTAAAAACTGAGGGGAGGAGTATCCTCTCGGCAGAGGAACTCTTTGCATATCAGGAGGATACAGAGGTTGATGCTGGTGCATGTCTACCGGGTTTTCTTTGCCTCGATTTTGGAGAAGTCGCTACAGATCCTCACATGTGATGAAATTGAACGACTGATTCCTTCCTCATGAGCGTTCAGGAGCAACACGCACTTCTTCATCTATAAAGGCTCTCCTATTGAAGTACTTGCGCTAGGAGTGTTAAAAGTACTCCTCATTGGCTCTGTGGGTTGACGTGGATCTTGTGGTAACCGCTCAGTTAGTGTCTTTAGGAAAGTAAGTACTTCTTTCTGAGTTGTAGCCATGTCCGTTTGGGCTTTAGCGAGAACTTCTTGTATTTCCATCAAATCAACAATGGTAATAGGGGGTTAGCTTCCTCTAGTTCCTCCAGACTCTCGTCCTGATGGAGGAGTGGCAATAGCTCTAGTAACGACTGGAGGCGTTACGCTCTAAGAAACATTGGGAATAGCGGCAGTGGCTGTAGCCCTGGTGATAGGAGGTGTCACACCAGAGGGGATGTTTCCTGCGCCGCTGCTGTTGGTGGTAGAGGATGTAGTTCCACGAGATGCGTTGATCGTGCTGGTAGGCGGTACGTTGGTGTCAGCAGTAGGAATGTTGACGCCAGGGATGTTTTCAGCGCCAGTGACATCGGGGTTTGTTGCTGATCCCGACCTAAGATACACCATCGTCAAATTGGGAAGATTGAAATGAACATTCATTTCACAACCAAGAGATTAATCTCTCACCGTGGTCGCCAGTTGTTTTGGGGTAAAAACTGATTCTGCTGTTTTTGGTAAATTTGGGGTGTGTTGATGAGAAACGAATTCAAACCCTAAACAAATGCACTGCACGGAGTACTTTTAGATTCGAGAGATCATTCTGTAAGACTCTGGCCTAAACCAAGAAATGGTCGTTCCAGATTCAATTCGGTCACAAGGTGAAGGAGAAGGGTTGATCTTAGGGAGGGAAGCGAAGAAGGTGTTTCGAGATCAGAATGTTGAATTATGAAGGTGTGGCTGTTTTATGACTTGTATCAGAAAATGGTTTCTGGATACCTGTGTTAATAACACTTGTGTTCTTATCGTCGAAATAGATTAAAAACCTATTTATACAAGTCATTGAGCGCACCCTGATCTCGTAGGAAGTGGAGGAGATTAAGTAGTGGAGTAGTGAGGTTGTGTAAGAGGTGGTGATCATCACGTTTCCATTATGAGGGAAGACTGGTCACACCTTCACCCACTACTCTCATCGTTGTTAACCGTCCGTCCTTTCCTGGCACTTTCTCGCAGTGGGCGCGTTGCACACCGCACGCTGTAAACCACCAGATCAATACCCCAGTGAGCATCCCCCAGTTTGTGACATGTTTGATGTCTCGAGTAAGTCAAGTTGTGGGACTTTCCGCACAGAATAGCACGCGGCTCTATTAGGATAAATAACTAAGTTATTTGTGAATTCGATATCCATAAAATATCGTATGTATTCGATGCACGTAAAGCATCGCTTTTAAGCAAGCAGCTCAAAATAATCGATGCGCATGGAGCATCGTTGTTTTAGAGTTTGTCTAAATTAGTCGTGAGTCGATCGTCTTAAAAAGATGAGAGTGACCGGACACCTCAGAGACATAAACACTTTTACTCTTATCAAGTAATTTAGTGTTCTTCTGTGCTTTAAAGGCAACATCCTTTCCGATTTTGGATGTATGCTCATGATCAAAGATCTTTAGCTTTCCAACCAATGTATTTCTGGAAAGACTTGAGAAACAACTATTTTCTAAGGAAAGTTCAAGTCTCCACATACCTTTTAGTCGGTGAAGTTCCACAAGTTCCTTGAGTAGTTCTTCGTCTTTGTTTGATGATCGCCATGGAGTCTTGAGCTCAACTACACTTTCTATCCTAGTCCGAGACTTAGCTATAAGTAGACTAGAAATCAAGACTTATAGTTTTGATCACTAACATTGACAAACATGTTTGAGATAGCAACGCATGCGAGTTTGACCGAGCAGTGCTCTAACTATCTCCCCCTTTGTCAATTTTAGTGACAAAACTATCAATACATATGGAATACAAAATAAATAAATAAATAAACTTTGTAGCTTCTCTTCCACATGTCTGATCTCCTTGGTTCTTCAACATTACTCGAAATTTTCGTCACTTACAAGTACTCCAATGATTCCAAAGGTTGTAACTTTAGTATCATCGTTGTTGAAAATCCGTAGTTATAACAATGAGAAAACAAGAATTCTCAATCATTGTTACACAGTGTCATAGTATTATTACACAACATCAAAGTTCAATTGTATCACAACTTCGACAACAATACTATGGTGATATGTATCACTCCCCCTTAGTCAATAATGATCTAAAACCATATGTATTTGTAGTGTGAACTACACATTAATTCTCCCCCCTTTTGTCAATAAAATTGGCAAAGGTACAAAAACTAGTGGGATCCTAATGAAATTTCCATAGAGACATTTCATGACCAACAGTAAGCACATATAAACTTTTTAGATGCAATCATATAGCCGAAGCTAGATGCTTTCATCAAGGAGTTTATAAAGATACAAGGTAACTCCTATAATATTCCACAGCCGCACTCCCCACAAAGATTTGGCAATTAAGCACAAGTTCAATTAAGAACTCTCCCCCATAAAATGTCATTCCCGAAAGAACAACAAGAGCGACCTTACTTTCACAAGAAAAGAAGGATTTTTTTGGACATAACAAATCACATACGAGTACGAATTTGAATCCAAAAATGCTCAATTAAATTAACCACAAGAAAACTCATGATTAATTTAATCGGAAATGCTCAACATAAGAAAACTTACGGAGCCGCACAGTATAAACATAAAAAATATGGATCAGGGAAGATGAATACTGCGGAATAGACAAGGATTCGTCCAGTTTTCATCACTATTTGCACAATGACATACAATAGACAAAATCCTCGTAAACAAAAGTTTTATCCTTTCTTCTATCAAAATATGACATAAAAGGATTTAACTTTTGTAATACCAAAAGTTCATTATATCTTCCATCAATACATTCATATCGACATAATAGAGATAACTTTTGAACAAGTATTAAAAACTTCTCATGGATGTAATACTTTTAGCATGAAGAAAAACATTCAAAGCTAAATAAAAAGTTATTACAACCCTTAGAGTATCACTTAACAAAAGAAGTTTAACAATAGAAAATGAAGGAACTAAGCTTGATTGCGATTATATTTCTCAGCAATCTTACACACATGTTCAGTTAATTCAGGATGAATTCCCAACACGTAGCTAAATTTTTCATGTAGGCACTCGATTCTTTCATTAAGAAGATTGTCTTCAGAAGTGACTGGCTTCTTCATCTTGTTGATGTCTATCTGGGATAAAGGAGAAGCATAACCAGTGCAGGTGCCAATCGGTTTAACTTTGAATTGACTGCAGATTCTACTGATAAGACATGGGAACCCAAGATTCTTTTTCTGCGAAACCATATGAATCATCTGGCAAATAATCAGACCATAGAAATCAATCTCTTCACCAGAGATAAGATAGTAAACCATCTCAGCAAGGGTTCTGCTCCATAGATTCTTATCAAGTGTACTTGGAATCAGATTTGCAACAACCAATTTACTGAAGACCTTCAAATGAAAGCTAATGTTGTCAACAAACAACTTGCCCCCAGACCACGATTCACTTCTATTTAGAAGCAATTCAGATAGCTGACCCTGAGTTGGTCTGTGATTCTCATGTTGAGGAATTGCAAATAAACGATCAAGAGATAAGTTCAACAAATATGCAATCACTTCACGGTTTACCTCAAATTTATCCCTCCAACCATTGTCTTGAAGCAACAACTGACTTTGTTGGAAGCATGCAGGTTAGCATAAAACTGGCAAGTCATCTCAGGATAAGAGGACCCAAGACCATCATGAATATAGTCCCACTCATGTTGGTTCATAAATTGGTGAAACTCAGGTTCGCTAACAGTACGATCATAAACCCTTTCTATAACAAACTTCCCTTTAAGAAACTTGACATATTTATTCCTAGCAAGAAGACTGGTAAAGCTAATTTGAAGAGCAGGGTCATAAAAAGGCTATAAAACGTCTAAACCAATTTCATCATCTTCAAACTCATTATCACTATCTAAGTTTCAATTGGGATGAGAACTTGAACTTTCACCAGGGCTTAATATTTTCCTAGAAGCCATTTTTGAACAAAAATACAACAGAAAGGATGAACAACTTACTTGGTTCATGAACTGTTGTTGATGGTGGAGTTCAAAACCGGTGAACAAGGTAAGAAACGTTCTTGACCCAACATGCAGAAGCTTCTTCTGATTCACCAGAACCCTATCCTTAAAAGATAAATAGATTAATACTCTTAAGTGTGACCTGCAAAGGTTGTCTGGAAGTTCTGACAAGATTTCAGCAATGTTATTCGGTTAGAAGTCTTTTGGAAACACAAATGGCTTAGGGTTCAAAAGCAAGACTGTGAGCACAAATAATTCCTTTGTTCCGGCTGGTTATGGAACTATGGATATTAAAAGTTGTGATAAACATGAGTTAAATCTGCAGAACGAAAATTCATCTCTGAAGTGTATGTGTGGAAATGCAAATCATGTTCAGAGTAAGTGTTGGAAATTCAAGAGGAACAACAAATGAATTGCCAAACTTTAGAATGACATGCAAAGGATGAATCTGGTCTTGAGTAGTCAACAGGAAACTTCTGAAGACAAGAATAAGTCTAAGAGAACCAGAGTCAGACGAGGTAAGAAGGTTGTTTATGCAACAAACCTTGATAAGTCACCGGGTGACACAAGATGTGAGCATTCTGCTCACTCCATCACTATTTAACTATAATGATGTTTGCATCCTCATTATTAACTTGAGAATATGAGGATTGCATCAAGGTTTCTCAAGTCGTGTATAGTTGTTAATTTCTTATCCTTTGACAGTTTAAGATTACTTAAGTTAAGATTTGCAAATTGAATATTTTCTTATCAAAAATAGATAAAGGATCGTGAACCATGAAGGCTTTTTCAAAGTTTTGTTTAGGGTTTACCATTTCGGTATGCTATTTATATTCATTTATGATCAAAATGCCCTTTACTCCTTTCTCTTTGAAAGATACAGTTTCATGGCTCCCGTAACTAGAGGAACACCAAAAAGGGATGCAGTAGAAGCAGTTAATGTGTATCTTTATGAAGGAATCCTATCCTTAAGGAAGAAAAAGGAAAAATCTACAAATGATGAAAAAGGTTCTTCCTCTAATATTTTTTTGTATATTTGTCTAGATGATAATAACTTTAGGGATATAATAAAGGATTTCATCAGCAAAAAAAATGATTTAAAATCTCAAATCATGTTCTCTTTGGAAAGGATAATTCACTATGAACAAATGTTATCCCTGACAAAGAACACCTTGTGTGAACTGAAAAGAGAACTTAGTGAGTTAAATGATATTTCTGAAGATCTTGAAGAATTAAATGATCCCATAATCAATGAGTTCTTCAATAATGAGAAGAAATTCTCAGTAGATGCCATGAGAAAGCTCTACAATATCTAGGAAACTTCTTATGAGAATTTATTCTTGTGTTTTTAAGAAGGATAACTAGGGTTTGGAATAACCTATATTGTGATTACAAATTGCTATTGCCAACGATTTTCATCTTGCAATGTTTTTAAATTTATTGATTTAAATTCTAAAGTTTATTTGGAAGATGATTTTGCAGTATTAATTTTTATTTGTTTTATATATTGCAAATAATGTTATGGGATATGTGTGTTTGCATCCGTGAACTATGATTGTCCTATATATATCAAAAGTTAAAGTCTATTATGTCATTATGCAAATATTGATGGAAAATAGAATGAACTTTTGATGTCAAAGATTAAGTCTATTTTGTCATTATCAAAATATTGATGAAAAATATAATGAATCTTTTTATATTCTGCAGTATTGATCTTTCCATGATCCACTTATATGTGAAAGTACTGCTTGGATCCGCAAGTTTTCTTTTGTTGAGCATTTTCGATTAAATTAATCATGGGTTCTCTTGTTGTTAATTTAGTTGACAAAAAGGAGGAGAATTAATGTGTAGTTCACACTACAAATACATATGGTTTACGGATCATTATGTAAGGAGGAGCGGTTTTCATGTGAGATGATGTATTGACTAGGGGGGGGGGGGGGGGGGAGGGGGCGGGGTAAATCATATCACCATAGTATTTTTTTCAAAGTTGTGATACAATTGGACTTTGAGGTTGTGTAATAATACTATGACACTGTATAACAATACGAAAACATCTTGTTTTTTATATATTGTTATAGCTACGTATCTTCAACAACTATGATGTTGAGTTGAACACGTTCAGAATCACTGGAGTACTTGGAAGTGACGAAGATTTCGAGTAACGTTGAAGAACCAAGGAAATCAAGCATTTGGATGAGAAACTAAAAAATTTATTTATTTTGTAATCCATATGTATTGATAGTTTTGTCACTAAAATTGATAAATGGGGAGATTGTTAGAGCACTGCTCGGTCGAACTCGCAAGCGTTGCTATCTCAAGCTTGTTTGTCAAGTTTAGTTGCCAAAACTGTAAGTCTTGATTTCTTGTCTACTTATAGCTATGTTTCGGATTAGGATAGAATGTGTAGTTGAGCTTTAGACTTCACGGCGTTCATCGATTGAAGACGAAGAACTACTAAGGGGAGCTTGTGGAACTTCATCAACAAAAGGTATGTGGTGACTTGAACTCATTTATCACTCAGAAGTCTATTTCTATTTTGTCTTTTATTGAGACAAAAGTCGTATATCTATATAGACTTTACTTTATACACATTTGATATTTCGAGTTGAATTTAACTCGCTTACATATTTCTCGAAATATGTGTTGGTAAGCTTTCTCTTTAGCCAAGTTCATATTTTATTCTTGACGAAAGTCAAAAGATGATCATGTGAAAATCTCCTGGTAACATCTTACATGATTTGTGTGACACAGTCATTTGATGTAGACTCGCGATGTTTCGTATTGATATATTGATCACTTGAAAATTGCTTTGAAGCTAATAGTTTGTGTGAGACAGCTAGTCTCGTCTTCTAAGAATGTTTCAATGATTAAAGTGTAGTTTAGAACAATTAACAATTGATTGGATATAGCATAGTATGCATACTTGTATGCTAACTGTTGCAAGTTACTCCAAGTTCGGGAACCATAGTATGCATACCTGTATGCGTACTGATTAAACAGTTGAAGTCCGGGAACTTAGTATGCATACCCTTATGCGTACTGGCTTAACAGTTCAGGTCCGGGAATTTAGTATGCGTACCCGTTTGCATACCAATTCAACTGAGTTCGGTCGTGAACGACAGTATGCGTACCCGTTCGCACACTGGCGGTCAGACCAAGTCCGGAACTCTGAGTATGCGTACCCGTTTGCATACTTGAGTGGGTTAAGTTCTAAAATCGGTTTTTTCATGAACAAATACATTTATATAATAAGGAATGTAATCTTTTGCAAACCGTGGCTATAATGTTCATGAATTGATTCGAGTGAATCAAAATCGATTTTGCTTCAATTGTGTCTTGTATACTTCTATGAAAATATAAACAATTGAAAAACTCTATAACTAGTTTCATTTGAGTCATTTGAACTAGTTGTGATAAAGATGAACAAGTTTGATATGAAAGTTTTCATATGGCTAACTTCGGTTAAATATTGTTGAGCCAACCATGTGCACAGGTTTAGGTACGATTACTCATATCTAAATGAAGGCACATTTCGTTTGTGTATAACAATCTAAGTTTAATCTAACGGTTGAAAGATATTAGCTTGAATCTAATCAGGTTTCATCTAACGGTGAATATTGAATGCTTTGTTACCAAGGTAGCATTGATTGCAAACCCTGATTTCAAGACTATATAAGGGAGAACTTTAGCAACTGGGAAACCTAATCCCCTCACCTCATGTGTGATACTAGTTGCGACTAGAGTCGATTCTCCTTTAACCTAGGTTTTTCTAAAACCATTATAGTTTAACGACTTAAAGACTTCATTGGGATTCTGAAGCCATACCAACTATTTTCTCTGTAGTTGCGTGTTCTGATCTTATTTTGTTCTATCGTATTGAGTACTATCTTCTCTAATATTTGCTCGAGATTCAATCTCTGATGTGTAAGATAAAAATTAGTCACAAACATCTTCATCTCATCGTTTGTGATTCCACAATATCTTGTTCCGCTACCATACGGTTAAGATCATTGCGAGGTGATTGATATCACTAGGCTGTTCTTCGGGAATATAAGTTCTGTGTATCAATTGGTTCACGTTCACCTTGATTTATCAAAAGACGGAACAAAAACTCGTAGGTATTTCTGTAGGAGACAAATTTATCTATTCAATACTTTTCTGTGTGAGACAAATTTGTTTATCAAGTCTTCGACTTTGGGTCGTACAACCTCTTAGTTGTGGATAAGATCATCTAACGGAATCAAGTGCGTAGAGTCTTGCTGGGATTCAGAGGCGTAAGAAACGCGATTGTACCTTAATCAGTGGGAGATTGGTTGGGGCTCAACTACATTACAGTCCGAAGTTAATTTGTAGTAGGCTAGAGTCTATAGCGGCTTAATATAGTGTGGTGTTCTGGACTAGGTCCCGGGGTTTTTCTGCATTTGCGGTTTCCTCGTTAACAAAATTTCCGGTGTCTGTGTTATTTCTTTTCCGCATTATATTTTCTATATAATTGAAATATCACAGGTTGTGCGAAGTTCAATCAATTGGTGAATCCAACCTTTGGTTGTTGATTGAAATTGATTGACGCTTGGATATTGGTTTTTGGTACCATCCAAGTTATTTCTCATATTAATCCTGCTCACAGATTTCTATATGTTCGATTGCAGGTTGTGTTGAGAAATTGAGATATAATTCTTGGATGTTTTTCCTTGATTGAGTCTGACTGTCTAGTTGATTCTCTTGGAAATATATTGGAGTTAGTCCTTACAGATTGCCTAAACGAAATATTGGGTGTGGTTGTTATACTATATCTTCCGTTGGATTGCAGATTCGTTTCCGAATTCACAAAATTTCATATCCCCCACTCCACTTGAACAGGAAACTGGTTCCAGAGCATTTGCTCCAATGGTGATTACTGTAAGTTCCGTTATCCTTATGACATCAAATTTTTTCTTCTACTGAAGGTATGTGCCCCTGCTTCTAGCATTGACTTCAATTGCCTTTGGTGGGGGTAATTGAGAATCTGCAGCGACTTTATGTAGGTGTGTGCATGTACTATTAGCAAAACAGTGATCCAGAACTGGTAACTCCTTGTCTTGTCTCATCAGGCTAACAATCCGTTCCCACATTATTAACTTAATTACTGAACTAAGAGACTACTACGACCACCCTCCCCCCCAACCCCCATTTTTACATTTTTCTGGTAAACTAGATTTTGTGTCCTTGCTGCGCATCGAGCGGACCTCAAAACCATCCACCATCATTTGGTTCATATTTGCTACGCATTGGGCATCTTTTCTTCGAACCATGTTTTTAATTTGATAAAGCTTGGCTTCGCATCGCCTCGCCCCGTCCCGATCTGATTTGGCAAAGCTCGGCTTCAGACATCTTTTTCTTTTAACCATATTTTTGATTTGGTAAAGCTCGGCATCTTTTTCTTTTAACCATATTTTTGATTTGGTAAAGCTCAGCTTCGCCCCGTCCCGCCCCGCCCCGCCCCGATTTAATTTGGTGTGGCACGACTTCACCTCGCCCTGATGCATTTTTAATTTGGTGTCGTGCGGCTTCGACAGAATTGGCATGTCATGATTTTTTTTTCGAAGCCCCATCCCGTCGCAATGGATTAAACCATTTATTTTTTAACAGTTTTAACAGAATTAGCATGTCAAGAATTTTTGATTTGGTGTGGAAGGGCTAACTAACTGATAACGTATGATTTGGAAGAATTCAAAGACAATTGTAAATCAACTCAAAATTTATAGTTTTTGTGCACAATTGAGTAAATTTATGAATTGATTTCCATTCTAGTTAGGAGTTCACCAAACACAATCAGCTGCACCCAAACATACACTAAAAATCAAAGAAGATTCTTACATTAAGAGATTTTTTTTTTTTTTTTGTAAGTTAAAATCCATTCCGAAACCGCTAACTTAAGGAGTTAGTAACCTTTACATCATGTACAGTAGAGACTTCTAATGTAGAATTAAGGTGTTGATCTCGTACATTAGATTTATCTACTTTCAAGTTAGGTAAAATACAAGTAGGTGGACTATTGTCCCAATTAATAAGCTTAACAAAAAAATTTGCCTCCTTGGCCAAAGTATCTGTAACATGGTTACTAGTCTAGGAACATAAAAGAAACCCAAAAAGTTTTTGCATTTGTTGAAATTACATTTTGCTTCATCCATCAAAGTCTGATTCTGCCATTCAATTTGAGAGGGATTCCCATTTAAGTAATCAAAGAGATTTTTGCAATCTCCTTCCACACTGAAATTGGTCCATCCTTTCTCTAGTGCCCATTTAGCACCTTGAAAAATTCCTAGGGCTTCCGCTTCTTCAGGGGTAGCTGCCGAGAGAGGGCCTGCTCTTCCATGTTTCCATTCTCCTGCATCATTCCTCATAATTAAAGAAAAAACTGCAGGCAAAATATTTGAAATCCAAGCTGCATCTAAGAAATAAAATTCAAATATATATATAATGACAAAATTATACTACAACAGTGTTAATATCCCGCCTATTTTCTGCACAATCTATGAATTCAAAATCTTTTTAGTAGTTAATATCATGTTGGAATAGGTTGTAGGGCTTATGGTCGACCTGAATCATTGGCAAGTATAGCCAATTTAGATCTTCTATCCCCATAAATAATTTCCAGTAATTAGATCATCATTATACAAATAGTATTTATATTTTTTTCATAATGAACTGGTCAAACGTGTGCAGCTTAAGATTAGTAGCGATGACCTCCACCTTTCTGTTAATGATTCACCTAGATGTCATATGTGTTTGAGTTAAATGCTTCTTCTATGAAAATGCAGACAATTGAAAGTGTAGAGAATTGAAACAAATTCAATGTTTGAAAATACATTTACAATTCAAGAGAAAAGGAAAATATAGGGGTTTTTGCTTTTGACAGAATAAGTATCGTGATTTTCATGAAAAATTCTTAAATAAAGAAAAGAAAAATGAAGGAGAAGTTAACATAGATCAGATTATGCTTTAACTTAGAATTTGACACTTTCTGTTTATAGTTTATCGTCATTACTCACTGTTAAGGAAGTCATATTGGTGTTTGACAGATGGAACATCAAATCTCTCTTGAAAGAAAGTTGAATCTGTCGTTGGCATTATTGGCGTCAGAAAACCGAAATTCTTCATTTGTTAGTGATGAAGGAGAATAATCTCATTTGGATAATGAAGGAGTACAGAATATGGGTAAATAATATGTGCGCACATCAACCTTGGTTGTTGTAGAGGGTGTGGTATTAGAAACAAGTCCTGAGTAGATCGACAAAGAAATCATAACTCTACAGTCTCTTGGTTTTCGCGCAGACATTGTTATCTTTTTGGTTTCCATCAGTAAACTGAGCTTTAGTCGTTTCGGTAAGAATTATGGTTCTTTTTCAGTATATTGGTTTCTATTGCATCAAAATCGCCAAATCAGAACTATAAGCATTGGTAATTCCTGTAAGTATATTATATGCTCAATATCACGAAATATATTGATCTTTCCTTTATTTTCATACATGACAATTTTTTCTTCCTTTAGATATTTCTCAATTGTTTGTTAATAAGTTAATGATGTCATTCAGATGAGGGAGACATTCCTCTCTAATCTAAATAGTCTAATCTAAATAGTCTAGAATGCTTACTTTAATTTGTGTGGGTTAATGTTGGCACTAAGGAGAATGTTCTATTGTTGATAGTGGATTTTAGTTCAGGGCTAAAATTGTAAAACCAAATTTATGCGCTGACATCTTGCAAAGGATAAAGCCACTGATAAGTGATGAATACTTTTTCATTTTACTAATTCACCTAGAATGGAGCATGTGGCAACAATCCCAGTATTCTGTGAATTAAATACACAAAATTCATCCAGGTTGGAGTATGTAGCAACAATCCCATATACCCTGTGAATTTATAGCATTATTAATTAATGCGCGATTAGCCTTGTATTTCCCGTGTTGTTCCCGCAGAACTCTCATTATTGGTGCGGCATGACGACTGAATGTTGCTCTCAGCAGAGTGACACGAATCTCCAAGTATCGATAATGAGGCATGCACGAAATACCCGTACAGGCTACATCTCTCGGTGTGTTATACTAGCCCAATTGAGTTTCTGGGCTGTCCATGTCAGTCTCAAAAACAATCACGACCACGCAAGTTGGTCGCATGATTTAACCACCCTAGACAATCCTCAGCAGGAGCAGGCTACCACCTTTAATGACCACCAGCGGGCCCGTTTTTTCCCTGGTCGGTCGAATACATACCACGCCTCCCAAACAACCACCAACGCCAGCCTAAAGTAGGATGGTTGGGCTGGTGTGGAGCATCTTGGAAAAGCTTGTACGCACAAGACTGCCAAAGTCGATCTCAAAATAGATCGTGGTCGTCCAACTTCGCCCGTATGGTTGGACGGTATAGATCGTCCCATGACCGGTTGGACAAGCGTTGTCCTGCACACCGGCGGGCCCCCTTTCTACTTACTTGACCGACCTTCTCACGACCTAGCCAGGGAGGAGCAAACGCTTGCTCGAAATTCGGCCGACGTGATGCTTTAAGGGTCACAGGAAAGTCCACTAGTGTCTTAAATTGATCACAACCATCCAACTTCACCGGCATGTTTGGATGGCTTAGATCAAGCCTATGATCGTGGGACAAGTACACACGTGCTCACCACCGGCTCAATGTGGGTCCCACATGGTCGGCCTCCCCAAAGGAGGAGCATAACTTTCCAAACCGTTAGGTTGAAGTCGTGTACACACGACCGATCCAAAACCCTAATTAGGGTTTGCGACATGTTACATGTGTCGCTAAATGATCACGAGCGTCCATCTTCGCAAGCATGGATGGAGGGTGTGGATGTAGACTTAAAAGGTCTCGAGCATGTCAACATGATCACCGTGGGCCCATCTACACGCATGACCGATCGACCAAGGCCAATCATGGTTGAACGTCTCGAAACGCGCGCCCAAAGTAGGCATGTCGCGCGGCTTCCAACTCCTTTGCGGCAACGGATTTATGCCGCAAACCGATCTCAACCACTCAACTTTGCCGGAAAAATTAAGTGGCTTAGATCACATCTTCACGGGACAGTGAGGTACAGACGTGTACACCGGCAAGCCGTCTACACGCATTCCCGGTCGATCCTGCCAAAAACGTCCCCCATGCTTGGATTCGACCAAGCTGAAGAGTGATGCTTGCACACCTCTTCAAAACCCTAAAACTTCATCAACTGTCGCAGATGAGCGTCATATATCATCTCGTCCGTCCAACTCTACCAGCTTGGTCGGACAGCCCAAGCTAGGAGTTAAGTAGCCAATAAGGTGTCGTGGTGATCACCATCCGTCACCCTACCACATGGAGTGATCGGCCAAAGAAGGGCTTGCCTGCGCAGCGTCCAAACGATCACTCGAAGATGGTTGGACATGATCCTATTCTAAGACGCTTAGTCCGCGACTTATCCAGACAGGCTTCGAAATGACAATGCTTCATGCATGCTATTTGCGATGCATTACATACATCAAATGTACACGATATTTCATAAATACCGATTTCCCAAATAACTTAGTTATTTAACATAGCACCTTATGCTACCTTCTGTGGGTCCCACGATCCGCACAATCGAGACATCAAGCATGTCACAAACTGGGGGATACTTACTGGGGTATTGGTCTGGCGGTTTACAGCATGCAGCGTGAAACGCGCCAACACAAGAACGTGTCAGGAAGACATGGACAGTTAGTGATGATGGGAGAAGTGGGCCAAGACTGATCGTGAGACACTAACACGACTCCACTACTCCATCACTCCACTTCCCACGAGAGACGAGGGTTAGGCTCAATGACTTGTATAAATAGGTTCTCCTCCCTATTTCTAGAAGAGACAAAAACCAAGTGTGGATACAACGTATTCAAACACCCAGAGCTTTTCTTACATTATTGCAAGCCAGTTCGGTATTCTGATACAAGTCAACAACAACCAACACCTTCACGATCTCAACACCTTCTTCGCTTCCCTCCCTAAGATCAACCCCATCTCCTTCACTTTGTGACCGAAGCAAGTCTGGAACGGCCATTTCTTGGTTTAGGCCAGAATTGTACAGATTGATCTTTCGAATCAAAAGCACTCCCGTGCAGTGCATTTGTTTAGGGTTTAGATTCATTTCTCATCCACACACCCAAAATTACCAAAACCAGCAGAAATAGTTTTCACCCATAAACATCTATCATTTGTCTGCAACACACTTATAGCTTAAGCATGTCCAAGTATATAAATTTTCTTGGCTATTGTAGGTACACATTTCATCTTCCGCCACGTGTCCACAAAGACACACGTGGAGGACATGCGGCTGAGAGCATCAAGATATGATATCACACGTGGACAGCCAAGAGTCACTTTATCATATCCCAAGAAAGATCTAAGATCTACGGCTGGGGATAGTCCGACTGACGCAGACAAGACAGGGGCAGAGGATAGCTGTCTACCGCGGACAGACATCTCAACTACCCGCATTAAATACCCTAAAACAATATACGTGTCAGTCAGCCTGTGGAGGAAGCGCAGATAGCACTGCGTATTCAAACAAAACACGCAGAGAGAGCCGAGAACACGAAGACTTCTGCGTAAGCGGCACAAGACACAAGAGGATAAGGTTATAACGGGCTTCAGAAGTGGACCCCACGTAACCACCCTATAAATACCCCTCTCTCCCAAGTGAAGAAGGGGATCCGAGAATATTGAGAGGAGAATATGAGAGAGACAGAGAGAAATAGAGAAAGTGTAAGTGAAATTCCTCCTGTTACGCAGGCCTATGTTGATCTCAAAGTCATTCGACTATTTCTGTAACCATCGTACATTTAATGAAAAACCCAAAGTCGCAGACAGAGATCTGAGTGCTGAATCATATAAGTTAATCGTTCCATCTATATTCATGCATTTATACTTTACATATTTGATTCGATATTTATGGTACATCTTGTGCGTACGTTTTATACTTCATCCATTATTTATCTTATTATGCGAGCTAAGAACAATGATTGTAGTTGATGAGACGAGGAAGAGTTTTAGGACTCTGAGTCAAGGATTCAACATAACCGATTTATCCCCCTCAGGCGCAGCCTATTTACTATATTGTCTTGAGCCTGCGCGCATTATTTGTGAACACAAAGATGACAATGTGCTGAATCATATAAGTTAATCGTTCCATCTATATTCATGCATTTATACTTTACATATTTGATTCGATATTTATGGTACATCATGTGCGTACGTTTTATACTTCATCCATTATTTATCTTATTATGCGAGCTAAGAACAATGATTGTAGTTGATGAGACGAGGAAGAGTTTTAGGACTCTGAGTCAAGGATTCAACATAACCGACCCCCACAGGCGCAGCCTATTTACTATATTGTCTTGAGTCTGCGCGCATTATTTGTGAACACTCAGATGACAATGATTTTTGTGTTTACAATATGGCGCTAGAAACAGGGATCTTCATCCCGGTAAAAGATTTATCTTCTCTTGTGACTTGTTTCAGGCTTCGTTCTCTGAAAATAACGATGCATGGAACACTACGGTTTTTTTCCGTGCATAATTTCAAAAATCAAAACTATGAACAGATCCACGTTTATCTAAGTAGATCTGATTTTCCATGCATTTTCTAAGTTTTCACGTCTTTGAAAATCAAAACTATGAACAGATCCACGTTTATCTAAGTAGATCTGATGTTCCATGCATTTTCTAAGTTTTCACATCTTTGAAAATCAAAACTTCGAACAGATCTGCGGTCATCTAGATAGATGGGCGCCTTATGTATTTTCAAGAATTTACACCTTTGATAACTCAAAACGCTAATAGATATCACGTGGGGCCCATTGTCTTCGTGATTTTTTTCTCTCTTTCAGGAAAACATTAAAAGATGGAGAAAATCAAAGATGTCGGGAAGGCAAAAGCTTCGTCAAAAGAGACGCCAAGGACAACCCCAGTTGTAACCAGGAGTAAGCAGAGAGGTGAAAAGCTAAAGGCAGCGGATAGGGCGCAGGATAATGCAGAAAGCATGGCCCCCATCAATGCCAGCATCATCGCAGCAAACGTAGTAAATGTCGCGGCATCCAAAGAAGGAGCTTCAAGAGCTGGAGGATCCAAAGTTGGAGCTCCCAGAGTAACCAATGCTTAACTACAGGAACATCAGAAAGTCATGGCAGAGTCAGGAATACAACAACCCCTCTATGGGATGCCCTTAACCAACGAACAGAACATACCCTTTCCAGCCAAGCAACCGCTTCTAATAGCAAGCCAACCCTCACAACAACCGTCGAGGTCCCAAGGTGCACAATTAGACCCACCAGAACCAGTAATACAGATCGTGGATGAGGAACAAACCATAGCCGCTGATGATCAATTGCGGGCAGGAACACCAAATCAAGGTTCAAATCATTCCGCTCAGATGATGACCGAGCTGACAGAATTAAGGAAGAACCAGAAGGCATACGCAGATGCTGTGGCGATATTAGCACAAGAGAACCAAACGCTCAAGGAAAGAATCATTCATAGCGCAGAGGTAGAAAACCAACGCGACGAAGCTAACTCCAAGGCCCTAGCACCTAATCAAGACAGAAGAATGGTGGTCGCAAACAACCCACTTCCATTGAATCGAAGAGGAGCAAGGAGCAGCCAAAGATCAGACCCTGATTACAATCCGAGAACTCGGACTACTACGACGGTACCACCCTCTTACGAGCGAAATCTACCATTCATGAGAGACACCAGTCGCAATGGAAATCTGCGTGCTGAGATGCTGGCAGAAATCAAGGAGCTAAAGACTAGGCAGGGAGGCGGAAGATTAGAACAGTGATGAAGGAAGCAAACACTACCCCGCGACACAACACTTGGCCAGGGCTTCCATACCGCAGAAGTGTTCGGTTCCGCCTTCGATTGCTATGACGGTCAACTGATCCTGCGGCTCATCTTCGATATTATAATCGAATGATGGCCCGTTGGGATAACGAAGACTCCATACTGTGCAGATACTTCCCATCAAGTTTAAAAGGGTCCGCGTTGTCATGGTTTGATAACTTGCCATCAAACTCCATCGACTCCTACGACCAACTCACAGAAAAATTTCTAGCAACATACATGTACAACAAGGTTGTCAATACCGGCATGGACAACTATCTCGCTGGAGATGAAATACAAAGAGACCATCAGAGAATATACTGATAGATGGCAGATTTGCCAAGCTATTGGCAACGTAGATCCCGTGGTTAGTATCAACTGCTACAAATGGGGGATGGACAGGATGAGTCCTTGTTTGTCGAGATCCACGGAACCATCCCAACCACCGAAGGAGATCTCCGGATAATCATAGAAAAAGCATGCAAGGTTAGAAGAAATTCAGCGTGAAAATCCCAGAGCTCATACTCAACGTCCCACACGCAAAATTCCGTGGATCAAGCCAGCGGGTCCAAAAGAGGAATCACAGAAGAGCGTCCCAACGAAGAAAGGAAAGAACGAAGGGATGATAGACGAAGAGATGATCGAAAATTTGAAGATCAAGTCTATACCAAGCTGAATACCAGTTATTCGCGCATCCTGAGAGAGATCAAGGGAGAGAGAGAACCTCGATTGGCCATGGTCCAAGGGAAAGCAGCCTCCTAGATCAGAAAAAATTCCAGGAATACTGTGAATACCACTGTTTCAACGGTCATCAAACAGAAAAGTGCAAAAATCTCAAGATAATGATTCAAAAACTAATCGACGCAGGAGACCTGAAGCAATATATACAGAAGATTGATAACGAAGATAGAACCAAGAGAGGCAAGCAGGTTCAATTACCAGAAGGCAACCGCACCCTCAACACGATTTCATGTTCAGAGATTCAAGGACCATCCCTAACCGCCCAGATTGGGAAGAGATTGAGAAAACAATTCGAAGATTATTGTGAGCTTTATAAGATCGATGGGAAAGAGGTAAACGAGCACGAACAATGGATGGACGCGCCCATGACTTTCGATGCAGACGATGTGGAAGAAGACATGGAAGACCATAATGATCCTCTAGTCCTCACACTCCCAATAGCAGGGTGCAATGTCAAGAAAATTCTCATCGATGGAGGAAGCTCGTCAACGTCCTGTTCTATGACACGTTCAAACGTATGGAACTCAACGACGAGCAACTGCTGTCATCTTACTACACCATCTACGGATTCAACGGCGCAGCTACAAAGCCCCTAGGGGACATTGTCTTACAAGTAGACGCGGGCCCATGAAAGTGGACACTCGATTCAGCGTCGTAGATGCACCTTCACCCTACAATGCCATCATCGGAAGAAGATGGGTTCACAAGCTCAAGGGAGTAGCTGCAACCTACCATCAATATCTCAGATTCCCAACACCTCTGGGAGTCATGGAAATTAAAGGAGACCAAGTAACTGCGCGGGAATGTCAGACCTTACAGAATCAGATCAATAATGAGGAAGAGAAGCACCAGTCCCGAAGAGCCAAAAATAAAGATAACCATAGATACATATCTGGAAGAAATCTCCGGAAAAAGCCTTCTGAACGTAAGCACCACGGCAGCGCAGAAGCAAGCACCTCCGCGACAAAAGAAGACGGAGAGCCTACCAAATAGCAATCAAAGAATGTTCCTCTCTTGGGGGAACCAAAACCCACGTTTACACCCGTCGAAGCAGCTAAAGAAGTCAACATAGGTACTGAGGGAAACCCGAAGATCAAATAGGCACCTTGATGGATGAAGAAAGAGAAGCCGCGCTAATCAAACTTCTAAAGGAATACGCGGACATCTTTGCTTGGAAATTGGGGGACATGCCGGGAATTGACCCAAATTAGTTCATCACGAACTTCGAATAAAACCAGGTACCCCCCCTTTTAGGCAGAAGGTGCGCAAAGTAGCTCCAGAATACCATCGAGCAGTTGAAGTGGAACTCCGCAAACTACTGGACGCAGGATTCATCAAAGAAGTTAAGTACCCAACATGGATCTCTAACATGGTCATCGTACCGAAGAAAAATGGCGGAGTAAGGATATGCATCGACTTCACCAACCTCAATAAGGCTTGCCCAAAGATAGCTATCCACTGCCAAGCATTGACCAACTTGTCGAGGCAGTCGAAGGATACGAAGAAATGTCATTCATGGATGGATACTCTGGATACAACCAATTATTCCTAGCAGAAGAAGATCAGAACATACAACATTCTATACACCCACACCTCTATTGCTACGTAAGAATGCCCTTTGGACTGCGAAACGCAGGGGAACCTACCAAAGAATGGTGGATGCAATTTTCAAACCGTGGATTGGAAGTACACTGGAAGTATATGTGGATGATATGCTCGTCAAAAGCAAGCTGCGCAAAGATCATCACCAAGACCTAAAAGATATTTTCCAAGCAATGAGAGAGCACAACATGAAGGTAAACCCAGAGAAGTGCACTTTTGGTGTCACTTCCGGAAAGTTCCTCGGATATTTGGTGACGAAGAGGGGCATTGAAGTCGATCCCGCTAAAATTGAAGCCATCGTAAGAATGCCATCCCCAAAGAATTTAAAAGAGGTTCAGAAACTCAATGGTTCACTGGCTGCGCTGGGGAGGTTCATATCCAGGTCCTCGGATAGATGTAAGCACTTTTTTAACATTCTCAAAAAAGGAAGCAAATTCGAATGGACAGAGTGCGAGGAAGCTTTCAAATATCAAAGAATACCTGGCTGAGATCCCTATACTACAAAAACCAGACCCGATGAAGTGTTGGCACTATACATAGCAGCAACAGAAGATGCAGTCAGCGCAGTATTGGTTAAAACCAACACGAAGATAGAGCAGCCCATCTATTACATCAGCAAGACTCTGAACGCAGCAGAAGGAACTACACGAAGATCGAGCAGCTCATCTTGGCATTAGTATGGGCAACCCTGAAACTCAGAACTTACTTTTTGACTCACTACGTCCGCGTCCCATGCAAAGCTCCGCTAGAAGCAGTCCTTAAAAACGCAGGAAAGTAGGCAGAATTGCAAAATGGAATACTCACCTAGATCAATTCAATATCATCCATGAGCTACAACACTCTCAGAAGTCACAAGTATTAGCAGATTTCCTAGCAGACTTACCGTTGGATAACTACGAAGAAGTCATCATCGAAGGACGAAGGCAGCAGGACTACCAGAAATGGACGAAGGTAAAGACCCTATAGACATCTTGGAACCAAAAAATCCTAGGCAATGGGAAGTCTTCGTAGATGGGTCGAAAAATAAAGAAGGGGCGGGGATAGGCATCGTAATCACCACCCCAACAGGAGACAGGATCATACATGCTTTCAGGTTAGAATTCAAGGGGCATACCAACAACATAGTTGAATATGAAGCAGTGGATGCCCTTCAGTTGATAATAGAAATGGGCATAACTGACGTGCGTCTGACAAGCGATTCGCAGCTGGTCATCCGACAAATAGGGTTGCAATATAATGTTTATGACAGAACATTGTCAGCATACATGGAATTGGTGCAAACACTGGCATCACAAATTCCAAACATCAAATTCCGACACCTGGCAAGGAAGGAGCTCAGGCACGCGGACGCCCTGGCCTACATATCATCGATGCTCAGAAACGAGGACGTCAAAGCAATCAAAGTAACCAGGATTTACGAGCCTTCAATTGATATTCAAGAATTCTGCGCTGCACAGCAAGGGAACAACGCAGAAGAAGATATTGCAGATGATGACGTGGGAGAATTCATCGCGGATGATTTCCAAGAAGACGACATCATGACTAAGGCAGACCAAGATGAAGACTTCAGCAAAGAAGAAGATTGGAGATCTGAGATTCATCTTTTCCTAAAAGAAGGAATACTACCCTCGGATCTAAAGCAAGCCAGAAAAATACAGTCAAAGGCAGGAAGATATGATCTGAGAGAAATTTTGTACAAAAAATCTTTTCTCGGACCATTATTACGCTGCCTATCCAGATCCGAAGGCATTTGATTTTGAAAGACATACACCGCGGCGACGCAGGCAATCACAGCGGAATGAGATCCCTAGCAGATAAGGCGAAAACTCAAGGATATTACTGGCCAACAATGATACGAGACGCTGCAAGAATGTCACGAAGATGAAGAATGCCAGCGTTTCGCCAAAAAAATCCACGCACCCGCAACAATGTTGAACCCAGTAGACAGCCCTTGGCCATTCTCAAAATGGGGCATAGACATCGTGGGTCCCCTAATCGAAGGATCAGGGAAGAGAAATTTTGATAGTGGCCACGGACTATTTCAGCAAATGGGTAGAGGCTAAAGCCCTGGCAAGGATCCGAGACGCAGATGTCTTCACATTCATCTTTCAAAACATCATTTGCAGGTTTGGCATACCAGCTGAGATTGTATCTGACAATGGCAAGCAATTCCAGGGAAAAAACATCGACTTACTCTTCGATACTTTCAAAATTCGAAAGAACAAGTCAACACCAATTTACCCTCAAAGCAATGGTCAGGCAGAAGCCACAAAAAAACCCTCGCACTCATCCTCAAAAAGCAGTTGACGAATACAAGAAGCGTTGGTGTGAGCAACTACACAACGTTTTGTGGGCTTATAGGACAACTCGAAGATCAGCCACGGGAGAATCCCCATTCTTACTCACCTATGGAGCCGAAGCTATTATCCCAACAGAAATAATCATGCCAACTACGAAACTGAAGCATGGGAGAAGAACCTCACAGCGGACATGATGTTGGAAAGTTGGATGATCTAGAAGAGAGGAGGGAGGCAGCACTACAAAAAATGGAAAACTATCAAAGGAAACTAGCAAGGGAGTATAATAAGAGGGTTAAGCTTAGAAATTTCGTAGAAGGGCAGTATGTGCTGAGGACCATTCCCCAATACCAACGAGAAAAAAGTGGGGAAATTAGCACCAACATGGGGGGGACCCTTCGTCATACATGATGTTGCAGGAAATGGATCTTATTATCTGCGCAACCTAAAAGGGGAGATCCTCAACACCCATGGAATGCAAAATATCTCAAGCCATACTACCCGTAGAAAGCAACGCAGACCTGCATCTGCGTGAAGAGCGCCAGAAGAAGAAAACGACGCTTGCGATCGACATGTTTCTATCTCTGAGAGAGGAATAGCAAACCTCAACCTATCAATCAAGCAAACTTTTGGCAAAAAATATCAAAAATACATGGAGCAACATAGTAACAAGACGACTGCGTGTAAATAAACACCTCACGAGAACCCTACACCTGTAAATACGAGAAACCTCCGCGTCAATACTTCATCTCCTATTTTTTCTATTTACTACCTCAGAGGTTCCATCAATGGAATTCTTCTAAATGTAACTCAACAAACTGAATAGACACTTTTTTCACCCGTGGACGTAGACACTCTGCTGTCGAACCACGTAAAACTTGTGTTAATTGTTGTTTTTTTACTTGGGGAAAGTAGTCACCTACAATCTCTCGGGACTCCCCTATCAGCGTCTATAAGTGTAGGACCATGGGGAAGGCATCCAGCAGAAAGAGATACCCAACCAATCTTATGGCAGCGGGTTGACGGAATGAATGTACATTCCAAACAACTCATATCCTAGAACGCTGCCCCGACCCCCACCGTCTGGGAATCCTCTGGCCCAGGATTAGCCAGCGGGGTGACAGGTCTCAAGACGTTCACGAAGATACACATATCTTCGGGTTCGCACTCAAACACTTCGCTATCCTTGATTACATTCAGTTATATTCCAAATTAACCATAACAATATTAAAAAAAATCGGACAACACAGATAAAATTAAAACAATGATCAATTCATTAAAAGTTGATTACAGGCTTGGCAATGATACGCGGAACAAGAAAATACAAAAGGAATCTCACGAAGCCTTATAATCAACAAAGATCAACTTCTACAAAATCTACTTGGATGTTCAACCCCACCAGCAGGTTTAGCAATCTTCCCCTTCTGCGATGAAGGTACGCTCCCACCCGAGGAAGGCCCTGAAGAACCAGATGGAGGCGGGGGTTTCTCACGGCGCGGATAGCCTTGATAAGGCCATGCTCGGTCTTAAGATCATACTCGATGCAGAATCTTGTTAGTCTCTTCCACTAGTTGACATCGAGCCTTGTACGTAATAACAGTATTCATCATCTCAGCCTTTGACAACAACGAGGAAAGGCGACTCACTTCCTTCGAAGCGGCTTGGGCAGCCTCGTCCCTTGCTGTAGCTAAACCTTTGTGATAATTAATCTGGCTTTCCTGATGCACTAATTTAGATTGAGCCTTCGCAAGCTCTTCATTTGCAGTGCGAAGCTGTCCCTGGAGCTCTGCAAGGAAAAGAAAAATGCAGATGGTTAGGTCCAGGAAATTACAGAATCACACTCGATAATATAAGCATATACCTTCGACTCTCGCCGAAGCTATTTCATATTCGTTAACAACAGCATCACGGGCTTCATCAAGAAAATCATACTCATCTGACAACTTCTTATAATCCGCTTGAAGGGTTGAAAGCGTACTGACTCGCATCTAATTCTACCTGTTTCATTGAATCCAAGTGACGAAGATGGTTGACCTCGTTGTTTAAACCTCCAGACCCTTGTTGAGCCGATACATATTTACTTCAAGATTTCTCTCAGACTCAGCTTGGCGTACCACATCAGCCCTAGACGCAGCTAAAGCTTTGCTAAGAGCACCAGCCTCAGCCCTAGCGTCATCTCTCTCCCTAGCAAGACGCTGAATGTAATCTAACATCAGAAGACTGAGAAGAACGAGCTTGACGCAATTCTTCTTCCAAGAGATTGATTCTTCTTCTAAAGAGACCTGTTCTCGGGATTCACGAAGATTATCACGCGTCCACAACAACGTTCCATTAAACAAACGACGATCATTGTTATATTTGTTCTGCATATCAATCATTTGGACTCGTCTGCCCCGCCACTCCTCTGCCAGAGCATTATGTTCATCGGCACGAGCATTCCACTTATCAGCCTCGCTCTTTATCTTCTCTACCAACTCTGCGATGCGAGATTTTGACGTTGCCGCTCTTTCCGAAGCCATACTAACTCAGGAACTCCACCCACTGAAGATAGGGTGGGGGAGGGAGACTCAGACAGAACACTAATTACAGTAAAGGACAACAGCAAGGAAGAGAAACAGATAATCAAACCTGTAACATCCGAAGAATTCTTCTTGGCCTCTTCCAACTCACTACGAGCCATAGCAAGTCCAAGCGAAGCTTCTCCTCCTCCTTGCCTTGTTGCTCCTTAGCCTTGAGGAGACTCTTCAACTCACCTATCTCCCTATCCCTATCAGAGTACAGTCTCAGCCGCGTAAGCTCCTCTTCCCGAAGACGAAGCTTAGCTCCAACTTAGGGATTTGGCCTTAAAAAACTGGTACAACATGTGGTTGCAATGCTCACTCCTCATCATCTGCGAATCAGAAATTAGAACACCCAGACTCTAAAATTGCTAAAAATTGATACAAGGCGAAATGATAAGAGAACTCACTTCTAACATCCGCTGTTGGGGAAATCCATACTGATACCCATCAGCCAAGCCATCATATCAGCAACAGTCGAGGGAGCGTCGATACTAGAGCAGCCTCCAAGGCCCGAAGATTCTTATCCCACGCTTCTGCCCTGGTCCTCGGGAGACAATTGCATCATCTTACGGGTATAGGCATCAGATTTCTTCTCACCCTCCACCACAGGAGCTGGATTGGGTACGAACATCAAATTCTTCTTTTTAAACCAAGCTAAGATGGCATCATCACCCTCAAGGATCAATGACTGAGGAAAATCATCTCCAGAAGACCCAACCGAGGCCCACCCATGTCCGTGAACTTAGCACCCGAAGAGTTCGAGGCTACTCCCGCATCCAAATCTGGAAGGTCTCTAGCACCGCTCCCCTCTGGAATATCACTAGCATCACGACTCCCTTGCCCTTTCCATCCGCCTTGCTAGAGTTACCAAGCACATCCCAATCATCGTTTGGGGAAAGCAGGTTGAACTCAGAAGCCAGGCCCAGGGCAGCGTTTATATCAAAACTATCCCCGCAGAATAAATCCGACCAAAGGAAAACTCCTGAGAGCAGGGAATTTCACCACCAACACCCTATCACCAAGGCCTGTTATCATCACCAGCATCACTGCAACCCGCGGGATTAGCTTCGGCACCAGCACACCTGCGGGATTAATTTCACCACCAATACCGCTGCCACCAGCGGTAGTATTCCCTTCAACAAATTCTTCATCATCATGACCTGGAGGGGATGTATCAGTACGCTCTTCCCTATCAGACATATCTTCATCCTCTCCAAGCTCAGTCACAGGACTGTTAACTTCTTCATGAACCTCCGCCTCCTCGATTGTTGCGGTGGTGGACTGCTTGGGATTTATCCTCCTCTTCTTCGTCGCCTAAAAAGACAAGGCATATAAGAATAAAAATCCCTGACTTTGAAAAGAATTAAAACTCCTCAACTAAAGAAGACAAGGCATATGGAAATCTTACCTTGACAACCGCAGCATTCTTCGTGAAGATCAGCATCGGAACTCTCTTCGTCATCTCCATCAACAACATCGAGGGCATATTGGAAATTCATGCCCTCAAAATTCAAATGCCAAGGACGGAAATTCCCATAACGAGCAGGAGGAGCCTCACGTATCTGGCTATCTGCGGTAGGACGCCATCCTTGCGGACCTGGAACCCACCCCCAAGCCCAGGGACCAACAACCTCAATAACAGTCGCGTGCCATCATAGTCATGATCACGCTTGATCCGCTCACGAGTAGGAAACACCAATTTGTTAGTAGAATTCTCTGTACCCGGGACGTACTTCACCTTAGCACCACTTACTTCACTCAGAAGGCGGATCTCACCACGAGGAGCGGCAATATTACGAAGACTCACACTCCACGGTTTACGATTCCTACTGTTAACATAGTCACCAAAGACTTGTTAAAATTCTCAGGCGTATACCACTCCCTTTCCTCAGGATTGGGAACATAAAGGTCATCATTGTCTCTCCTTTGCTCCGAAGATAACACTCCCTCAGTGCACGAAGATAATTCCCATGAAGTTGGGAAATAGAGCGACAGTGAGTGTTCTTCGAAGAGCCCTCTCGACCAGCCAGCACATCATAATAAAAGAATCCCCAGACTTGTACAAAGGCAACATAAGACCCGCTTCAAAGGCCCCCACCGTGGTCAGCAGATGAAATTCATCAAACTTATACGTCGATATCATCTCATAAGTAATATCATCATCAGCAGCGTAAAAAAACATCGAATAGCTGAAGACCATGCTTTTCCTTAAAACCTCCAGATCAATATGTTTGAAGGTCACTTTCTTCTCCCCAACAGCGACGCTGCGTATTTCCTGAGAAATATCTTCCTCCTCCACGGGATCAGGCGCAGAACCTTCGAAGGGTTTCTATCGGAAGCTTTTCTCTTAGGATGAACCTTAGATGCATCAGTCTTCGAAACCACTTCTTTCGAAGACCTCCCCTTGGGTTGAGACACTGGAGGGGGAGGTAGAGGATGTTGCTGAGACGCGGAAGGAGGCGCCACTGACCGAAGAGGCGGGACATCCCGCGTTTCTTGGGATCATCACGCGGATTAACAAGGGACGAGAAATAGCATACCGGGAACCAGGAGCCTCTTTTGGCCGGTCCCCTTTCTGCGTATTCCCTCTGCGACTCACCCTCTTAGAAGATGAGTACCTCTGACCAGAAGAAGACGAAACCCTATGAACCGGGCATCACCTTGGGAAGACTTAGACGAACCTCCACCAGGAGAAACATCAGGATCTCTACGGTCGACTCGGCGGTGGAGTTTGATAAGAAACCCGCGGACGGTCAGCCATGTCTGCGTAGTACACAAACAAGTTTCAGATTTCCGCGGAGACAAGAAAATCAAAAAACCCAATTTCATCCAGTTCTTCATAATCATGAACCAGATGGAAAATAAGAACAAACCCTAAATAAAAGGGGAAATAACAAATAGGGGCAAGCATACGAAGGAAGAAATCATTACTGTTTGTAATAACGAACAGGGGCAATCATACACACATCTATATATATGTTCTTCATCACAAACACATATGCAACAGCAGAAAACGAATATATTTTTCATCAAAAGATAATCAACACAGTAAAACCACTTACCTATAAACAAAAATCAGAAGAAAGCCTCGACGAACAACAGCAACAGCAGAAACCTCGACGAACAACAACAGCAGAAAAGCTCGAGAACAACAACAGAAAAGCTTAGGAACAACAACAGCAGCAGAAAAGCTTGAGGAACAACAGTAGCAGCAGCAACAATTAATAACAAGGATACAAAAGCAGAGAACAAAAAATAAAAGCTCTGAGGAAAGAGAAGGAATGAAATTTATGACTAGAGAATTTTCACATTCCTTATATGAGAAGAAAAATAAAACCGCCCCACTACCCAAGAAGAAGTTATTGCAAATAGTGGGGAACGTGTCCTAAAATCTAGAAAAATAATAAAGAGAATATGAAGAGAGTAACACGTTTTTCCCCACTACTCAAGAAGAAGTTATTGCAAATAGTGGGGAATGTGCCATAAAATCTAGGAAAATAAATAACGAGAAGATGAAGAGAGTAACACGTTTTTTCTTCCCATTTCGACTAACCGCCCAGTAGGAGGAAAAGGGGCAAATTGTAGGTACACATTTCATCTTCCGCCACGTGTCCACAAAGACACACGTGGAGGACATGCGGTTGAGAGCATCAAGATATGACATCACACGTGGGCAGCCAAGAGTCACTTTATCCTATCCCCAGAAAGATCTAAGATCTACGGATGGGGATAGTCCGACTGATGCAGGCAAGACATGGGCAGAGGACAGATGTCTACCGCGGACAGACATCTCAACTACCCGCATTAAATACCCTCAAACAACATACGTGTCAGACATCCTGTGGAGGAAGCGCAGATAGCACTGCGTATTCAAACAGAACACGTAGAGAGAGCCGAGAACACGAAGACTTCTGCATATGCGTCACAAGACACAGGAGGATAATGTTATAACGGGCTTCAGAAATGGACCCCACGTAACCACCCTATAAATACCCCTCTCTCCCAAGTGAAGAGGGGGATCCGAGAATATTGAGAGGAGAATAGGAAAGAGACAGAAAGAGATAGAGAAAGTGTAAGTGAAATTCCTCCTGTTACGCAGGCCTATGTTGATTTTTAAGTCATTCGACTATTTCTGTAACCATCGTACATATAATGAAAAACTCAAACCTGCAGACAGAGATCTGAGTGCAGAATCATATAAGTTAATCGTTCCATCTATATTCATGCATTTATACTTTACATAGTTGATTCGATATTTATGATACATCATGTGCGTACGTTTTATAATTCATCCATTATTTATCTTATTATGCGAGCTAAGAACAATGATTGTAGTTGATGAGACGAGGAAGAGTTTTAGGACTCTGAGTCAAGGATTCAACATAACCGATTCATCCCCCTCAGGCAGCCTATTTACTATATTGTCTTGAGTCTGCGCGCATTATTTGTGAACACAAAGATGACAATGTGCTGAATCATATAAGTTAATCGTTCCATCTATATTCATGCATTTATACTTTACATATTTGATTCGATATTTGTGGTACATCATGTGCGTACGTTTTATACTTCATCCATTATTTATCTTATTATGCGAGCTAAGAACAATGATTGTAGTTGATGAGACGAGGAAGAGTTTTAGGACTCTGAGTTAAGGATTCAACATAACCGATTCATCCCCTCAGACGCAGCCTATTTACTATATTGTCTTGAGTCTGCGCGCATTATTTGTGAACACTAAGATGACAATGATTTTTGTGTTCACAGCTATTACTTGGCTAATTTTTGTTGTTTATGTCTTTGCTTTCATTTCAAGCCTCTGAAAGAGGCGGTGGGTAGTGATATGTTTCAAATAGTGTAATGGCATCTTTTGGCCTCCTAACTCATAATTATGAAGGCCGAAATTATTTGTGTGCTACATTTATGGTTAGTGTTTAGGTGATTTAAGGTTTTGAATTTTGTCTTGAAGGTTACAATATGTAACCAGCTCAGGGCATGCTGGACACCGGTTTTACCGACATTAACAGAAGACCAGTTCTATTAGGTGTGTGTTCATTTTGATATAGTCACTTGTTAAATACCTGCGGAGGTTGGATAGTCTAAGTATTTTGCATACGCCAGGTACAATTGTTAAAATGTTGGCTTTCATCTCTCTAAAACTCCACCATCTCTATTACTACTTTTCTCTTCTTGCTGCCCGACTACATTTAGGAGACGCCACATAAAAAAAGAGATTTTGTTTTAGTTTGTCATCATGTTATATGGTGTTCCTGTATGAGTTGATTGGGTTTCAGGATTCTTCTTCAAATATAAATTGTGTACTTAGGTTTTTGTTTTCTCAGGTTCTTATAATATGGTAGTAGGGGACTTAGTTTGACCAGTAATCACTCTTCGGCTGACTGACAAGGTGAGTACTTAACACTGATTTTAATAGTAGCGAACCTTGGTAAAGGATCCTCAACCTTGTTTATTATGTGGTGCTACTAAAAATATTCATCTTCTCTGAACTAATCATAAAATGTTCACATGAGATCTCAATCTCATCCTTTATTTCAGGTGAAGTAGTGTGACCGATTGACAACTACTTAACACATCAAATAAGAATGCTAGATTAACAGTAAAAGTATGCACATCTCCTCGGTACTCATTTACACACTTGCTGCAGGAATCCTGGTCATATACATAATCTACCCGCTTAAAGCAAGTTTTGCAAGCCATGTAGTACTCATCAGCCAACCCAACAACCGTTGCTTCACAATTGATTACAGAAACATGAGGGGGTTAGACTAACTAATTGTTTACACTTAATGCCCCGGGATTCTCAAATCTGCCGTGTACAGAACAATGCTAGATTAACATTAAAAAGTATGCACAAACTTATATTACAACTCGGAGATTATCGCAAAAGAAAGATGGTCCGATTTCATCAACATGAATTTCCAATAATTCTAAGAAAAATCGTCTCTGCAGGAAGAGACACACAATGTGCTAACTATAAAAAGAATGGATAAGGAAAAAAAAATTGTATCACTTACAATAGTGAGCAGCACCTGACCTCTCATGTCGCCACCATAAAGGCCTCAAACTGACGTAGCTTCTACTGTCAAAAACTCGGGTTTTAGGGCACTTCTTGCATCCTAAATAAGAATGATTTTTAGGATCATGGTTTTTTTGAGGGATCATGATTTTATTAGGCCACCTTCCCTATAGTGATAAGGGGCGTCCTAAAACGTTGAAATGACTAACCTACCCTTAACCTAATTTAATTTAAAATCAACCTAATAACCACCTATATATATATAACCACCACCTCCTCCCACCACCGCCGATTACCACCACCACCAACCACCGATTACCACCACCACCGCCCACCACCGCCGATTACCACCACCACCTCCGATTATCACCACCACCAACCACCGATTACCACCACCACCGCCCACCACCGCCGATTACCACCACCTCCGATTATCACCACCACCAACCATCGATTACCACCACCACCGACTATTTAAGAAATATAACAACATCAATGCAATCACAATTAAGTTCTGTTACATGGTAATTTTATCGAGTATAAAAAACGCCAGCCGCAGCCTGATTCTGCCATGGGACCACTCCGGAGGTATTTTCCAACAAACTCTTCACTTTAATTTGATTTTGATTGCTTCAATCGAATAGAAATCATCAAAATAGGGTTTTAGTAGGAGTTACAGAGCCATGTTCGGTTCGGACGATTTTCCAAAAAAACCTAGTTTACTAACCGAACTTCTTGAAAATGAAGAACACGAAGAACAGTTCGGTTCTATTGGATTTAAAACTAAGTCACCGAGCTCTCTGTTCGGTTGTTTCGCAAAAAAATTTAAAACTACGAAGTAACCGAACTCCACCCTTAGAACCGAAAAAAAAAACAAATCCAGTCTAACCGAAATGTGTTGTTGTGGCCACTATGTTGAGTTCCAAAATAACCGAACTTAGCCAATAGAGTTCGGTTTTTTCGCAAAAAATTTTAAAACTACAAAGTGACCGAACTTAGCCAATAGACACTGGAACTTCACGTTTTTTTTGTTTGTTAAGTTCGGTAACTTCACAATTTTATCGCAGAAACCGAACTCAAAGTTCGGTTGGTTAGCTGTTAGGTTCAAGTTTGCGAAAGAACCGAACTTTGTAAACTTATATACTCTTATATTACGTAAAGTTCGGTTAGATCAAAAGTGCATGCAGTTTGCGAACCAACCGAACTTTGTACACCAAAGTTCGGTTAGTTGAGAACCAACCGAACATAACGTTGTAACTCCTAGAATTCTATCATTAGAGAGTTCGGTAACCTGCGTGTTTGGAACAAGTAACCTAACTACACTTTCAGATGAGTTCAGTTACTTGTTCATCTCACGGGCAACCGAACTACAGCTTCAGATTAGTTCGGTTACTTGTTCTTCATATAAAGTAACCGAACTACAGCTTCAGATGAGTTTGGTTACTTGTTCTTCATATAAAGTAACCGAACTGTTCAAAATCCAGTTCAAATCCGGATCATTTTGAAGATTAACAAATATTCTAGGAGAGGATGGAGATGAAGAATCAGATGAGTTTTCATCATTTGGATACTCAAACTTAGTGAATTGGAAAAAAAATCTATTTTCCATGTTTTTCTCCTTCATCTTCTCTAACTCTACTCTCTCAATAATTCTACTCAACTAATAATAAACCCATCTTTTAATTTAATCTTACTAATTGTTTTTAACTAAATCATTCACAAATCATCACCCAAAATTAATCAGGAGTGTAATTTAGGTATTAATATAAATATCTAAATAAGGGGTGACCTAGATTTACTTCTAATGTCTTTACCCAAAATAAAACCATGGTCCCCCAAAAAAAATCATGGTCCCCAAAAAATCGTTCTAAATAATACCCACCCATTGGGCTTTGATAATAACTCAGTTGAATACCTGCATACATGGTTGGATAGCCATTAGTGATGAACGATTTTTTGGGACCATGGTTTTTTGGGGGGACCATGGTTTTATTTTGGGTAAAGACATTAGAAGTAATTCTAGGTCACCTCATATCTAGTTATTTATTTAATACCTAATCTACCCTCTTAATTAATTTTAGGTTATGATTAGTGAAATGATTTAGTTAAAAACAATTAGTGAGATTAAATTAAAAGATGGGTTTATTATTAGTTGAGTAGAATTATTGTGAGAGTAGAGTTAGAGAAGATAAAGGAGAAAAACATGGAAAAAAAAATTCAATTCACCCCCTTTGAGTATTCAAGTGATGAAAACTCATCTCATTCTTCATCTCCATCCTCTCCCAGAATATTTGTTAATCTTCAAAATGATCCGGATTTGGCTTATTTCTTAGATGGTGATTGTATTCTTCCCCAAAATGAAACTCAAGATGAAAATGATGGATTTTATCAACCACAACCGGAGGAAGAGTATTTAGGTGAACAGGTATGCTCCAAACTTAGATAATGTATGTTGAATTGGTAAAAACTTCCCAAAAAAATGTAAATTTTTGAACTGGATTTTGCACAATTCGGTTACATTATATGAAGAACATGTAACCGAACTGTTCTGAAGGTGTAGTTCGGTTGCCTTGTGAGATGAATAAGTAACCGAACTTATTTGAAGATGTAGTTCGGTTACTTTATCCAAACACGCAGGTTACCGAACTCCATATTAATGGAAGTTCTGAGATGCAGTGTTATGTTCGGTTGGTTCGCAACTAACCGAACTATACGTAGAAATAAAGTTTAACTAAGTGTATACAGTTCGGTGGGTTCGCAAACTGCATGTACCAACTATCTAACCGAACTATGTTTAATAAGTTCGGTTGTTTCGCAAACTTGAACCTAACAGCATAACCAGTCGAACTTAACAAACAAAAAAAATCTGAAGTTCCAGTGTATAGTTCGGATATCTACATAAAATACAAAGTAACCGAACTTTGTTCCTTTTATTAGTTCGATTGTTGCGATAAAATTCACCTGTTACCGAACTCTGTTCCTTTTATTTGTTCGGTTGCTTTGCAACTTGCTTAACCAATCGAACAATGAGTTCGGTTTTCCCGATAAAATTATTATGTGACCGAACCTATTTGTGATTGCATTGATGTTGTTACATCTCTTGTAGATGGAATCCCAACCTATATCAATGCATGATCAACCTTCTCTGATTGGTATGTTGTTCGAAGATACATCTACTCACTATGCGAATGAGTTGGTATTTGACTTACCTATTGATGCGAAGAATGGGGCTAGATAATATGCCAAGAGAGTCAATTGCGTCTTGGTTTTGAATGGAAAAGAAAGCAACACTTGTTTTGAAATGGTTTGTGAGAGAAGTGGAGATCCCGATGTTAGTCACAAGAGGAAGGGTTATGAGTATAAAGGAAAGACGACGAGGAAGAACACAACGTGCTCAAAGAAAATCAAATGTCCGTTCAAGCTAGTATTTAGAAAGAGAAAATTAACGACGAAATGATTTCTAGCTATGGATAAGGTGGTAGGTCGTCGTAACCACCCTCGTCCGGATGATCTTGAAGGGCATGCAATAGCCGCAAGGCTCACTGATGTAGTTTTTCAAGTGGTAAATAAAGTTTGTTCAAAGACTTGTAAATATTCGATTCTAGACTTAAAAATAAAGAAAACACTAAAATAAAGAAAATATATTCACAAGATTGTCACGATAACGAGAGATACTAGGACTTCGGATTCCACCAATTCTCATGTTCATGTGGTTCAACTAATTATTCTAGACATTTATAGCTCCAAAGTTAACTTTTTATAGACTCTTCTTCTTTGCCAAGGTGGATTTTAAAAGATTAATTGTAAACCACAAGCATAACGCATCAAAAGTATTAAGACTAAGCATACGTTATCAAACGAAATCACAACTAATTATTGAAAATCATAAAACAATTAAATCAAGTGCAAAAAGTCATACAAGAAATAAGTAGAATTACCACATGCATGAAAAATAGCTACCTCCTTTGTCCCAGTATTGGGGTTTAGCTCCTCATATTATTCACGTTCTCAAAATAGGTGTTCATAGCTCAAATAGGTGAAAAACAAGAGAAAACTTATAAAGCAGACAGTTTGCAACGCTGTATTGGCGTTACAAACAGCTGTTACAACGGGTGCTGAACTATTACAGAGAAAAGATGACAGCTTATGATATATGTGATCTATTGAACATCAATACCTCTGATGTGTTATTTGAATACGACAGCCTTTACGAATGTTCTCGTCTGTCCAATGTTCTTCAGCTTCTCTTGTTCACCAGCAGCAGGTGAATATTCCTGCAACTTCACCTGCGATTCTCTGCTCCGATTCTATCGACCCCCAAACTCTCGACTCTGATTCTATCGACCCCCAAACTCTCGACTCCTTCTTGGGACTCCCAGCAACACTTTTACAGCCAACAGAAACCCTAAAACTCAGTTTAATTCCTTTTTTTCATTCCGACCAAGTTATGGAAATAATTCCTTTTCCGACTTGTTTACGCGTTTCTGAGCTTTCCCACTTTTCTCAAACTCTTCCTTAGATAGATATATACCTTTGGGAAGGATATCCCTCTTTTAATCTCCCTAGAACTCCCAGAAATAGCTCCAACAGCAAACCGTGTATAACTTGACTTCTATTTCTTTTTCCGGCTATTCTAGCCAATTTGGGTTCAAACAAAAGACTTCACCAGGCCTGTCTAGGCCTAGGGAGTAAACCTAATCAATTTCAGCCATTGAATCGCTCTGGAAATCGATCGAATCATCACCCAAAAATCATGCAGACGTGATAAACATTTTCCCGCCAATTTTGTTTTCGAACGGAGAAGATGACCTCCCCCTATACAATTCTGGTCTCCTTTTAGCAGCTGCCTGGAAATGGGTGTTGTGGAAAAATTTGGGTGCTGAGGATAAATTTGGGCTATACATATCTTAGGTGCTCCTTAGCCAATTCTGGGATCCGTTTAGCAACTGTCCTCCGGGATTCCCCGCGCAAATTTTTGAGCCGATTTTTCCACACATGTTTATTTCTTCAAGAACACCTACAAAGACACAAGAAGCCATAATAAATACAAAATCGAGCACTAACAATATATACAATTGAGATTATATCAGACATAAAATGTGTCTATCAAATACCCCCAAACTTATTATTTGCTAGTCCTCGAGCAAATATAAGATTGAAAAATAAAATCCTAACTCATTGACGCAGGCATCGTCGATTGCATTTAGCGTATGCAACAATACTTTAAACCCCTAGGTGGCACTAGTGGCCGAGTTATAGTCTCGGGAGGGCTTACAAGAGATATACCCACAAACCCTTTACTCCAGACCCTAACTATCTACGCAGAACCTTGGAAGGCACTAAAGAATCTCCTTGGTTGGCATACTTATTGACTATAAGAGGAAGTACCCTGATGCGAAATTCCAATTGATGTACACGAGTTTGTACTCAAGCATACTAAAATTCATATATAAGTGACAGAGCTCTACTCAGATAGTCGCACTATGGACATCAATATTCGGAGTCAAAACTAATCACATGGATAGATCAAGAAGATGGATATAAAGAAAAACATAGATGGTTTTGATGTTTACTAAGTGAACGGCGTTTCCCATATCTGTCTGAAGGCCTCCGCCAAAATGAACATATCCTAATGGATTGAGGTACTAGTCTGACTAATATCAACACACTGGCATATACAAGGGAACCAGCGGTCGATAACCTAACTCTAGGTCAACACAACTGGCATATCCAAGGGTACCAGTGGTCGACTTTATTGAATTTATTCCTTTTGGTCAAATGGCCTGGTCTCAAATTTTTTTTCATCTTTTTTTTTTTTCATGGTATCTCAATCACTCTAATTCACCCTAGCATTGGTAACAACTTGAATCGTGAGCCCCACCAAATCATTTAGAAACATATTTAAAAAGAAAAATAAAAACAGAAGTGAAAAGGACTCAACGAGATATGGCGAAACTACCATGTTATTTCTAACACCTGAGCTCTGTGCTTTTATGAATAGACTCTTTAGATGTTTACATCTAATCAGATTGGTTCCTCAACTCCTACAACCAAAATGCTTCCATCCACTTATATTGGTTAGTGCAATCCTTAATAGGAATAAATTTCTAGGCTCTGGAGTTTATTTATTGCAACTAAAAAGTTTCTACCATACCCCCCAAACTTAAATCTAACATTGTCCTCAATGTTCTAAAGATAAAAATGAACAAGGAGAAATTGTTACCATTTGAAGCAAATGAGTTAAGGAAAGATATTACCGTGTTGCATGAGATTGGGTTACCTCCCAAGAAGTGCTAAGTTTAACGTCTTCAGCCAGACATAAGAAAGGATTAATCACCTCGTATCATAAAGTAATAGCCGAAATATTTGTGGGTCATCAAAACCAAATAGAGCTATCACAAGTAAAAGGAATCTGCAACATGCCAAGAAAACTAACAAATAAAGCGCACCCTTGTCTAGTTTCCTGTTTAAGACAACTACATCTAGTTGTGGTTCAGGTTCAGGCTCTGTGAAAGAGTCTAGATAAAATATTTTCGTGCGCTGGAATTCCTCAAAGCTAAGGTCCGGTTCAGGTATTAGAGTCTGGAAAAACTCAAGTAAAAACTTAGAAGCACATAATAATAACCTGAATAATTGTGGATCTTTAAAGTCAATCAGTTTTGACTCACACAGCTGACCACAATGAGAGTGGTGGTCTTCCTTAAACAAATGTGTCGACCCTAATCTCCTAAAGTAATTAGGTTTAGTCTCAAAACTTAATAATTGATACATATGAAACTTATACGTTCCCACAATTGGTCGAAAAATATTTGGTGGGAAAACAAAGTTAATCTGGATATCATAGCCTAGGTAAACCACATCAATCAGAGGATGGGTTTCTAACAACTGAACTTCCTTATGGACATCACTAGGTTCATGAAAACGTGTATGAAGATAATCTTGTAAAATGGTTTAGGCACATATGTCAAGTCCCAAGTGAGGGACCTTTCTAATAGTTAAAGCACATGGAGAATGATAATCACCCCCAAACTTAGAGTTTTTAGTGTCTCTAGAAAGACTAGTCACAACTTCCCTAATTTCAAGGTCATCTGATTCCTGAAAATGGTCAATTGATTCTTCTAAGTCAGGTTCATCCTCACTCATCTCTACGAGTTCACTTTCTTTGTCTAAGACTAATGTTTCTAAATCGCTAGACGCTAAAACAATATTCTCAGAAAAAACTCGTTCCTCTAAACCATTATTAGCTTCGAATCAAAAGGAAATACTACATCGTCTAAAATGGGAGTATCTCTAGTCAAATCCTCGTCCTTTTGAATAGGTGAATAATTATTAAAATTATTTGGATTTGAACTAGAAACATTATCATTATTAAGCTCAATTGGAGTAACAAATTCCTGATCACTATGCCTACTTATTTTAAATTCTTCATCACCACTATCCTCATCATAATCATCATTATAATAACATGAAAATGGTTGAACCTCATCTAAACAAGTAGTGTTACCAATTTTATCCTCGTCATCTTGATTATGTGAATAACTATCTTCATTTTCAAAGGTACTATTGGAAACACTATATTGGAAATTAAGAGAAGTTATGTTCTGGGCCTCTAACAAAATATTTTGAGTCGACTCACATGACTTCCTGATTGAATCTAGGAAATAAAGTTCACTCGTTTCATTGCTTTCGTCCATAATTAAGTTATTCATTTCTTCTAACTTACGTGTCGACTCAGCTAACTTACGTGTTGACTCTAGTAGAGAGGAATTTTGCTTGTATGACCGGTTGGCGTGTGGATAGTAATTGGGCTCACCATGGTATGGACCATAACCTTCAAAAGGCTGATGTTCCCAACCATTATTCACACTATGGTCAAAGTAGTAACGTCCATTTTAAAACTCAGTCTGATATTCGTTGTATTGGCTATTGTAATACCAGTTCGACATTCTATTACAGGGGTGTGAGTTGTCACACAAAATAAAACCCACTGACAGGGGACTCGTGGGTGGATAGAATCTTACCTCCCGCACCAGACGGGCGATGAACCGTTGAAGTCGACTCAGGCCACCGACTCCGATGTTAGTGTACGAACCCGAGAGGCCGAGACAGTATCGTAACTGTCGTCCTTCCCTGCAAACAGTTGATATTTAATTTTGACCCTTCCTTAGGGTTCAAAAATAATGTCCAAGAATGTCCAAAAAGTCCAAAAATAAAAATGTCCAAAAAGGAAAAGAAAAATTACAAAAATAACACCCTATTTACAGTTTCTAAAAATAAAACAAAATAACTATATACAAAATCTTCTTCTTCACTCCTTTCGGATTCCTCTTTTCTTTCCTTCTTTGGCGATGCTTTCCTTTTATAACACTTTTTCTTCCCTTGTAGCTTCGCTCCAAATCTGAAAAGAATCGAAAAATACCAAAACGCGTAAAAATGAACAAAAAATAATAAAAATAAAAAGAAACCTAAAACAAATCTAAATACAAGTCCGCGTCGGCGGCGCCAAAAATTGATGTAGTTTTTCAAGTGGTAAATAAAGTTCGTTCAAAGACTTGTAAAGATTCGATTCTAGACTTAAAAATAAAGAAAATATATTCACAAGATTGTCACGATAACGAGAGATACTAGGACTTCGGATTCCACCAATTCTCATTTTCATGTGGTTCAACTAATTATTCTAGACATTTATAGCTCCAAAGTTAACTTTTTATAGACTCTTCTTCTTTTCCAAGGTGGATTTTTAAAAGATTAATTGTAAATCACAAGCATAACGCATCAAAAGTATTAAGACTAAGCATACGTTATCAAACGAAATCACAACTAATTAGTGAAAATCATAAAACAATTAAATCAAGTGCAAAAAGTCATACAAGAAATAAGTAGAATTACCACATGCATGAAAAATATATTTCTCCTTTGTCCCAGTATTGGGGTTTAGCTCCTCATATTATTCACGTTCTCAAAATAGGTGTTCATAGCTCAAATAGGTGAAAACAAGAGAAAACTTATAAAGCAGACAGTTTGCAACGCTGTATTGGCGTTACAAACAGCTGTTACAACGGGTGTTGAACTATTACAGAGAAAAGATGACAGCTTATGATATATGTGATCTATTGAACAACGATACTTCTGATGTGCTGTTTGAATACGACAGCCTTTGCGACTGTTCTCGTCTGTCCAATGTTCTTCAGCTTCTCTTGTTCACCAGCAGCGGGTGAATATTCCTGCAACTTCACTTGCGCTTCTCTGCTCCGATTCTATCGACCCCCAAACTCTTAAATACGATTCTATCGACCCCCAAACTCTCGACTCCTTCTTGGGACTCCCAGCAAGCTTTTTATAGCCAACAGAAACCCTAAAACTCAGTTTAATTCCTTTTTTTCATTCCGACCAAGTTATGGAAATAATTCCTTTTCCGAATTGTTTACGAGTTTCTGAGCTTTCCCACTTTTCTCAAACTCTTCCTTAGATAGATATATACCTTTGGGAAGGATATCTCTCTTTTATTCTCCCTAGAACTCCCAAAAATAGCTCAAACAGTAAACCGTGTATAACTTGACTTATATTTCTTTTTCCGGCTATTCTAGCCAATTTGGGTTCAAACAAAAGACTTCATCAGGCCTGTTTAGGCCTAGGGAGTAAACCCAATCAATTTCAGCCATTGAATCGCTCTGGAACTCGATCGAATCATCACCCAAAAATCATGCAGACGTGATGAACATTTTCCCGCCAATTTTGTTTTCGAACGGAGAAGATGACCTCCCCCTATCCAATTTTGGTCTCCTTTTAGCAGCTGCCTGGAAATGGGTGTTGTGGACAAATTTGGGTGCTGAGGATAAATTTGGGTTATACATATCCTAGGTGCTCCTTAGCCAATTCTGGGGTCCGTTTAGCAACTGTCCTCCGGGATTTCCCGCGCAACTTTTTGAGCCGATTTTTCCACACATGTTTATTTCTCCAAGAACACCTACAAAGACACAAGAAGCCATAATAAATACAAAATCGAGCACTAACAATATATACAATTGAGATTATATCAGACACAAAAATGTGTGTATCACTCACTGCTCGAGAAATGGAAAAAATAGCCGAGTATAGGAAATTGTGTATTCCACCTTCCACAATGCTTCGCTTATTAAATCAAGATAACCCGGGTAACGTATCATCTTTGTACACCATTTACAATGCAATTGAGATGATTAAAAGGAATGAATGGAGGGATACAAAAGTAATGCAACAATTACTTTTTTTGGCTCAAGAGAAAGGCTACGCGGTTCAAAAGAAGATAGGTCCGGAAGAAGAAATAACTCATCTCTTCATTGCCCATCCGAAGAGTATTCAATTGGCTCAATCATTCCATGAAGTTCTTATAATGGATTGCACTTACAAGACAACAAATACGAGATGCCATTGTTGAACATTGTTGGTCGTACATCGACGAAGTCACCGTTTACCGTTGCTTTTTGTTTTCTAAAGGACGAGCAAGAACCAAGTAACACTTGGGCGCTACAACAAGTGAAGGCGATCTACTGAGATGATGAGATCCCCGGGGTTATCGTGACGGAAAATGACGTAGCATTGATGAACGCAATAGAGAAAGTATTCCCATTAGCACATAATATGCTTTGTATATTTCATATATGGTGCAATGTGATGAATAGGTGCAAGCCTTAACTTTGTCCACCTAAGAGGAAAGGATTGGAAGAGATTAGTAAGCTACCGGAGGATGAACAAGCGGATGCAAAAGAGGAATTCGATAAAGAATACGCCATAAATCACGCTAAATGGGTTTCCTTCTCCGGGGAATCGGAGGCATTGACTTGGTCTCTCACCGAAGAAGAGTATTATCTAAATCTTGCCGAATTTAGAGAACATTGGTCTAGCCCCAAGTATCTGGAGGATATAATAACGTATGTGGTGGAGCAATGGTTGGAACCGCACAAAGAGCGCTTCGTTTATGCTTTTACCAAAAACTATAAACACTTCGGGAATCAAGCGACAAGTTTGGTAGAATTGGCTCACCACCGGTTGAAGAAAAATCTCTTTGGATGTGTCGATAATTTTTTGGTTGTGTTTAACGCAATGGAGAGTTACTTCGAACACGATATTGAGAGAATTAAAGAGAAGTTCCAAAAAAGCCGCATCATGAAGTACACAAAGATTGTAGACAAAGGTGGTAACATCAAGAAAATGGCGGACCTTCAGTTGTTTAAGGGACTCCACTATAATGTTTCACATGCTTGCATCAAGAGGTTAATGGTTGAGGTGAATTTGATTGACATATGGGGAACCAAGCCGGACGAGGTATGTGTTTGCAACATGATGAAGTCTATGGGACTCCCTTGTCGCCACATGATAGCTAAGTATGAACATGGCATAATCCCTTTAAGCGATATTGATCCACATTGGCAACAATTAAGTTTTGTTCCTCCTCCAAAGGGCGATGTTGGTGAAGAGTTTGGTGACAATGAAATGGGAAGAGCGGTTATCGAAATGTACCGGAACATGGACAAACTCGAAAGGAAAATCTTTTGGGATGACATGCGGCCAATCGTTTTTCCGCATACTTCGGAGAATGTGCAAGAACCGGATAAAGGCAAGGGAAAAGGTAGGCCAAAAACAAAAGAAAGAAAAAAACAAGTTAGAGAATATGCAAAGGTGTTGGCTAAAAGGAAAGGTGAAATTACTCCTTTTACTAGAGATCCTTCGGGGCATGAGTATACCGCGGCGAAGTACCAAGAAGATTCTAAGAAAAGGGGAAGGAAAATTATTGAAAAAGGAGAGTCAAGTGAACGGGATATGAAGAAAAAAGGAACGAAGTTACACTCTCAACCTACTCCGTCAGAACCGAGCCAACCAAGTCAACGAGACGTGAATCTAATTTATGGTGGGTTATAGTGTGTTTGCATAATTTGCTTTTATACAAAAAGTCACTCTTGGTTTACAGTGATAGGTTCGGTTATCTATCAAATTTATGGTGGTAACCGAACATATAGTTCGGTGGCATACATATATTTGAGATACTACCGAACTATCAGGTCGGTTGATCCCGCAGAATAACGAACAAACCGAACTTCTTATGGACAGAGCATTTTCACTAATTCAGGTACTTAAAAGTTCAATAATTAATTAAAATACAACACCAAAATAACAAACAAAATTTGTGGGTGATACTAAAGCTAAAATTGCATAACATTTAATATCTGAAACGCGTTACGAAAAAGTGCACAAGGATGCGGAAATGATCTTCATATTTGAAATTCTTTGTCTTCCATCTTCGCCATTCATTTCTCGCTGTTAAAAGAATTTCCTCTCCGGTTTCACCACTAAGTCGATACTGCCTTACAATCCGAAACAAATCCATAAATTTCACAACTCTCTCTTTAATCTTATCATATCGAAGTAACAAAGCTATATGATCACGATTATGAGGGTTTCCTGTGTCGGAGCAAAATTGCTCATGAATTTTTCCCCAATAACTTTGACTCATAATACCATTCATTCTTCGTTCTTCACCCCTCTTTGGATAGTATAGTTTGTAGTTTCTGCAAAGAGAGAGATCTTCATCTAGAGTAAATTTAGCACTATTAGCTGTCATTTTTAGAAGATTTTGAGACAAAATGTTAACTATGAGACACATACTTATAACTAAAGAGGTGTATAACGGCAATAAAAATATCCGTTACTTGAAATTTGTGTCATTTAAATTTCAAAATACAGAGTTCGGTTACATAGGAAATGCATAGACAAAACCGAACAGGGCAGTCTAAAAGTTCGGTTGTTCCGCAGATTTAATTAACTAACCGAACTCATTAACAACAAATTTCAAAAGTTACAGTGTAATGTTCGGTTACCTGGTATTATTTTGCAGGTAACTGAACTTAGAAAAAATTTCACTGATTTTTTAGCTCCATAGTTCGGTTACCTGGTATTATTTCGCAGGTAACCGAACATTACACTGTAACTTTTGAAATTTGTTGTTAATGAGTTCGGTTAGTTGATTAAATATGCGGAACAACCAAACTTGTTGTTTATCAAGTTCGGTTGTTTACCAAATTTAATCAACTAACCGAACTTCCTAATAATTTCTCTAAAAATTTGAGCTTAATGGAACACATATGAGTCAAATAGCCAAACTAACTAATAATTTCTTAAAAATTTGAATTTAACGAAACACATGAGTCAAATAGCCAAACTAATCCCTTAAAACACAAATTAAAAACCAAATTATGAAATTCATTTAGTAATCCATATAACTAAATGTTGGAAGCAAACATAAGAAAACAAACTACTAAATCCGCAAAACAAAAGTCTTCCAAACATAAGGAAACAAACTACCAAATCCGCAATAAAAAAAGTCTTCCAAACATAAGAAAACAAAGTACTAATTGTTGCAATCACTCATTTACCACGACTACTACGAGAAACTTTTCTACTCTTGCGTTTAGGAGCTTTAGGTCGTCCTTCGTCACTAGGAGTGTCATCTCCACTGCTTTGTTGTTGAACCATCCGACTTGAACCTTCCCCTTGTTGGCGACTCCTTTTCAACGACATGGTCTGGCTTGGATCAACTTGGATTGTATCGACAAGGTCGGGATTAAAAACATTAGTTATTTGGTTGTAGAGGTTTGTTTGTTCTCGAGTGTCCATCGGCTCTCCACTCCGGATTTTTTCCATCAGTTTCTTCAACAATTTAGCACTTGCCTTCACCTTTTCTCATCAAAAACATAAGTCACTATTATTTTTCAATACTTTATAACATTTTGAAAAACAAAAATAAGAGTAAATATCATACCGCCGAATTCCACAAGATTAAGGCCTCATCACCACACATAGGGGTAGGCTTCATAATATTATGAGCCTCTTTCTCCATTACCGTCACTTTTGATTTATCAACACGGGCTTGTTGGACATTGTTTATTACACGAGGATGAAAAAAAATGTTCATACCATTCCATATATCCATCGTCAGCGGCATTTGGCTCATCAAACGAATCTTGTAACTCTTCGAATGGAACAAGATAATCCCCAAAGTTCTTCCAGTGGTCCACTGATGGATCAGGATCGTATTTGGGGATGAAATTCTTCTCGTTGTTCTTAGTTCCGACATTCTTTACCTTGAAGTTGAAGTTTTCCACTTGTGGGACACTTTGGACACAAGAAAGTTGTCTAAGTACTCTTCGAGGATTATACATTGTACAACCCCCAGGATGAAACAACGGTCCATTATAACCCGCAACAGGTGAGAAATTAATAACATCAACATCCTCCTCGTCTTCATCTGATGCAATGTTGTAAGGATGGAAAACCACATCTTCCACTGTTAACTTATCCAATGTCTCCCTCAACTCCAACACCTTTTTTTCCTTATTCTTTTCCTGTGAGTTCAAAAATTCATATTTACCAGCTGTAGGCTTCCCATAAGGCCAAGGAGTGCGAGCATGAGACAATTGCAGTTTAGGGAAGTGGTCGTACACCCGAACCTATGAGAAGAGGCAAAAAATAATACATTCGCAATATGATTAGTAACAATACACATTCATTCACTTATATATTCAAACACACAAACGATAATTTAATGGGGTACCTGAACAAGGGTGTATAAGCCTCCAAAATATAGACTCCTAAGCCTCGAAGCTTTTCTGAGTTCCACTTGAACGAATGAAAGAACCGTAATTCCCCGAGAGTATTTGTTCACCTCATCCAAGGGGTCCAATAGCTGGAGGTAATGAGCATTTACCACGTGGCCTGAAGTATCAGGGAAGAAGATGGTTCCAAGTTGATATAACAAATAAGCAGTCACATGGTGCTTAGTCTTCTCCTCTGTCATCACCAACTTTCCTTGAGCAACCAAATCATTCGTCCCTGAAAACTCATCAAACAAGGTTTTGAGCTTGATATTTTTCAACTTCTTCTTGTACATGCGGTCTTCCTCAAACTCATTATACTCATCACCTTCTTTAGGCTCTTTGTTAGCTCGTCTAAACTCACATTGTGCCTTTTTATCGCTCCATCCTAGACACCTTTCGACTAGTTTTTCAAGAACTTCATAACTCATTGAGGGATCGTAGCCATCTCGAACACTTGTTCCTGTAATTGGTAGGGCTGTGATTCTAAAACAATCATCCGGAATTATTGCCATCTCACCAAAAGGTAGGGTATCCGTTTCTGGATAAGCCCTTTCGGCAAATGCAGTAACAGTGACAGCATCAAATTTTTGGTGCGCATGTTGTATCCCGTTCCATAGTACACAATCAAATACCGCCAAGCGTACCTCATCACACTCATTTTCTATATTCCATACCTTGTTCTTTTGACGTTTCAAAACACGAACAACATTTTTATGATCCTAAAAAAACAACATCATATCTTATATACTAATATATATATAAAAGAATAATATATGTCAAAATATAATAAAATGACTGAGAAATCTAAATCTTGATGGTTAAGATTGAACCATACCTTTGTCGCAAAGTTCTTGGCAGCCCATGAGTTTTTGTAGCCCATCAATACCTCCTCGCCATCTCTTGGAGTACCATATGTTGGATTCTTTGGCGGCAAACACAAATCCTTATGAGGAATGTATGAGTATCTAGCACAAGGCTTTTTAGGCGTCTTTCTAGGTCTCTTTACCACTATGTCTGCTTGTTCCTCTTCTTCTTCCTCTTCATCCGAGTCCTCCTCTGATCCATCATCATCCTTATCTCCATCCTTGTCTCCGTCTTCCTCATCTTTTTCACCCTCATCATCGCCTCCCTCATTTCCTCCTCCTTGAGCTAGTTCATCTTCTCCACCTTGATTATGTTCTTGACTGCCCATCTCTTCCACAATCTCTTCATTAACTTGTTGGCTTACGTTATCAACATTATCTCTATTGACACCATCTTGGATGACAACACCCGGTAATGACCCACCTCCATACTTAGCATTTTTGGTTCCATGCTTACCTGCACCACAATGTACTTTGCCTCGAGGCGTGGGAGTTCTCAGATCTTCTAGTAAAGGTTGTTTTCCTCTAATCAAGAAAACAAAATATATTAGCTTAACCGATAAAGGATTGATTAAATCAGATGCAACATAAGGGTTCTCAGCGTAAGGTTCGGTTTGAATAGTTTTTTGCGAACACACCGAACTCCACATGTGTGCAAATACTGAAGAGTTCGGTTTTTCAAGGTTTTTTGCGAATAAACCGAACTCAACATTGGTCACTAATAATAAAGAGTTCGGTTTGTCAAGATTTTTTGCGATCAAACCGAACTCCACATGTGTGCAAATACTGAAGAGTTCGGTTTGTCATGGTTTTTTGCGAATAAACCGAACTCAACATTGGTAACTAATAGTGAAGAGTTCGGTTTGTCAAGGTTTTTTTGCGAATAAACCAAACTCCACATGTATGCAACACAACATAGTTGGACAAGTCGGTTAAATTGAAACTCAACATATAGGGAAAAATAATATAGTTCGGTTATATTGAAATTTGTTTTTTTTTGGTAAATTTTGGTTACTAAATAGTTTTAGAATATTATGCGAACCAACCGAACAAGATAGCTCAGTTCGGTTACACAAAAACTCAAAATAGCGGGCAAAATTGCACAGTTCGGTTACAAGTGGAAAACAAATTGTTGCAAAACTGGTGAAGTTCGGTTAGAAAAAAGTTCTAGGATTTTTCGCGAACTAACCGAACTGGCAGTTCGGTGACCCGGTTCTGAATCCTATAAAACCGAATTGTTCTTCGTGTTCTTCCTTTCAGGAAGTTCGGTTAACAAACTAGGGTTTCTAGAAATTCTTCCTAACCGAACAGCGCATTGTAACTCCCATTCGAACCCTATTTTGATGATTTCTATTCAATTAAACGAATCAAAATCAAATTAAAAGTATGGGTTTGTTGGAAAATACATGTGAACCGGTCCCCTGGCAGAATCAGGCTTCTTACTGCATCTATTATATTGGATTATGGATTCACTTGGCTCTTCCACTTCTTTATGAATCTCAAAATCACTTGACTGATTTGCTAGATGTCCTAATGGGGGACCTGTTCCTGGGAGTCTATTGGTTTTCTTTCGAAGAACCATTCTTATAGTCGATTGATTAATCGACGATGAAAATTTTATGAATCAACGATTAATCGATGAAGATGATGTTGAAATGGGGAAAGAGGAAAGAAGAAGAGGAGAACAGTTCCTCAAAACTGTATTTTTTTTTTGTGCGACTAGGTTAGATTAGGATTATATTTAGGTTTTTCTTTTTGATTAAGTTAGATGTAATTATTAGGTTAGGGTTAATTTAATTAGGGTAAGGGCCAAATTAGTAATCTCATCTGATTTTAGGACATCCCTTAATATTGTAGGGTAGGTGGCCTAATAGGACCATTGATTATAGATTTTTTCGTGGGTTGTAGTAATAAAGGTTCGAACTCTAAGACTTGTGAAGGTAAAGGATTTTTTTAGACTTATAAAAATATATATACAAAATATTAACAATTTTGGGCGAGAGGTAACCAAGACACTAGATTCCACTACTACGCAAGATTGAATGATAAATATTTCAAAACTCTATTCAATTCTTAAGTCCTCTTTTATCTTTAATTCACTATCAATCATACAAATTCTCAAACATTATTTGTAAACCTTAAGCATAGATTATCAAGAGATTAAACCAAGCATAACCTATCAAACTGAATAACAAATAATTAAGACAATCATTCAAACAATTTAAAACTCTGCAAAAGCAGCGATTAGGTGAATTATATAATTAAATGAAATAGTTACCCATTTATGTTGCGTGAATAGCTTCCTCCATTGCCTTGGTTACGAGGGAATTAACTCATCATGTTGGAAAACCTCTCAAAATATTTTATTAAGCTCAATTGATGTTTACAATAAAGAGAAAGATAAGTAAATGTTCTAAAACAGGATTCTGCGACCCACAGAAGGCGTCCAAAATGAACGACAAAGCTGAGGTGCTGTTGTCGCTGAAATGCTACGACCCACATCTACGACCGACGGATGTGAGTCATTTTCACTGTTGATAAACGACTGCTGCTGCGAGTCCGTTCTTCGTGTTCTTGGTGTTCTTCATCAGCAGCAGCAGCAGCAGCAGAGTTTGATCAACTCTTGATTTCTGCGTCTGTGGCTCTCCTCTCTTCTCCCAACTCTCGACAGCCTCTCTAGTACTCCCAGGGAACATATTTATACACCTACAGCTCGTTGAATCTCCCTCAATTACTCCATATAATTCTCTTTAACTCGGCAGTAAAGAAAAATATTCTTGGGAATATTTTCTTTCCATTCTTACTCTGGTACGCATAGATTTCCATCCTGGTCACTCTAGAAGTGCTTAAACACGACCCAAAACGTTTCTAGAGCCCTCATGCATGAGAAGAACACGCTCAAATCTTCTCCAATCCCGTGTCCAACCCGTGTTTCCCTGTTTTGCTTCCGTGAATTGTACAGCTAATTATGGCCAAATTTGATCGAACCAAAAGCCCAAAACGTGTTCCTTATCCTATATCACATCTTCCTACCAAGTTTGAGCCATTGAATCGCACCACAACACCTTCATTTTGTCGATTGAAATTCTGCCAGTTGATGAACCAATTTTCCCGCCAAAAAGTTTATTTGAATTTGAGAAGAAGGTGCCCCTTATCCAGAGTGCTGGGGTGCGAATAGTAATTTGGGTGGAAATAGTAATTTTGGGGTGGAAATGATAATTTTTCTGGGATCCTCCGGTACATTTCTGGGACGTTTCCGGTGCATTTCTGGGGTGCCTTTCAGTGCATTTCTCCGGGGTGTAAAACATTACTTATTGAGCAACTCTTTCTACACAAGGGGTATTTCTCCAAAAACACCTAAACAAACATAAAAACACCACAATAAGCAAAAATGGGTACTAACAAAATACACAAAAGAGATGAAAATAGACACATAAATGCGTCTATCAAATACCCCCAAACTTATTATTTGCTAGTCCTCGAGCAAAATTTATTCTTGAAAAGTGACCGAGTTAATCTCGGGTGGGTTTATCAGAGGTGTACCCACAAAAACCAATACTCCAGACCCTAGCTATCTACGCAGAACCTTGGAAAGCACTAAAGAACCTCCTTGGTTGGCATACAATTATTGACTCTAAGAGGAAGAACCCTGATGCGAAATTCCAATTGCTGTACACGAGTTTGCACTCAAGCATACTAAAATTCATATAAGTGACAGAGCTCTACTAAGATAGTTTCACGATGGACATCATACTCGGAGTCAGACTAATCACATGAAAAGATTAAGAAGATGGAAAAAGAAAAATGTAGATGGTTGAAAAGTGAACGGTGTTTCCCATATCTGTCTGAAGGCCTCTGCCAAGATGAACCTAACCTAAATGACTGAGATACCGGTCTGACTAATATTAACACACTGGCATATACAAGGGAACCAGCAGTTGACTACACATAACAATAATCATTTTTTTTTAACTTAACGGCATGAATAGATCTTTTGGATCCAAGCGCATGCTTCTTGTCAGCAGATTACACGATAGTTCCCACGGGTCCTGCATTCCACGCTTGCTTAGGCGACGGAAACAGGGAGAACACACGCATATTGCTATCCAAGTGTTAATACTTATTCCGATTGGTCTAACTGGTCCGGTCTTTTTTCTTTTTTTTTTTTGGAAAAGGTAACTCAGTCACTCTATTTCACCCTAGCAAAGGTAACAACTTGAATCGTGTGCCCCACCAAATCACTTGAAACAAAAGAAAACTAAAAATAGAAAGTGAAAAGGACTCGACAAGATATGGCGAAACTATCATGTTATTTCTAACACCTGAGCTCTGTGATTTTATGAATAGACTCTATAGATGTTTCCATCTAGTCAGATTGGTTCCTCAACTCCTAAAACAAAAATGTTTCCATCCACTTAGATTGGTTAGTGCTATCCTTAATAGGCGTAAATTTCTAGGCTCTGGAGTTTATTTATTATGCAACTAAAAAGTTTCTCCCATACCCCCAAACTTAAATCTAACATTGTCCTCAATGTTCTAAAGATGAAACTAAAAGCATGAGCAAGGAGAAACTGTTACCATTTGAAGCAAAAAGAGATAAGGAAGGATATTACCGTGTCGCAAGAATATTGGGTTACCTCCCAAGAAGTGCTAAGTTTAAAGTCTTCAGCCAGACGTAGGAAAGGTTTAGTCAACTCGAACCGTATAACAGTAGCCGGAATAACTGTGGGTCTTTAAAACCAAAAAGAGCTGACAAAAGGAAACTACAGTGAACCAACGAAATGAACAACACTAGCATGCCCTTACCTAGTTTCCTGATAACTATCGCTAATTGTGGTTCAAGTTCAGGTTCTATGAAAGGGTCTAAATAGAATATTTTCATTGGCTGCGTTTCTTCATAGGTTGGATCCAAATTATTAGGTCTTAGAGTCTGTAAAAACTCAAATACGAACTTAGAATCACGAAGTAATAACCTAAATAATTGCGGATCCTCTAAGTCAATCAGATATGACTTACATAGTTGACCACAGTGAGAGTAGTGGTCATTCTTAGGAAAATGTGTCGATTCTATTAACCTAAAGTACTTAGGCTTAGTCTCAGAACTTAATATTCGACTCATTTGAAACGTTCCCACAGTTGGAAGAAAACTATTTGGTGGGAAAACAAAGTCAATCTGGGTATCATAGCCTGGGCAAACCACATCAACCAGAGGATGGGTTTCTAATAACTGAACTCCTTCATGGACATCATTAGGTTCGGGAAAACGAGTATGAAGGTAATCTTGTAAAATTGTCGAGGCGGAGATATCAAGTCCTAAGTGAAGGAACTTTCTGAGAGTTAAAGGTAAGGCACTATGAAGGTGATAATCACCCCAAAACTTATAGTTTTTAGTGTCTCTAGATAGACTAGTTACAATCTCCTAATTTCTGGATCATTAGATTCTTGAAATTGGTCAATTGATTCTTCTAATTTATTATCAGGTAGTGCATCTTTACTCATCTCTACGGGTCTATCTTCTTCTTCCAAGACTATTGTTTCTAAGTCGCTAGACTCTAAAACAGTATTTTCGAAATGAACCCGTTCCTCTAAACCACTATCGGCTTCGTAATCAAAAGGAAAAACTACATCGTCTAAAACGGTGGTATCCCTAATCAAATCCTCGTCCTTTTGAATAGGTGAATAATCATAAAAATTATTTGGATTTGAACTAGAAATAATATAATCATTATAAAGCTCAATTGGTTTAATAGATTCCTGATCACTATGCCTACATATTTCAGATTCTTCATTACTACTATCCTCATCATCATAATAGTACAAAGATGATTGAACCTTATCTAAATAAGTAGTGTCTTTTATTCTAACCTCATCCTTTAGATTGGGCAAATATTCACTATTGATATCAAGGGTAGAATTGGAAATACTATTTTGGAAAATTAGATTATTTCGAGCAACATTAGCTAACTGATCATTTTCTTCCTCTAAACGTGCTTGAATTTCACTGAGCGTAACACTTATACTTTCACAAGTCTCATTGAATATCTTAGACCGTTGTGTACTCTCTTCTCTTGAACTAACTGCACGTTCATACTCCTTTCGAATTTGTTGGTAGGTTTCTTCTAGAGATTGAACAGGTTTAGAAATGTCATAATCAGGACTAGTTTTTAAGTAATTTTCCAAAAACGCATGACTAGTACTATAATATTCCTGATTTTCTTGCTCGTAAGACCAATTCGTGTGTGGATAGTAATTGGGCTCAATATGGTATGAACCATAACCCTGAAAAGGTTGGCGTTCCCAACTACTATTCCCACCATGGTCATAAAACTGATGATGTCCATATTCAAATTCAGGTCGATACTCATTGTATTGGCTTCTATCATACCAGTTCGACATTCTTAATTGCAAGGGAATTCTACACAATCACAAACAAGGCCGACTCGACTCCACCAAAACAAACCTAAAGATTTCTAGCAAACAAAAAGCATGATGGCTCCACTTAGATTGTTTCTAGACCAGCTTCTATCTTTCGAAAGGGAATTCGTTGCAATTTGAGCAAACCCCTCTGGAATCAATCCGAGTCAAAGTAAGTTGAATTGAGGCGAGGGAAGCTCAGTGGAGCTTTGATACCCAAGGCCTCACCGCTATCGCAAGGCGGCGCAGTCACGCATTCAACTCACAGAAACCATCATGAACTTTGGAGTGTGCTTAAAGAGCAACCAATATTTTTCGAACGAGTTTCCTATTAAGCTCGTTACCCTATCGGTCTCGTTCTATTCCAAATTTTAAATCTTAGGTTCGCGTTCGGTTTCGTTTTCCTAAGGCGGGCAAGAAGAGAACGGTGATGAAATCCGAACCCTTATCTTGTTTAGGCCAGGCCTTGCCCTTTACTAGGAAAATAAAAACAGTCCGGTTCGTCCTCAAACAATTATCACCTTAAGGAAGACAGTAACCCGCTTGCAGGAGATTCGCGGGTGTTTCGATTGGACTTACCTCCCGTACCAGACGGGCGATGAACCGTTGTCGTCGACTCGGGCCACGACTCCTATGCCGTGTGCGAACCCGAGGGGCCGAGACGATATAGTAATCGTCGTCCTTCCCTGCAAACAGTTTGTATTTAATTTTTTTTTTTTTTTAATTTATAACCCTTCCGTAGGGTTTTAAAAATAATGTCCAAAGTCCAGAATAAAGTCCAAATAAAAAAGAAAGTCCAAAATAAAAAAAATTACAGTTTTCCTCACACACTCTAAAAAAAAAAAATTAAAAATTAAATCCTAAAATTGTCCTTTTTTCTTCTCTTTTCGCTTTTCGCTTTAAGCTTTTTCCTCTCCAAGTCCTTAGTGCTCCACTTCGAACCTGTAAATCAAAGACAAAAAGACAAAGTAAAAAGGAACAAATAATTCTAAAAAAAAATAGTAAACCTAAAAAAAAAAAATTCTACCTAAGCACAAATCCGCGTCGGCGGCGCCAAAATGATTAAAGATTTAATGGGGGTTGTAGTAATAAAGGTTCGAACTCTAAGACTTGTGAAGGTAAAGGATTTTTTTAGACTTATAAAAATATATATACAAAATATTAACAATTTTGGGCGAGAGGTAACCAAGACACTAGATTCCACTACTACGCAAGATTGAATGATAAATATTTCAAAACTCTATTCAATTCTTAAGTCCTCTTTTATCTTTAATTCACTATCAATCATACAAATTCTCAAATATTATTTGTAAACCTTAAGCATAGATTATCAAGAGATTAAACCAAGCATAACCTATCAAACTGAATAACAAATAATTAAGACAATTATTCAAACAATTTAAAACTCTGCAAAAGCAGCGATTAGGTGAATTATATAATTAAATGAAATAGTTACCCATTTATGTTGCGTGAATAGCTTCCTCCATTGCCTTGGTTACGAGGGAATTAACTCATCATGTTGGAAAACCTCTCAAAATATTTTATTAAGCTCAATTGATGTTTACAATAAAGAGAAAGATAAGTAAATGTTCTAAAACAGAATTCTGCGACCCACATAAGGCGTCCAAAATGAACGACAAAGCTGAGGTGCTGTTGTCGCTGAAACGCTACGACCCACACCTACGACCCACGGACGTGAGTCATTCACTGTTGATAAACGACTGCTGCTGCGAGTCCGTTCTTCGTGTTCTTGGTGTTCTTCATCAGCAGCAGCAGCAGCAGCAGAGTTTGATCAACTCTTGATTTCTGCGTCTGTGGCTCTCCTCTCTTCTCCCAACTCTCGACAGCCTCTCTAGTACTCCCAGGGAACATATTTATACACATACAGCTCGTTGAATCTCCCTCAATTACTCCATATAATTCTCTTTAACTCGGCAGTAAAGAAAAATATTCTTGGGAATATTTTCTTTCCATTCTTGCTCTGGTACGCATAGATTTCCATCCTGGTCACTCTATAAGTGCTTAAACACGACCCAAAACGTTTCTAGAGCCCTCATGCATGAGAAGAACACGCTCAAATCTTCTCCAATCCCGTGTCCAACCCGTGTTTCCCTGTTTTGCTTCCGTGAATTGTACAGCTAATTATGGCCAAATTTGATCGAACCAAAAGCCCAAAACGTGTTCCTTATCCTATATCACATCTTCTTACCAAGTTTGAGCCATTGAATCGCACCACAACACCTTCATTTTGTCGATTGAAATTCTGCCAGTTGATGAACCAATTTTCCCGCCAAAAAGTTTATTTGAATTTGAGAAGAAGGTGCCCCTTATCCAGAGTGCTGGGGTGCGAATAGTAATTTGGGTGGAAATAGTAATTTTGGGGTGGAAATGATAATTTTTCTGGGATCCTCCGGTACATTTCTGGGACGTTTCCGGTGCATTTCTGGGGTGCCTTTCAGTGCATTTCTCCGGGGTGTAAAACATTACTTATTGAGCAACTCTTTCTACACAAGGGGTATTTCTCCAAAAACACCTAAACAAACATAAAAACACCACAATAAGCAAAAATGGGTACTAACAAAATACACAAAAGAGATGAAAATAGACACATAAATGCGTCTATCAACCATGGTCCCCCAAAAAAAACCATAGTCCCCAAAAAATCGTTCTTAGTGATGCACCAAATCGATGATTTTCGGCAGTTAGGTCCAACTCTTCACTGATGCAGGCCTTCTGCGTGGGCTTTTCATGACTGAAAGACACGTTATCCAGTACCGGAGTGGTGTCCTGTTCTGCCAGAGCATCAAGCTGGGGGCGGATAGCTAGGTGTCACTGTGGCTTGAGATTTTAGGATTCGAGCATGATCCAAAAGTCAGCTTTGCGATTTCATAATGGGTACAAACCCAACTTCAATTGTCTCCACTGCTTGAGTTGTACTCATGAACATTGCTACACCAATTGTTCTTGTATATACTCCCAGAAATACTAAATTTATATCCTTTTATCTATATAACCCCAACAATTATCTACCTACCCATCATGTATGCTAAGTTTTTATACCCCGATTCCCTAAACAAGACGATATAAACACTGATTTTCAATCACATTATCCAATGAAATACATATTCAACATCTACTCCTAAAACATAAAATAAGTACAAAAATGGAAAGACGAAAATTTTAATTTTAAGAGTGATATATTTATTTCTTCATCTTGTAATGTTGTACATTAAATTAGATAAAACTTTTGTAAAATAAGAGAAAGAAAAAGAAAAGGTAGGCTAAAGAGTCTCAAATCAGTTCTAATAGGTCAAAGATCAAACAACAATTGATCAATCACAGAAGAAAAAACACAATCAGTATGGCAATTGACAATCTTTGATCAGAGTCTAATGGAACATGATGAATCAAGGCTGAAGAAGAAAATCTTGGACCACTAAATGATTTAACAGTACTACTACTTGCAATATTACTAGTGCATCTCTGAATGTTACTAACTTGGGTTTGATTTTGATTTTCTTATGGTATTGTCAATTTGGTAATACTTAGGGTTTGTTTTCGATGAGATATTGTTTGACGTGGAGTAGATTAACTGATGAAGATGGGAAATATAATAGCATTAGCAAGTAGCAACATCCTCAGTTGTTTCAATCCTAACCAAACTCCATGTACCTTTAATCCCGGTTGCAAATCTTACGTAGCCTTTTTATTTTATTTTTAGGGTTTCATATATGGGAATATAAACAAGGGTACCGTTATCAAAAATCTCGTACAATCTCGAGATTTTCATGTTAACAAATTTATAACCAACTTAACTAAATAATGGGGTACCATTAGTACTTTCAAGGGTATATAAAGGAACACCCATTAACAAAGCCATCCCCTAGTCAATATAATGTGGCAAACAAATTAAACATTATAAAACTAGATGACCGCTGTCATGGTGGGGAGCGCCGACCGAAGAAAAAAAGGAAACACTGCTGCAATTGGACTGTAAAAGAAAATTTGTGCCTAAAGTGAAAATATCATTTTTCCTGAAACGGGGGGAGTACATTGTTTTATTAGTTGCAATAGGAAATTAGTTGATACATAAACTAAAATATGTTATTGCATCCTTTGTGGTGGTTTGCATAATGACTATGAAATCAATTTTTGAAAATTGTGTCTAAAATGATAAATACTTCTGAATTTTTCGTAAAAACTCTAAATTTGATATTGTTGTTTGTACTCATCGCGCAGATTCTTTTAAAACCTTTCTAACGATATAAAATTTGTAAAATTCCAAGGCACGGATTTTTAGATATACTATATTAAAGTTTGGTTGCCAATTATACCCTTAAAAATATGATACTTACGGAATTATAATACAGTTTAACTCTTAGATCTACTTGCCCTTCCTTTTTGGTTTATTTACGAAAATGTATAATAACTTATTGCCCTTCCTCTTTGGTTTATTTACGAAAATCTCTATACCTATGTGCCCTTCCTCTTCAGTTTATTTACAAAAATATCTAAAGGAAAAAAAGAAAGTTTTGATTAAGAAGGGCAGTGTCGTCCTTTCATCGTTGAACCAAATCCAATTTTTTGTGTCAAATTTGAAAAAAATGTCACGCTTCACATTGACACAAAGTCACCATACATAGAATCTTCCCTCGCTTCGCTCGGTCGGCCTAATCATTAGTAAATCATTCACAATCATAAAATATCTACATTTTACGCGATTAAGTTCATAACACTTAAATTAAAACATGTTAGAGGCTTACCCAAGAACTAATATCCTCTGAATTGATAAATCACCCATTACCCCTCTTTGATCACCCTCCAATTAATCTTACCCATCTTCTAATCCTTTAATCAATTCTTCAATTCACCACTGAATCAACTTCAAAACTTCAATTAAACGTCTACCCATGTTTCCTCATCTAATAGCTTTATATATCATCTTTTAGATCTTCAGAACATTAATCAAATCGGTAAACCCTAATTTGATCTTCTCGGATTTGAACCCTAATTGTTCTGCTTCATACTTAACGACCACACCATCTTCTGCATCATCTATAAGTATCACCAATTGATTTTCCCTGATTAATTCTCACTCACGCCACCCACATCGAACATCACAGAAGAGCAGAGGAATAGAGGAGAAGAAGGAAGCAGAAGAAGAAGGAAGAAGAAGAGAATGCGGAAAGGAAAACTTAGGTCTAATTTTTTTTCTTTTTATTTTCTGGATTTTTTTTATTCTCCCGTATAAGTTTGTTAATTTTGTGAGGAAAAAAAAAAGATTTATTCTCTTTTGAGGTTTTGAGGTATTGGTTTTTGGAGCAAAATTAGAGGAGAGAGAAATTTTGGAGCAATTCTAAGAGGAGAGAGAAATTTTGAGCAATTCTAAGGGGTGGGTGACATTTACTGAAAACAAGGTTTGAAAAACGGGCCACGGCTCAGATCACGGGTACTAGGCGTGACCGTTATAACGCGTTTTGATGGGTGTGAGCACGTTTTAGTAAAAAATGCGTTATTTAGGGGGAAAACGCGTTTTTTGTACGTTCATTCAAAAGAACAGGCGTTATAACGGTTAGAAAATTTAAAAAAATTATGATCTGAAATTCCTATCTAACGGTTATAACATGCGTGAAAACGTTATAACGTGTCTAAAAAACGTTGTTACTAAGTTTTTTTTTCCTTTTTTGATACTCCATCCGTCCCTAAATAGATGACTTATATCATTAGAAAATGGGATATTTCTAAAACTACCATTTTAATTGATTATTGTTAGTATAAGAAATATGTATAATTTGATAGTCATGTTTCTAGTAACAATTTTATTTTTCTTTGTAGGTGGGAAGTATGCGAATGATGCAAGGTCAATTGGTATCACCATCGGCACGTATTGCGGCTCATACAAGTCGGCGGTTATCTTATGGTGTTGAGTATCAATCCCTCCAGAAGATTGCAGTAAAGATATTAAGTCAAACAAATACATTATCTGGATCGGAGAGAAATTGGAGTGTGTTTGAAAGAATCCACACCAAACTGCGCAATTGTTTACTTTCATCGAGAATAAATGATATGGTGTATGTTCAGTGCAATTTGAAGTTGGAGCAATAAAGAATTAAAGGTAAAGCAAGGCAATATAACATTGATGTTCACGATGTTCATAGTCTACTGAGTGATGACGATATGCTTGACTGGATAGCGGGGGAAGAAGAAACACCGGTTTTACCTCAACAAGAACAATGGTTAAATATGCTGGAAGAGGAAGCCGTTAATAATCCAGAACATGTTCCTCTACTATACAACTGGCTGATCCCGAAGTTGAAATCCCATACGAAAGGTTACCGGTGAGTGACTTTGTTTATGACTTTGATATCTTTCATTTGGAGATAACACACAAGGTTATGAGAATGCTAATCCTACATATGATTCTCGTTACACTATCGATTGCTCCGACCATGGTGTCCAACATATGAATGAAGGATATAATTTTAATATTGATAACAATAATGAAGCAGGTAACAATGATGAAATGAAGGAGGTTATGATGATGATAATGAGAGCTATTATAATGATGATACTTATGCGAACGAAGACAGACGGTATCCCCACGTTGATAACTAGTGAGGAAAGGAACCGCCGAGAAAATGAAAAATACATGAATAGATCGAAAAAGGGTGGTGGTCGTAATTGGTTCGCGTAAGTTTTTAAATGATGAACACTATTTTAATAATTTTATGTTTTTTAATTTTGAAGTTTTTAATCATGTAGTTTACTTTCTTTCCCCGTATTATTTTAAATTTTTAATTCTAAGTTTTAAGCTTTCAATCCAAAGAAAAAAAGAAAACTCAAAAAAATGGTAAGAAAGTTATTTACACGATTATAACGTGTGTGATAACGGGAAAACAGTTTTAAAAAACACACGTTAAAATGTTATTTACAAGAAAAAAACATTCAAACGAATTTTAGAAAAACGGTTATAATGTATGTGAAAACTGAAAACAACCCTAAAAAACTGTTGTTATTTCCTATTTATCGGCATTATAAAGGCACGGGGTTCGGGGACCCTCACGGCCGCGGTATATGGTTGTGACCGTTTTAACGACCGTTTTTCGGTAAAAATGAGTGCTTTTCAAACCTTGACTGAAATGGGTATTCTCGTTGTGCGACGTGGGGGCTCATATGACTTAGGATTTTAAAGGTTTTGATTATGTTTATTGCGTCCGGAAGAAAGACAACTTTGTATAACTTCGTCTTGTTCAATGGGTCATTGAATAGGAAAGAAGATACATTAAGAACTTAAACTTGAAGTTTAAACTATACATTACATAAAAGGAGTATTTTATGAGAGCGGAGACTTGATCCGCTGACCTCTTACTTGAGAGTCAGGCTCCAATCCAACTTGGCTAACCCCTGATGGTTATGGACAGAGTAAAAGGAGGGATTTATAAAGAGTTTACAATCGACTGTAAGGAAAGTAAAGCCAACACGAACTGATCCGTTCTCTTTCAAATAATTTTATCAAGGCGATCAAATAACAGAAATAGTTGGTAAACCTATATGAAAATGGGCAACGAGTAATCAAATTGTTGGCAATCTTGTGTATAAACTGTAATAAAACAAACAGAGAAGAAGAGAAACGCAAACCCAATTAGATCAAATTAAATTCGAGGAAAGGATTATATCCTCTAGCTTTAAAGACAGATTCACCCCGCACTGGTGCTAACGGATTATCGATGTCTGTCTCCCAAGATACAACGACTTTCTTCTCGATGTGGTAGCACTCCAAACTTCGAGAAACGGTGAACCAAAACTTTACTGATGAACTCTCTTGATTGACACAAACCTAATCAATGATTTCTAGTGAATGCAATAGAATGATTACTAGTTTCTCTGATTGATCTTATAACCTAATTATGCAGGGTATATATAGATGCTAAAGGTACCTCTTCGCCGAATCGTCATGTTGCTTCATGGAGGGTTGTTAAATTCAAATTTCAACTATGAATTCATGAAGGGTTGTGTCTGTATACGAATAGGTATATTAGGTTTCTCTTACTTTCACGGTAACTAACTTTTACTAACTGGACCAAACACTATAAGGTCCAGACCATATGTATACAACCCATTTCTAAATCCAACATACAAAGGATTTTCTATTCACTTGAAAATTGTCTCGTCAAATACAATTTTCCAACAATCCCCCACATGATGAAAATTCGGTGACTAAATGCATCTATAATGGAGACAGACACTAAAGAGAGTTCAAACGGAAATAACTTGCATGGGGATAGGTAGCTTTCGCCTTGAACCTTCCTTAGTGAATAACTATCGGTCTTACTACTGGGTCAATGTGCCAAAGGCTTTGAACTGTCAGTTTTAAGTGTAAACCAAGACAATAACTATCACACAATTTATCTCCTCACCAAGTTGGTTCTCATGGTTGTGTTCGTTTCGGCCCTGAACAATTCCCGGAATTCATAAAGCGCTTTTAGATGAACCTAGCCTATCAAAGGTTCTCACGAAAGCGACCACACTTCTCACTTCATATATGTGATTTCCTATTTAAGAGTATCCTGCCATACCCTATTTGGAATTTCCAAATCTTAGGAATCATTAAAAGCAATGTTTATCCTTAACTACGCGACAGGCTGCACTGTTTCATCATAGGAATGGGTAGAAACATATCTATAGTTATGTTCCCCAGTGCTTCTTGTGAATCGTTCTTAATTTATGTTGTCCCGTTGAACCTAGATCTTGGGATCTCCATTCAACTAGGTTGGGTTTCCCTTAATACGATTCGTTACTTGTAGGCTTTAATCCCATTCCCCTCGATGATGCAATTATAAGCTCTCTCTTGAATTTGTATCCTCTGTCGACTTGATACAATTCTCAAACACTATTTCTTTTAAATGCGCGCATCGTCGATTTATTTATCGAGACGTACTATAATTGAAATTGTGTATTTCACACATATTTATATTGTTTGATCAGGACAATATATCTTTTTACATGTGTAAGGAAATTCCAAAATCTTCTCGGACTTTGCGTACAAAGTTCACGAGGCCATAGTGATATGGTTACCAACATTAATTTCCACGTTACCACATTTCTTCAACAACAAACACATAGCTTTTTCCTTGATTTGAATCAACATCATTTAAGATTTATTCACAAACCATTCAATCATATAGAGTAATTTTCTCTCATATATCTTTGATATTTGGTTGCCAGCGAGTTTCTCGGCAAACTCACTCTCAAAATTCAATCGTACAACTTATTTACACAGTGCATTGTATATGTCTCAAGACCGACAATCTGACAGGCCCATGCCATGGATAAATCTTTTATCTTACTAGCCACCGTTTCGAAACACTTCCACACATTTTAATAGAATATATGGAAAGACATTTTTATCCTCCCTAAATGGGAGCCTATGTCACTTAATTGGGACCTATAGCTGCATGACAAATAGGGCCATTAGCAAAAAAATTCTAGAAACCCCTTATCCACTATTTATGTTAATGCCTAGTATCCCCTTGTTAATTTAGTGCTAATTCGGATAATTAAATCATGTTTAATCAAGTTAATCCTGAAATTAACTTTCATTAATGCATAAGCAACACTTGTAAAAATTTTAATTTTTTTTTCAAAAGACTCTACCATCAACCGATTTTGGGTTGAGTTTATGCAGAATGACGATGTAAAACCAGAATCGGAATTTAATTAATACACAGATAAACCGATTTCGCGAATCGGTGTTTACATAAGTCCTTACAATCCGATTATGCCTTACTTTCAGAAACAAAATATTGATTACATAGCTTAGGAAATTAGTGCACTACATATATAGGATTCAGTATGGGAATTCTAGAATTTGACACATCAAATGCTCGTCAATGAACCTCCGAGCAAGTCGGTACAACGTCGTATATTCTTTGTGGTGAATGAACTTAGTTTCCCCATTATGGATTCTCCATAGCTCGTTGAAACGTTCCAGCTGAAATTCAATGAATTCTTAAATGTTAGTATGTGAACTTTTGACATAGGTATAAAAATGATCGCATTACTCACTTTTTCCCTAACAGGAGCTCGTGGATGATAGTCGTACACCATATTTCTAACTTTTACGTACTCTTGCATTGCACCTTTAATGTATTGGAATCGAAATGCCAAGTCTCTCCATTTGCGGTTATTGGGATTCCGGGTATGTCCGTAAAAGAACTCTTTAACTCTCTTCCAAAACATTGAATAGATTTCATTCGGACGTTCACGGAACGTATTAGCAAACGATTTAACGAGACACAAATCTTCATACGGTTCCCATTCCATTTTCTAGGCTAAGTGTATGATATGGGAGTGGCTGAAAGAGGTTGTCCTTATATAGATAAGGACTCAACGGCTATTTTGTTCAAATTCAAATCAAACAATCGGAGTTTAGGTATGTCAACATAGTCCGATTGTGTCCTTACAAAATCATATAAAATATGCCTCTCATCAATCGGGATTTTGTAATGCACATGTAAACCGATTCTTGGCTTCAAAAGTTACAGGAGTTTTCTTCACAGAAATCGGATTACATGTATGTACATGTAAACCGATTCTTGGTTTCAAAAGTTACATGAGTTTTCTTCATGACAATCGGATTACATGTATGTACATGTAAACCGATTCTTGGCTTCAAAAGTTACAGGATTTTTCTTCATGACAATCGGATTTTACAAAGGTACATGTAAACTGATTTTGAAACTGAACCTCTGGGAAACTATCAGAATCGGTTTACATATAGTTACATGTAATCCGATTCTCACTGAAAAAATGCCATCCTGCATTTTTTGCAAACACCAACAACTTTAGTTGGCTATTTTATCGCATCTTGGACAAACACCAACAATTTTCAAAAGAAACCAGATTAAGTTATTCATAAACTAGGAATATAACCAAACATAATTCGACAATAAGTTTAAGACAAGACATAAGTTTTGACTCCATAATTATCCATAGTTAAAGACACAAACATGAATATAACCATTCATTCATTAACATCCCCACCACGACCACGACCACTACCACGACTACGTCCACCGCGTCCTCGTTTACCGGTTGGGCGCTGCTCGATGTACCTTCAAACACCTTTTTTTTTTGGGGGGGGGGGGGGGGGGGGGGG